>NC_059450.1:101432937-101792937 GCF_905237065.1 Salmo salar | reverse complement strand
CAGAGGGAGAGAGGGAGACGCAGGGAGAGAGAAGGAGACAGATGTAGACAGAGGGAGAGAGGGAGACACAGGAAGAGAGGGAGACACCGGGAGAAAGAGGGAGACACAGGGAGAGAAGGAGACACAGGGAGAGAGAGGAAGACACAGGGAGACACAGATAGAGACAGGGAGACAGAGTGAGACAGAGGTAGACAGAGGGAGAGACGGAGACACAGGGAGAGAGGGAGATGCAGGGAGAGAGAAGGAGACAGAGGGAGAGGGAGACACAGGGAGAGAGGGAGACACAGGGAGAGAGAGGGAGACAGAGGGAGAGAGAGGGAGACAGAGGGAGAGAGATGGAGACAGAGGGAGAGAAGGAGACGCAGGGAGAGAGAGAGAGAGGGAGAGGGAGAGAGGGAGACGCTGGGAGAGAGAGGGAGAGAGAGGGAGACAGAGGGAGAGAGGGAGACGCAGGGAGAGAGAAGGAGACAGAGGGAGACAGACGTAGACAGAGGGAGACAGAGGGAGACAGAGGGAGACACAGGGAGACACAGGGAGACAGAGGGAGAGAAATCCTCGACTTCGGCGATGTAATTTACAAAATAGCCTCCAACACTCTACTCAGCAAACTGGATGCAGTCCATCACAGTGCCATCCGTTTTGTCACCAAAGCCCCATATACTACCCACCACTGTGACCTGTATGCTTTAGTAGGCTGGCCCTCGCTACATATTCGTCGCCAAACCCACTGGCTCCAGGTCATCTATATGTCTTTGCTAGGTAAAGCTCCGCCTTATCTCAGCTCACTGGTCATGATAACAACACCCACCCGTAGCACGCGCTCCAGCAGGTATATCTCACTGATCATCCCCAAAGCCAACACCTCCTTTGGCCGCCTTTCCTTCCAGTTCTCTGCTGCCAATGATTGGAATGAATTGCAAAAATCGCTGAAGTTGGAGACTTATATTTCCCTCACTAACTTTAAACATCAGCTATCTGAGCAGCTAACCGATCGCTGCAGCTGTACATAGTCCATCTGTAAATAGCCCACCCAATCTACCTACCTCATCCCCATATTGTTTTCATTTACTTTCTGCTCTTTTGCAGACCAGTATCTCTACTTGCACATCATCATCTGCTCATCTATCACTCTGGTGTTAATCTGCTAAATTGTAATTACTTCGCTACTATGGCCTATTTATTGCCTTACCTCCTCATGCCATTTGCACACACTCTATATAGACTTTTCTATTATGTTATTGAATGTACGCTTGTTTATCCCATGTGTAACTCTGTGTTGTTGTATGTGTCAAACTGCTTTGCTTTATCTTGGCCAAGTCACAGTTGTAAATGAGAACTTGTTCTCAACTAGCCTACCTGGTTAAATAAATAAATAAAAAAAATAAAAAATGCTCTGGCTAAACACTGTGTGTGTGTGTGTGTGTGTGTGTGTGTGTGTGTGTGTGTGTGTGTGTGTGTGTGTGTGTGTGTGTGTGTGTGTGTGTGTGTGTGTACCTACCTGACATTTGGTGCAGGGGCTGGTTGTCTTTGAACCAGGAGAGGTGTGGTGAAGGAGTTCCCACTACATCACACTCCATCAGGAGAGACTCACTGATGTTCACTGTCTGATTGGTTGGGTTGTGTCTGTACCAGGGGGCTTCTAGAGCTGAGGGGGGAGGGGGTAGAATGATAGGAGAGAGAGAAAGAGGAGAGGAGAGGAGAGGAGAGGAGAGGAGAGGAGAGGAGAGGAGAGGAGAGGAGAGGAGAGGAGAGGAGAGGAGAGGAGAGGAGAGGAGAGGAGAGGAGAGGAGAGGAGAGGGAGATGAAAGGAAATAAATAGTTAATTGCAAAATTGACTAAAGGGCAAAGAGACCAATCTGTGAGGCTGAGGACTGTCAGGAGAGAGAGAAGAGCAGGAGGAGATGAAGGGATGGAGGGTGGAGAATTAAGGTGTCTGGACTGGACATGAATGAAGCATTAGTGTGGAAATTAGTGACTAGTGTATGTTAATCCCTTCCTCTAGGGGACTAGTGTGTGTTTAACCCCTTCCTCTGAGGGACTAGTGTATGTTAAGCCCTTCCTCTGAGGGACTAGTGTGAGTTTAACCCCTTCCTCTAGGGGACTAGTGTATGTTTAACCCCTTCCTCTGAGGGACTAGTGTGTGTTTAACCCCTTCCTCTGAGGGACTAGTGTGTGTTTAACCCCTTCCTCTAGGGGACTAGTGTATGTTAAACCCCTTCCTCTGAGGGACTACTGTGTTTTTAACCCCTTCCTCTGAGGGACTAGTGTATGTTTAACCCCTTCATCTGAGGGACTAGTGTGTGTTTAACCCCTTCCTCTGAGGGACTAGTGTGTGTTTAACCCCTTCCTCTGAGGGACTAGTGTGTGTTTAACCCCTTCCTCTGAGGGACTAGTGTGTGTATTTAACCCCTTCCTCTGAGGGACTAGTGTGTGTTTAACCTCTTCATCTAGGGGACTAGTGTGTGTTTAACCCCTTCCTCTGAGGGACTAGTGTGTGTTTAACCCCTTCCTCTAGGGGACTATTGTGTGTTTAACCCCTTCCTCTGAGGGACTAGTGTGTGTTTAACCCCTTCCTCTGAGGGACTAGTGTGTGTTTAACCCCTTCCTCTGAGGGACTAGTGTGTGTTTAACCCCTTCATTTAGGGGACTAGTGTGTGTTTAACCCCTTCCTCTGAGGGACTAGTGTGTGTTTAACCCCTTCCTCTAGGGGACTAGTGTGTGTTTAACCCCTTCCTCTGAGGTACTAGTGTGTGTTTGACCCCTTCCTCTGAGGGACTAGTGTGTGTTTAAACCCTTCCTCTGAGGGACTAGTGTGTGTTTAACCCCTTCTTTTAGGGGACAAGTGTGTGTTTAACCCTTTCCTCTGAGGGACTAGTGTATGTTTAACCCCTTCCTCTGAGGGACGAGTGTGTTTAACACCTTCCTCTAGGGGACTAGTGTGTGTTTAACCCCTTCCTCTGAGGTACTAGTGTGTGTTTAACCCCTTCCTCTGAGGGACTAGTGTGTGTTTAACCCCTTCCTCTGAGGGACTAGTGTGTGTTTAACCCCTTCCTTTAGGGGACAAGGGTGTGTTTAACCCCTTCCTCTGAGGGACTAGTGTATGTTTAACCCCTTCCTCTGAGGGACGAGTGTGTTTAACACCTTCCTCTAGGGGATTAGTGTGTGTTTAACCCCTTCCTCTGAGGGACTAGTGTGTGTTTAACCCCTTCCTCTGAGGGACTAGTGTGTGTTTAACCCCTTCCTCTGAGGGACTAGTTTGTGTTTAACCCCTTCCTCTGAGGGACTAGTGTGTGTTTAACCCCTTCCTTTAGGGGACTAGTGTGTGTTTAACCCCTTCATCTTGGGGACTAGTGTATGTTAACCCCTTCCTCTGAAGGACTAGACTAGTGTATGTTTAACCCCTTCCTCTAGGGGACTAGTGTATGTTAACCCATTCCTCTGAAGGACTAGACTAGTGTATGTTTAACCCATTCCTCTGAGGGACTAGTGTATGTTAACCCCTTCCTCTAGGGGACTAGTGTATGTTTAACCCCTTCCTCTGAGGGACTAGTGTAGGTTAACCCCTTCCTCTGAGGGACTAGTGTATGTTAACCCCTTCCTCTAGGGGACTAGTGTGTGTTTAACCCCTTTCTCGAGGGGACTAGTGTGTGTTTAACCCCTTCCTCTAGGGGACTAGTGTATGTTAACCCCTTCCTCTAAGGGACTAGTGTGTGTTTAACCCCTTCCTCTGAGGGACTAGTGTGTGTTTAACCCCATCCTTTAGGGGACTAATGTGTGTTTAACCCCTTCCTCTGAGGGACTAGTGTGTGTTTAACCCCTTCCTCTGAGGGACTAGTGTGTGTTTAACCCCTTCCTTTAGGGGACTAGTGAAAGTTTAACCCCTTCCTCTGAGGGACTAGTGTGTGTTTAACCCCTTCCTCTGAGGGACTAGTGTGTGTTTAACTCCTTCCTCTAGGGGACTAGTGTATGTTAACCCCTTCCTCTGAGGGACTAGTGTATGTTAACCCCTTCCTCTAGGGGACTAGTGTATGTTAACCCCTTCGTCTGAGGGACTAGTGTATGTTAACCCCTTCCTCTGAGGGACTAGTGTATGTTAACCCCTTCCTCTGGGGGACTAGTGTATGTTTAACCCCTTCCTCTAGGGGACTAGTGTATGTTAACCCCTTCCTCTAGGGGACTAGTGTATGTTAACCCCTTCCTCTGAGGGACTAGTTTGTGTTTAACCCCTTCCTCCGAGGGACTAGTGTGTGTTTAACCCCTTCCTCTGAGAGACTAGTGCGGTGTTTAACCCCTTCCTTTAGGGGACTAGTGTGTGTTTAACCCCTTCATCTAGGGGACTAGTGTATGTTAACCCCTTCCTCTAGGGGACTAGTGTATGTTAACCCCTTCCTCTGAAGGACTAGACTAGTGTATGTTTAACCCCTTCCTCTAGGGGACTAGTGTATGTTAACCCATTCCTCTGAAGGACTAGACTAGTGTATGTTTAACCCATTCCTCTGAGGGACTAGTGTATGTTAACCCCTTCCTCTAGGGTACTAGTGTATGTTTAACCCCTTCCTCTGAGGGACTAGTGTATGTTAACCCCTTCCTCTAGGGGACTAGTGTGTGTTTAACCCCTTCCTCTAGGGGACTAGTGTGTGTTTAACCCCTTCCTCGAGGGGACTAGTGTGTGTTTAACCCCTTCCTCTAGGGGACTAGTGTATGTTAACCCCTTCCTCTAAGGGACTAGTGTGTGTTTAACCCCTTCCTCTGAGGGACTAGTGTGTGTTTAACCCCATCCTTTAGGGGAATAATGTGTGTTTAACCCCTTCCTCTGAGGGACTAGTGTGTGTTTAACCCCTTCCTCTGAGGGACTAGTGTGTGTTTAACCCCTTCCTTTAGGGGACTAGTGAAAGTTTAACCCCTTCCTCTGAGGGACTAGTGTGTGTTTAACCCCTTCCTCTGAGGGACTAGTGTGTGTTTAACTCCTTCCTCTAGGGGACTAGTGTATGTTAACCCCTTCCTCTGAGGGACTAGTGTATGTTAACCCCTTCCTCTAGGGGACTAGTGTATTTTAACCCCTTCCTCTGAAGGACTAGTGTATGTTAACCCCTTCCTCTGAGGGACTAGTTTGTGTTTAACCCCTTCCTCCAGGGACTAGTGTGTGTTTAACCCCTTCCTCTGAGGGACTAGTGTGTGTTTAACCCCTTCCTTTAGGGGACAAGTGTGTGTTTAACCCCTTCCTCTAGGAGACTAGTGTATGTTAACCCCTTCCTCTAGGGGACTAGTGTGTGTTTCTAACCCCTTCCTCTGAGGGACTAGTGTATGTTAACCCCTTCCTCTGAGGGACTAGTGTATGTTTAACCCCTTCCTCTAGGGGACTAGTGTGTGTTTAAAACCAACAGCATCTGTCAGCATGTACTATGTGTGTGTACAATATATATACCTGGCCATTCTACAGCATGACAGTGTGTGTGTTGGTGTGTGAGGCCTAAGTTCCTCTGTGTGTGTGAGGCCTACGTTACATTTACATTTTACATTTTAGTCATTTAGCAGACGCTTTTATCCAGAGCGACTTACAGTAGTGAATGCATACATTTCATACAATTTCATACATTTCATACATTTTTTTTTTCTGTGCTGGCCCCCCGTGGGAATCAAACCCACAACCCTGGCATTGCAAACACCATGCTCTACCAACTGAGCCACAGGGAAGGTGTGTGAGGGCTACGTTCCTCTGGTGTGTGAGGGCTACGTTCCTCTGGTGTGTGAGGCCTACGTTCCTCTGGTGTGTGAGGCCTACGTTCCTCTGTGTGTGTGAGGTCTACGTTCCTCTGGTGTGTGAGACCTACATTCCTCTGGGGTGAGACCTACGTTCCTCTGGGGTGAGACCTACGTTCCTCTGGGGTGAGACCTACGTTCCTCTGTGTGTGTGAGGCCTACGTTCCTCTGGTGTGTGAGGCCTACGTTCCTCTGGTGTGTGAGGCCTACGTTCCTCTGTGTGTGTGAGGTCTACGTTCCTCTGGTGTGTGAGACCTACATTCCTCTGGGGTGAGACCTACGTTCCTCTGGGGTGAGACCTACGTTCCTCTGGGGTGAGACCTACGTTCCTCTGTGTGTGTGAGGCCTACGTTCCTCTGGTGTGTGAGGCCTACGTTCCTCTGGTGTGTGAGGCCTACGTTCCTCTGGTGTGTGAGGCCTACGTTCCTCTGTGTGTGTGAGGCCTATGTTCCTCTGGTGTGTGAGGCCTACGTTCCTCTGGTGTGTGAGGCCTACGTTCCTCTGGTGTGTGAGGCCTACGATCCTCTGGTGTGTGAGCCCTACGTTCCTATGGTGCGTGAGGCCTACGCTCCTCTGTGTGTGTGAGGCCTACGTTCCTCTGGTGTGTGAGGCCTACGTTCCTCTGGTGTGTGAGGCCTACGTTCCTCTGGCGTGTGAGTCCTTCGTTCCTCTGTGTGTGTGAGGCCTACGTTCCTCTGGTGTGTGAGGGCTACGTTCCTCTGGTGTGTGAGGCCTACGTTCCTCTGGTGTGTGAGGCCTACGTTCCTCTGGTGTGTGAGGCCTAAGTTCCTCTGTGTGTGTGTGTGAGGCCTACGTTCCTCAGGTGTGTGAGGCCTACGTTCCTCTGGTGTGTGAGGCCTACGTTCCTCTGGTGTGTGAGTCCTTCGTTCCTCTGTGTGTGTGAGGCCTACGTTCCTCTGGTGTGTGAGGCCTACGTTCCCTCTGGTGTGTGAGGCCTACGTTCCTCTGGTGTGTGAGGCCTACCTTCCTCTGTGTGTGTGAGGCCTACGTTCCTCTGGTGTGTGAGGCCTACGTTCCTCTGGTGTGTGAGGCCTATGTTCCTCTGGTGTGTGAGGCCTACGTTCCTCTGTGTGTCAGTGTATGATTACACTGTTAGAATAAAGGTGCTATCTTGAACCAATAAGGGTTCTCCCCATAGGAGACCCTGTTTGGTTCCAGGTAGAACCCTGTTTGGTTCCATGTAGAACCCTTTCCACTGGGGTTTTTACTTGGAACCCAAAAGGGTTCTCCCTTAAACCAAGAAGGGCTCTATCTAGGATCCATAGACGGTTCTCCTATGGGGACAGTTGTAGAACCCTTTTTTCTAAGAGTGTAGACGTTCCTGTGTGTTTCTCTCCCTCTCACCTTTAAACGATATGCATTTGCGTAGACAGTGTCTCTCTCCCTCTCACCTTTAACCGATATGTATTTGCGTAGACAGTGTTTCTCTCCGCTCCTCCTATTCTGAACCTCACAGACATAGTTCCCTTCATCCTGTAGCGTGATGCTAGCTATAGTCATCTCCAGGACCCAGCTGTTAGACCGCTCCTGATAGGTCAGTTGTCCATCCAGGCGGTCAGCGTACAGGTGGACACTACGACAGTCCAGCTCCAGGGGTTTACCACTCTCATCCTGCAGCGCCTGGAGAGGGAGAGAGAGGGAGAGAGAGAGGGAGATATATATATATATATATATATATATATATATATATATATATATATAAAAAGTCAGTCTTACTGTTCTTCCTGTCCTACTATTCTACTAGCTTGGGTCCCAGATCAGTTTTGTGTCGTCTTACCAAAATCCATCAACAAGTTTACAATGGAATTGTCAAGATTTGGGATATTAATTTGACAGTCACAACCAAATTAAACTACATGAGCATTAAGAACATTAAGTGTGCCATTCTCTCTACCTAGGGGTTCAATCTGTACCAGGTGAGCTGTTACCTGTGGGTCCAGTCTGTACCAGGTGAGCTGTTACCTGTGGGTCCAATCTGTACCAGGTGAGTTGTTACCTGTGGGTCCAGTCTGTACCAGGTGAGTTGTTACCTGTGGGTCCAGTCTGTACCAGGTGAGCTGTTACCTGTGGGTCCAGTCTGTACCAGGTGACCTGTTACCTGTGGGTCCAGTCTGTACCAAGTGAGTTGTTACCTGTGGGTCCAGTCTGTACCAGGTGACCTGTTACCTGTGGGTCCAGTCTGTACCAGGTGACCTGTTACCTGTGGGTCCAGTCTGTACCAGGTGACCTGTTACCTGTGGGTCCAGGCTGTACCAGGTGAGTTGTTACCTGTGGGTCCAGTCTGTACCAGGTGAGTTGTTCGTAGGTGTAGTTGTCAGCGATGCAGCTTAGCGACACTTCCTCCTGCTCCAGAGGTTCCTCAGACGGACCCAGCTCTACACTGAACCCTTCTGGGATTGCTGAAGGGGGCAGGGAGGGAGGGAGGAGGGGGGAGGGAGGGGGTAGGGGGGAGGTAGGCAGAGAGGGAGGGAGGAGGTGGGGAAGGAGGGAGGGGGGAGGGAGGGGGGATTAGATTATTTTGTTTATGATTTTGAGGGCTCTATGGTTCAATGGTTGTTGTACTACTACACAAACTATTACTACTACTATTACAAAAGGGCAGATCTATTTATTAATGTATATATACTAAAAATTACTGTATAGTACTTTGTATGCTAAACCAAGAGAAGGAAAAAAGTTGAAATACTCACTGGTCACATAGAAGTATATCAGCTTTTGGTCTTTACCCACTTTGTTGTCAGCAGAACATTTATACATGACCGATACACTGGCGTTCTGGATCACCAGTCTGCTGACTATCTAGAGAGGAGAGGGAGAGGAGAGGGAGAGGAGAGGAGCGGAGCGGAGAGGAGAGGAGAGTATAAACATATAAACGTTCTGCATAACCAGCCTGCTGACTATCTAGAGAGGAAGACAGGTTTCAATACAACATGGCTTCCATACTAAATAAATCTGCTCTTACATTGAAAGTACTGAAGAGTGAAGGGAGATGGGTTCTAAATGTTTTATTATGACAACTGACTGGGACTTTGAACCCTGACCTGGAATCCACACTCAATCAATCCACTAGTATCTACTCTGGCTCTGGTTAACCTGGCTGTCCTGGTTGATTCCATGCTACTCTGGCTCTTGTTGCCCTGGCTGGCCTGGTTGATTCCATGCTACTCTGGCTCTGGTTGTCCTGGTTGTCCTGGTTGATTCCATGCTACTCTGGCTCTGGTTGTCCTGGCTGTCATGGTTGATTCCATGCTACTCTGACTCTGGTTGTCCTGGCTGTCCTGGTTGATTCCATGCTACTCTGGCTCTGGTTGTCCTTGCTGTCCTGGTTGATTCCATGCTACTTTGGCACTGGTTGTCCTGGCTGTCCTGGTTGATTCCATGCTACTCTGGCTCTGGTTGTCCTGGCTGTCCTGGTAGATTCCATGCTACTCTGGCTCTGGTTGTCCTGGCTGGCCTGGTTGATTCCATGCTACTCTGGCTCTGGTTGTCCTGGCTGTCCTGGTTGATTCCATGATACTCTGGCTCTGGTTGTCCTGGCTGGCCTGCTTGATTCCATGCTACTCTGGCTCTGGTTGTCCTGGTTGGCCTGGTTGATTCCATGCTACTCTGGCTCTTGTTGTCCTGGCTGTCCTGGTTGATTCCATGCTACTCTGGCTCTTGTTGTCCTGGCTGTCCTGGTTGATTCCATGCTACTCTGGCTGTGGTTGTCCTGGCTGTCATGGTTGATTCCATGCTACTCTGACTCTGGTTGTCCTGGCTGTCCTGGTTGATTCCATGCTACTCTGGCTCTGGTTGTCCTTGCTGTCCTCGTTGATTCCATGCTACTTTGGCACTGGTTGTCCTGGCTGTCCTGGTTGATTCCATGCTACTCTGGCTCTGGTTGTCCTGGCTGTCCTGGTAGATTCCATGCTACTCTGGCTCTGGTTGTCCTGGCTGGCCTGGTTGATCCCATGCTACTCTGGCTCTGGTTGTCCTGGCTGTCCTGGTTGATTCCATGCTACTCTGGCTCTGGTTGTCCTGGCTGGCCTGCTTGATTCCATGCTACTCTGGCTCTGGTTGTCCTGGTTGGCCTGGTTGATTCCATGCTACTCTGGCTCTTGTTGTCCTGGCTGTCCTGGTTGATTCCATGCTACTCTGGCTCTGGTTGTCCTGGTTGATTCCATGCTACTCTGGCTCTGGTTGTCCTGGCTGTCCTGGTAGAGTCCATGCTACTCTGGCTCTGGTTGTCCTGGCTGGCCTGGTTGATTCCATGCTACTCTGGCTCTTGTTATCCTGGCTGTCCTGGTTGATTCCATGGTACTCTGGCTCTGGTTAACCTGGCTGTCCTGGTTGATTCCATGCTACTCTGGCTCTTGTTGTCCTGGCTGTCCTGGTTGATTCCATGCTACTCTGGCTCTGGTTGTCCTGGCTGGCCTGGTTGATTCCATGCTGCTCTGGTTGTCCTGGTTGATTCCATGCTACTCTGGCTCTGGCTGTCCTGGCTGGCCTGGTTGATTCCATGCTACTCTGGCTCTGGTTGTCCTGGCTGGCCTGGTTGATTCCATGCTACTCTGGCTCTGGTTGTCCTGGTTTATTCCATGCTACTCTGGCTCTTGTTGTCCTGGCTGTCCTGGTTGATTCCATGCTACTCTGGCTCTGGTTGTCCTGGCTGTCCTGGTTGATTCCATGCTACTCTGGCTCTGGTTAATCTGGCTGTCCTGGTTGATTCCATGCTACTCTGGCTCTGGTTGTCCTGGCTGTCCTGGTTGATTCCATGTGACTCTGGCTCTTGTTGTCCTGGCTGTCCTGGTTGAGTCCATGCTACTCTGGCTCTGGTTGTCCTGGCTGGCCTGGTTGATTCCATGCTGCTCTGGTTGTCCTGGTTGATTCCATGCTACTCTGGCTCTGGTTGTCCTGGCTGGCCTGGTTGATTCCATGCTACTCTGGCTCTGGTTGTCCTGGCTGGCCTGGTTGATTCCATGCTACTCTGGCTCTGGTTGTCCTGGCTGTCCTGGTTGATTCCATGCTACTCTGGCTCTTGTTGTCCTGGTGTGGAAGTGTTCTGCTGGTTGATGGTTGATGAGAACACGGTCTCTGTAGACGTTGACGTGACTCAAACTTTTCCGCTGCCACGCCTGCCACTCCATCACAACAGGAACTGACCTCACAGGTGTGACCCACAACAGGACATTTGCTGTGTGACATTTGTGTGTGTGTGTGTTTGTGTTTGTGAGTGTCCATTCATCTGTCTGTGTTGATTTATATAGCCCTTCTTACATCAGCTGATATCTCAAAGTGCTGTACAGAAACCCAGCCTAAAACCCCAAACAGCAAACAACGCAGGTGTAGAAGCACAGTGGCTAGGAAAAACTCCCTAGAAAGGCCAGAACCTAGGAAGAAACCTAGAGAGGAACCAGGCTCTGAGGGGTGGCCAGTCCTCTTCTGGCTGTGCCGGGTGGAGATTATAACAGAATATGGCCAAGATGATATCCTACAATAATTTAATTACATGGTCATGATTCAACATTTGGATAACATTCAGATAACATTCAGATAACGTTCAGATAACATTCAGATAACATTCAGATAACATTCAGATAACATTTGTTCTCAGGGAAATGTTGAAATGTTGGTACTGTGAGAGAGATTTAAGCTTCTGTCTCTCTGTGTCACGTCCTGACCATAGAAAGCTGTTATTTTCTATGGTAGAGTAGGTCAGGGCGTGACAGGGGGGTTTTCTATGTTGTCATGTTCTAGTTTTGTATTTCTATGTTGGCTTGTTCTAGTTTTTGTATTTCTATGTTGGGCTTTGTTTGGGATGATCTCCAATTAGAGGCAGCTGGTCATTGTTGTCTCTAATTGGAGGTCATTTTTAAGTTGGTGTTTGCTCCTCCTGGGTTTGTGGGAGATTGATTTTGAGTCAGTGTATGTTTCACCTCTGCGTCACGGTTTGTTGTTTTTTTGTCATTCAGTTTATTTATGTATTGCATAGTTTCACAGAGTAAAAATAAAATGTGGAACGACACACACGCTGCACTTTGGTCCGCTCCTTCCTACGACAGCCGTGTCTCTCTGAGATACTTCATCAGAATGATAGAATGATGTACTAACGCTGTCATGATTAAACATTCAGATAACATTCAAAGTATTGTTAAATGGTGTAAACTTTTGTGGAGGGAGTGAGAACCAACCTTCTGCCTTCCGTCCACCACTTCGACTGACGTCTCGATGTTTTCCATTTTATTAACGGGGTTCTGCGAGTCCAGGTCCTGCCAGTTCTGACAGTCTGAGACGCTGTCGCTACGCCCTTTACGATCCCTCCGACTCCTACAAAACACAACAACAGAACAACGTAGTCTTTCACCACGGCCCTATGGCACCCTATTCCCTATATAGTGCACTACTTTAGACCAGAACCCTATGGCACCCTATCCCTTATATAGTGCACTACTTTTAGGGTTGATTGATTGATTGATTGATTGATTGATTGATTGATTGATTGATTGATTGATTGACAGATTTTTTTTAAGGTAAAACAATTTGTCGAATTTAACAGAAAAGGACCAAACAGACAGCACACATCTGGGAACCATCCAATGTTCTGGTCACTTCCAATGTGTTTCCATGGTCGGTCATTTACCAGACTCTCTCATCCATTTACAGTTAGTGCATTCAGCTAAGTAAAGACTACCACACATCACAGCCATTGACTTCCGCATGTTGGTGTTGTGGCATGCAACCAGTATATATCTCTCTCTCTCTGGGGCCAAAGCTTCTCTTCCTATATACAGGATATATAAATATACTGGCTGACGTTCCACTATCTAATGGCTGATGTTACTACTGTTCTACTATCTACTGGCTGATGTTATACTATCTACTGGCTGATGTTACTACTGTTCTACTATCTACTGGCTGATGTTACTACTGTTCTACTATCTACTGGCTGATGTTACTACTGTTCTACTATCTACTGGCTGATGTTACTACTGTTCTAATATCTACTGGCTGATGTTCTACTGTTCTACTATCTACTGGCTGATGTTACTACTGTTCTACTATCTACTGGCTGATGTTACTACTGTTCTACTATCTACTGGCTGATGTTCTGCTGTTCTACTATCTACTGGCTGATGTTACTACTGTTCTACTTTCTACTGGCTGATGTTCTACTATCTACTGGCTGATGTTCTACTATCTAGTGACTGATGTTCTACTATCTACTGGCTGATGTTATTACTGTTCTACTATCTACTGGCTGATGTTCTACTATCTACCTGCTGATGTTCTACTATCTACTGGCTGATGTTCTACTATCTACTGGCTGATGTTACTACTGTTCTACTATCTACTGGCTGATGTTCTACTATCTACTGGCTGATGTTACTACTGTTCTACTATCTACTGGCTGATGTTCGACTATCTACTGGCAGTATCACCATGTCTATCACCACGTCTATCTATCACCACGTCTATCTATCACCACGTCTATCTATCACCACCTCTATATATCACCACGTCTATATATCACCACGTCTATATATCACCACGTCTATCTATCACGACGTCTATATATCACCACGTCTATCTATCACCACGTCTATCTATAACCACGTCTACCACCACGTCTATCACCACGTCTATATATCACCACGTCAACCTATCACCACGTCTATCTATCACCACGTCTATCTATCATAACGTCTATATATCACGACGTCCATATATCACCACTTCTATATATCACATCACCACGTCTATCTATCACCACACCTATCACCACGTCTATCACCACGTCTACATATCACCACATCTATCACAACATCTATATATCACCACGTCTGTATATCACCACGTCGATCTATCACCACATCTATATACCTCCATGTATATCTCCACGTCTATATATCACCACGTCTATCACCACGTCTATATATCACCACGTCTATCTATCACCATGTCACTCTATCACCACATCTATATATCACCAAGTCTATCTATCACCAAGCCTTTATATCACCACGTCTATCTAGCACCACGTCTATATATCACCACGTCTATCACCACGCCTATATATCACCACGTCTATCTATCACCACGTCTATATACCTCCACGTATATCACCACATCTATATATCACAACGTCTATCACCACGTCTATATATCACCACGTCTATCTATCACCACCTCTATATACCTCCACGTATATCACGATGTCTATATATCACCACATCTATCACCACATCTATATATCACCATGTCTATCTATCACCACGTCTATACACCAACAAGTCAATATATCACCACGTCTCTCTATCACCACCTCTATATATCACCACGTCTATATATCACCACGTCTATATATCACCACGTCTATCTATCACGACGTCTATATATCACCACGTCTATCTATCACCACGTCTATCTATAACCACGTCTATCTATCATCACGTCTATATATCACCACGTCTATCTATCACCACGTCTATCTATCACCACGTCTATCTATAACCACGTCTACCACCACGTCTATCACCACGTCTATATATCACCACGTCAACCTATCACCACGTCTATCTATCACCACGTCTATCTATCATAACGTCTATATATCACGACGTCCATATATCACCACTTCTATATATCACATCACCACGTCTATCTATCACCACACCTATCACCACGTCTATCACCACGTCTACATATCACCACATCTATCACAACATCTATATATCACCACGTCTGTATATCACCACGTCGATCTATCACCACATCTATATACCTCCATGTATATCTCCACGTCTATATATCACCACGTCTATCACCACGTCTATATATCACCACGTCTATCTATCACCATGTCACTCTATCACCACATCTATATATCACCAAGTCTATCTATCACCAAGCCTTTATATCACCACGTCTATCTAGCACCACGTCTATATATCACCACGTCTATCACCACGCCTATATATCACCACGTCTATCTATCACCACGTCTATATACCTCCACGTATATCACCACATCTATATATCACAACGTCTATCACCACGTCTATATATCACCACGTCTATCTATCACCACCTCTATATACCTCCACGTATATCACGATGTCTATATATCACCACATCTATCACCACATCTATATATCACCATGTCTATCTATCACCACGTCTATACACCAACAAGTCAATATATCACCACGTCTCTCTATCACCACGTCTATATACCACCACGTCTATATATCACCACGTCTATCTATCACCACGTCTATCTATCACCATGTCTATCTATCACCACGTCTATCACCACGTCTATATATGTCACGATTCCCGCCGAAGTCGACCCCTCTCCTTGTTCGGGCGGCGTTCGGCGGTCGACGTCACCGGCTTACTAGTTGCCACCGATCGATGTTTCACTGTTCGTTTGGTTTTGTCTTTATTGTGTACACCTGTTTTGAGTTTCCCTAATTATGTTCATTATTTAAACCTCTGCATTTCCTGTTTGTCTTGTCGGTGATTGTTTGTCTGTTTTATGTAGTTGGAGGTGTTTCTCCAAACTATGTATTTTGATGAGAAGATTGATGGATAATTTTAGTAAACACGTTTTGTTTAACTTTATCCCTGTGTCCTGCGCCTGACTCCTCCACTTCTCTAAGAAAAGCATTACAGAATCACCGACCAGAAATGGAGTCAGCAGGAGCAGCCAGTTCTCCTAGTCATATAGAGGAGCGCGTTCAGCAGCAGGCGAATATGATCCAGGATCTAATGACTGCCATGGATTGCGTGCTGCTGACCATGGAGAGAGTGGAGAGGGAAGGATGTCCCGTCGACCCAGCCACACCACCGCCCGGCACACCTCTGGATCCTATCCAACCGCCGTCTGGATCCGGTGGGATTCGGCTCTCGGGAGCGTATGACGGAGCAGCTGCCGGGTGTCAGCTGGAGCTCTACCTGGCGGCTGTCCGGCCGCGGCCCTCGGGACGCAAGAGAGTGAGCGCCCTCATCTCCTGTTTGACTGGTAAAGCCCTAGAGTGGGCCAACGCCATCTGGGAGGTGGAAGACCCGACTCGGGAAAACTACGAGGACTTCTCCCGCCGCTTTCGGGCAGTATTTGATCATCCAACAGAAGGAAAAGCGGTGGGAGAGCGCTTGTTCCATTTGAAGCAGGAGATGAGGAGTGCTCGGGAGTTTGCACTGGATTTTAGAACTCTGGCGGCTGGTGCAGGATGGAATGAGCGGGCCCTGATCAATCACTACAGGTGTGGTTTGCGAGAGGACTTTCGTAGGGAGCTAGCCTGCAGGGACACCACCCTCCACCTGGACCAGCTGGTGGACTTATCTATCCAGCTGGATAACCTGCTGGCCTCCCGCGGACGTCCGGATCGGGGTCCGTTGGTTCCATCCTCCAGTCCCTTAGACCCAACACCGATGGAGTTGGGTGGGGCTGGTACTAGGGAGACCGGAGGGGAAACCGTTCCATGCACCAGAGGTGACCGCAGAGGACACACTGCTGGTCGGTGCTGGGGAGGTTTTCCAGGTAGTCGAGGTGGTAGGCGGAACACTGGTGGTTCATCTCAGGTGAGTAGGCACACGACTCACCCAGACCCCCCTATTGCTCACATGTGGTTATCTATAAGCTTTCCGGGGTTTTCCCCGCATTCCCAGCATAAGGCCCTAGTAGATTCAGGCGCAGCTGGGAACGTTATAGATCGGTCTTTGGCCAATAGATTAGGGATTCCTATTGTTCCCGTTGATGTTCCCTTTCCTATACATGCGCTAGATAGTCGTCCTTTGGGGTCTGGGCTGATTAGGGAGGTCACAGTTCCCATTGCTATGGTGACGCAGGAGAGTCATGAAGAGAGTATTAGTCTCTTTCTGATTGACGCTCCTGCGTTTCCCGTTGTGTTGGGGCTTCCCTGGTTGGCTTCTCATGATCCTATTATTTCGTGGCAACAGAGGGTTCTCAAGGGATGGTCCTGTCAGTGTTCAGGGAGGTGTTTAGGTGTTTCCTTAGGTGCCACTACGGTGGAAAGTCCAAACCAGGTTTCCACCATGCACATTCCTCCCGAATATGCCAATTTGGCAATCGCCTTGTGTAAAAGGAAGGCGACTCAATTACCACCCCATCGACCGGGGGATTGTGCGATAAATCTCCTGGAGGGTGCTGCACTTCCCAGGAGTCACCTGTATCCTCTGTCACAGGAGGAGACGGCGGCTGTGGAAACATATGTCGCTGAATCTCTGGGACAGGGATACATTCGGCCCTCCATTTCACCTGTCTCCTCGAGCTTCTTTTTTGTGAAGAAGAAGGATGGAGGTTTACGCCCGTGCATTGACTATCGAGGTTTGAACCAGATTACTGTGAAATACAGTTACCCGCTACCTCTGATCGCCAGTATGACAGAGTCATTGCTCGGGGCGCGCTTCTTCACAAAATTGGACCTCAGGAGCGCGTACAACCTGGTGCGTATCAGGGGAAGGGATGAGTGGAAGACGGCATTTAGCACTACATCTGGGCACTATGAGTACCTCGTCATGCCGTATGGGTTAATGAATGCTCCATCCGTCTTCCAATCATTTGTGGATGAGATCTTCAGGGACCTTCACGGGCGGGGTGTAGTGGTGTATATAGATGATATTCTCATATACTCCACCACCCGCGCTGAGCATGTGTCCCTTGTGCGTACGGTGCTTGGTCGACTGTTGGAGCATGACCTTTACGTCAAGGCGGAGAAATGTCTGTTCTTTCAACAGTCCGTCTCCTTCCTTGGGTACCGTTTGTCCTCGTCAGGGGTGGAGATGGAGACTGACCGCATATCAGCCGTGCTTAATTGGCCGACTCCAACCACGGTAAAGGAGGTGCAGCGGTTTTTAGGGTTTGCCAACTACTACCGGAGGTTTATCCGGGGCTTTGGCCAGGTGGCGGCTCCCATTACCTCCTTACTGAAGGGGGGACCGGTGTGGTTGCAGTGGTCGGCTGAGGCGGACAGAGCTTATGGTAACCTGAAGGCTCTGTTTACCACGGCTCCAGTGCTGGCGCATCCTGATCCCTCCTTAGCGTTCATAGTTGAGGTGGATGCATCCGAGGCTGGAATAAGGGCTGTGCTATCTCAGCGCTCGAGTAACCCACCAAAACTCCACCCCTGTGCTTTCTTTTCGAAGAAGCTCAGCCCGGCGGAGTGAAACTATGACGTGGGGGATAGGGAGTTGTTAGCTGTTGTCGGGGCTCTGAAAGCGTGGAGACATTGGCTTGAGGGGGCTAGACACCCTTTCCTCATTTGGACTGACCACCGAAATCTGGAGTATATTCAGGCAGCGAGGAGACTGAACCCTCGCCAGGCTAGGTGGGCTATGTTTTTCACACGCTTTTCTTTCACTCTTTCCTATAAACCAGGTTCCCAGAACGTCAAGGCAGACGCACTGTCCCGGCTGTATGATACAGAGGAGCGGTCCACAGAGCCCACTCCCATAATTCCAGCCTCATGCCTGGTGGCACCGGTGGTATGGGAGGTGGACGCGGACATCGAACGGGCGTCACGTGCAGAACCCACTCCCTCCCAGTGTCCCGTTGGGCACGTGTACGTGCCGTTTGATGTTCGCGATCGTTTGATCTGTTGGGCCCACACATCACCCTCCTCTGGTCATCCTGGTATAGGTCGGACGGTGCGCTGCCTTACGGGGAAGTACTGGTGGCCCACGTTAGCCAAGGACGTGAGGGTTTATGTCTCCTCCTGTTCGGTATGCGCACAGTGCAAGGCACCTAGACATCTGCCCAGAGGGAAATTACAACCCCTTCCCGTTCCGCGACGACCGTGGTCACACCTATCGGTGGATTTCGTGATGGATCTTCCCCCGTCACGGGGTAACACCACGATCCTGGTCGTTGTGGATCGGTTTTCTAAGTCCTGCCGTCTCCTTCCTTTGCCCGGTCTCCCTACGACCCTACAGACTGCGGAGGCCCTATTCACCCATGTATTCCGGCACTACGGGGTGCCTGAGGATATAGTCTCTGATCGGGGTCCCCAATTTACGTCTAGAGTCTGGAGGGCGTTTATGGATCGCCTGGGGGTCTCGGTCAGTCTTACCTCAGGGTTCCACCCCGAGAGTAACGGGCAGGTGGAAAGAGTCAACCAAGAGGTGGGTAGGTTTCTGCGGTCCTATTGCCAGGACCGGCCGGGAGAGTGGGCATCATTTATCCCTTGGGCCGAGATGGCCCAAAATTCCCTACGCCACTCTTCCACTAACCTTAGCCCTTTTCAGTGTCTGCTAGGGTATCAGCCGGTCCTGGCACCATGGCATCAGAGCCAGATCGAGGCTCCTGCAGTGGATGAATGGTTTCGGCACTCGGAGGAGACATGGAACGCTGCCCATGTACGTCTTCAACGAGCCATCAGGCGGCAAAAGGCGAGTGCCGACAGCCACCGCAGTGAGGCCCCGGTTTATGCACCGGGGGATCGGGTATGGCTCTCGACCCGAAACCTGCCCCTTCACCTGACCTGCCGGAAGCTGGGTCCGCGGTTTGTGGGGCCATTTAAAGTCCTGAGGAGATTGAACGAGGTTTGTTATAGGTTACAACTTCCCCCTGATTATCATATTAACCCCTCGTTCCATGTGTCTCTCCTCAGGCCGGTGGTGACTGGTCCGCTCCAGCAGTCGGAGGTACGGGACGTTCCTCCGCCCCCTCTGGACATCGAGGGGGCCCCGGCATATACCGTACGAGCCATTATGGACTCCAGACGTCGGGCGGGGGGCCTTCAGTACCTCGTGGAGTGGGAGGGGTATGGCCCGGAGGAGCGAAGCTGGGTACCGGCGGAAGACATCCTGGATCCGTCGTTAATGAAGGATTTTCACCGCTTCCGTCCGGATCGCCCTGCTCCCCGTTCTCCGGGTCGTCCCCGAGGCCGGTGTCGGCGCGCTGCTGGAGCCGCGCGTCGGGGGGGGGGGGTACTGTCACGACTCCCGCCGAAGTCGACCCCTCTCCTTGTTCGGGCGGCGTTCGGCGGTCGACGTCACCGGCTTACTAGTTGCCACCGATCGATGTTTCACTGTTCATTTGGTTTTGTCTTTATTGTGTACACCTGTTTTGAGTTTCCCTAATTATGTTCATTATTTAAACCTCTGCATTTCCTGTTTGTCTTGTCGGTGATTGTTTGTCTGTTTTATGTAGTTGGAGGTGTTTCTCCAAACTATGTATTTTGATGAGAAGATTGATGGATAATTTTAGTAAACACGTTTTGTTTACCTTTATCCCTGTGTCCTGCGCCTGACTCCTCCACTTCTCTAAGAAAAGCATTACAATATATCAACACGTATATGTATCACCACTTCTATATATATCCACGTCTATCACCACGTCTTTCACCACGTCTATATATCACCACGTCTATCTATCACCACATCTATATATCACCACGTCTATCTATCACCACGTCTATATATCACCACGTCTATCTATCACCACGTCTATCTATCACCACGTCTATCTATCACCACGTCTATATATCACCACATCCATCTATCACCATGTCTATCTATCACCACGTCTATATATCACCACGTCTATATATCACCACGTTTATATATCACCACGTCTATCTATCACCACGTCTATCACCACGTCTATCGCCACGTTTATATTTCACCACGTCTATACATCACCACGTCTATCTATCACCACGTCTATATATCACCATGTCTATCTATCACCACGTCTATCACTACGTCTATCTATCACCACATCTATATATCACCACGTCTATATAGCACCACGTCTATATAGCACCACGTTTATCTATCACCACGTTTATCTATCACCACGTCTATATATCACCACGTCTATCTATCACCACGTCTATTTATCACCACGTCTATCTATCACCACGTCTATCTATCACCACGTCTATATATCACCACGTCTATTTCTATGGGCACTGTTCATACCCTTCTTGTTGGAGGAGAGAAACTTTTGCAGGTTTAAAGCTTTGTGTGTGTGTGTGTGTGTGTGTGTGTGTGTGTGTGTGTGTGTGTGTGTGTGTGTGTGTGTGTGTGTCAGGGTCAGAGGATGTGTGTGTGTGTGATGCTACATTGCCATCTGTCCCATCCATACATCCTGTTGTTAGTCCAAACATCACTCCTCTCCTCACACGCACGCACACACGCATGCTGGCACGCACGCACACACGCACACACACACAGAAACATCCAAAACAGGCTGGGTTGTGTGTAAATCTCTCAGGCTGGGTTGTGTGTGTGTGTGTGTGTGTGTACTGTATATACAGGTGTGGGTGTGTCTTACATGCGTTGGGTGCTGTTGAGGCCACAGGGGCTCCATGCCCTCCACTGCCAGGTGATGTTGGGGGCGGGACGTCCGTACCCTGTACAGGTGAGGGTCTGGCTGCTGCCACGGCGATACGGGCTAGAGGGTGCTGCTATTTCCTTCTCATGGATCTGAGGGGGAACTGAGGGGGGGTAGAGCGACGGGGAGGGGGTAGAGCGACGGGGAGGGCGTAGAGCGATGGGGAGGGGGTAGAGCGACGGGGAGTGGGTAGAGCGACGGGGAGGGGTAGAGCGACGGGGAGGGGGTAGAGAGACGGGGAGGGTGTAGAGAGACGGGGAGGGGATAGAGCGACGGGGAGGGGGTAGAGCGACGGAGAGGGGGTAGAGCGATGGGGAGGAGGGGGAGTGAAGGGGAAGGTAGAGTGACGAGGGAGATTATTAGACTTTGGTCAAATACATACGGACACACCTACACATTCAAGGGTTTTCTACATTGTAGAAAAATAGTGAAGACATCAAAACTATGAAATAACACATATGGAATCATGTAGTAAACAAAAAAGTGTTAAACAAATCAAAATATATTTATTTTTTGAGATTCTTCAAAGTAGCCACCCTTTGCCTTGATGACAGCTTTGCACACTCTTGGTAAAACCCTTGAAGTAGTAGGTATGTCCAAACTTTTGGCTGGTACTATACATCTAATATTTACAAATACCTGATTCATCTTGAGGCTGGGGAATATTCCATTGGTTTTTCTGGTACTGGCAAAATAATTCACACTAGGTTCAACTACACCGCTGAAAGTGTCTAACTACACCGCTGAGTGTTCAACTACACCACTGAGAGTGTTCAACTACACCACTGAGAGTGTGTGTGTGTTCAGCTACACCGCTGAGAGTGTTAAACTACACCACTGAGTGTGTTCAACTACACCACTGAGAGTGTTCAACTACACCACTGAGAGTGTTCAACTACACCACTGAGAGTGTTCAACTACACTACTGAGAGTGTTCAACTACACTACTGAGAGTGTTCAACTACACCACTGAGAGTGTGTGTGTGTTCAACTACACCGCTGAGAGTGTTGAACTACACCACTGAGTGTCCAACTACACCACTGAGAGTGTTCAACTACACCACTGAGAGTGTGTGTGTGTCACCTACACCGCTGAGAGTGTTAAACTACACCGCTGAGAGTGTGTGTGTGTTCACCTACACCGCTGAGAGTGTTCAACTACACCGCTGAGTGTTCAACTATACCACTGAGAGTGGGTGTTCAACTACACCACTGAGAGTGATTGTGATGGTTACCGTTGATGATGAGTGTGATGGTGATGGAGAAAAATACCGTTGACGATGAGTGTGATGGTTGTGGTGATGGTTACCGTTGACGATGAGGGTGATGGTTGTGGTGATGGTTACCGTTGACGATGAGTGTGATGGTGATTCTCCTCTCCAGCAAGGCGGCGGTGTTCTTGAGGAGGATGGTGTAGTTTCCAGCATCCTCAGGGTGAACGTCTCTGATCTCCAAGTTATAGTGCTGATGGAGACGCATCCTGTTGAACTCTGGACGACGGCTGATCAACTTATCACCTTTAAACCTGAGAGAACATCCAAACAAAAAGGAATACAAAGTTGAACTTGATATAGAAAAATGTTGTAGAAAACAAGTATTATTAAATACATACACCAGAAACAGGGTACACTTTGGGGCTTGTCAGATCGATATCAGCAAGGTAGAATAGCTAACTGCAGAAAAAATAGCTTGCTAGCTGATTGGCTAAACACAGAACGTCAGCAACAAACCTAGTTCTGAAAGACGAATTTAGAGGGCACCCTAGCAACATTATGAAGATAAATGTTCTATATCAGATAGTTAATGTTCCATAGCAGATAGTTAATGTTCTATATCAGATAGTTAATGTTCCATATAAGATAGTTAATGTTCCATATCAGATAGTTAATGTTCCATATCAGATAGTTAATGTTTCATGGCAGATAGTTAATGTTCGATGTCAGATAGTTAATGTTCCATATCAGAGGGTTAATGTTCCATGTCAGAGGGTTAATGTTCCATATCAGATAGTTAACAATGCCAGATGGTCTTACCACTGTATGTCAGGTCTGGGGTATGCTGACACCTTGGCTAACAGTTTGAAGGACTTCTGTCCTGATGTTGCCTCGACGACCGGGCCGCTCCTGTAGTCTAGGCTGATGAATGGCTTCTCTGTAACAGGACACATGCGTACACACACACACACACACACACACACACACACACACACACACACACACACACACACACACACACACACACACACACACACACACACACACACACACACACACACACACAGACACACACACACACACACACACGCAAACGTAGGAGGGCAAACATTAGCAGAGGAGGTTTGATGAAGCATACATGCGTAATGAGAAACCTTGCCAAAGACCGAAAGACTTCGGAAAGGTCTCTTACCTAGGCTTAGCTCAGCGGACTAACGCTGGGTTTCCCCGGGTTTCAAACGTAGTTCTTACCATGCACTATGACTTGCGTTGCCAGATCCAGTTTCTTCTCCACGGTGATGGTAGAGCAGGTGTAAGTGCCGGTGTCGCTGACGTTGACACTTTGGATGGTCAGGATGCTGTCTGCCTCCGTGAACCGAGAGAGAGAATTACGCTTGTGCACTATGCCCACTGTACTGTTCATCTAGAGGTGGGAGAGAGGGAGAGAGGGGGATTTAAAGAGAGAGAGGGGGATTTAGAGAGAGAGGGGGGATTTAGAGAGAGAGAGAGAGAGAGAGAGAGTGAGAGGGGGATTTAGGGAGAGAGAGGGGGGATTTAGAGAGAGAGGGGGATTTAGAGAGAGAGAGGGGGTTTAGAGAGAGAGAGGGGATTTAGATAGAGAGAGGGGGATTTAGATAGAGAGGGGGGATTTAGAGAGAGCGAGAGGGGATTTATGGAGAGAGAGGGGGAATTTAGAGAGAGAGGGGGGGATTTAGAGAGAGATAGGGGGTTTAGAGAGAGAGAGGGGGATTTAGAGAGAGAGAGGGGGATTTAGATAGAGGGGGGATTTAGAGAGAGCGAGAGGGGGATTTAGGGAGAGAGAGGGGGGATTTAGAGAGAGAGGGGGGATTTAGAGAGAGAGGGGGATTATAGAGAGAAAGGGGGGATTTAAAGAGAGAGAGGGGGGATTTAGAGAGAGAGGGGGGGATTTAGAGAGAGAGGGGGGATTTAGAGAGAGGGGGGATTTAGAGAGAGGGGGGATTTAGAGAGAAAGAGGGGGGGATTTAGAGAGAGAGGGGGATTTAGAGAGAGAGGGGGGGATTTAGAGAAAGAGGGGGGATTTAGAGAGAGAGAGGGTGATTTAGAGAGAGAGAGGGGGATTTAGAGAGAGGGGAGATTTAGAGAGAGGGGAATTTAGAGAGAGAGAGGAGGATTTTGAGAGAGAGGGGGGATTTAGAGAGGGAGAGGGGAGATTTAGAGAGAGAGGGGGGGATTTAGAGAGAGAGGGGGATTTAGAGAGAGCGAGAGGGGGATTTAGGGAGAGAGGGGGGGATTTAGAGAGAGAGAGGGGGATTTAGAGAGAGAGTGGGGATTTAGAGAGAGAGGGGGATTTAAAGACAGAGAGGGGGGGATTTAGAGAGAGAGAGGGGGATTTAGAGAGAGAGAGGGGGGTTTAGAGAGAGAGAGGGGGGATTTAGAGAGAGAGGGGGGATTTAGAGAGAGGGAGGATTTAGAGAGAGAGAGGGGGATTTAGAGCGAGTGAGAGGGGGATTTAGGGAGAGAAAGGGGGATTTAGAGAGAGAGAGGGGGATTTAGAGAGAGAGAGGGGGATTTAGAGAGAGGGGGATTTAGAGAGAGGGGAATTTAGAGAGAGAGAGGATGATTTTGAGAGAGAGGGGGATTTAGAGAGGGAGAGGGGGATTTAGAGAGTGAGGGGAGATTTAGAGAGAGAGAGGGGGATTTAGAGAGAGAGGGGGGGGGATTTAGAGAGAGGGGGGATTTAGAGAGAGGGGGGGATTTAGAGAGAGAGCGGGGATTTAGAGAGAGAGGGGGATTTAGAGAGAGATGGGGGGATTTAGAGAGAGCGAGAGAGAGAGAGAGGGGGGGATTTAGAGAGAGATGGGGGGAGACCGAGAAATTTAAAGACATAAACAAGACAGTCTATACTTATATTTCCATCTAATTACCTAGTTCCTCTTAATCCGAGCTAAAATAGGAGCATATAATGAAATTCCCCCCCCCCCCAACATTTACCTGGATCTACGTAAAGTGTACAAACGACTCTTTTCTCTACCGTACCTGTTTTCCAGGAAAGGACCAGCGGAACTCGACAAACATGCCAAACTCTACAGTGGCGTTACAGTTGAGCGTCAGGGCTTCCCCCATGATCAGCTCCACCGAGTCCTCTGGATACAGCTTGACATCGTAAAGCTGACTTCCTGTCGGGGGGGTGGGGGGGTGGGGGGGGGGGGGTGAGAACGGTTACCGTGACGCCATCACAGTGACAAACAGAGCTGGCCCAGAGAAGTTGAGTCTCTTTGGCTGGCCCACACCATGTCCCTGGACCCCTGGCACGATTCCATTACTTTTAAACTCACATCCTTCCTTTCTCTCTTCCGAGAAGTAATCACTTGAAGAAAATGACCTATTTACCAACATTGGGTCGGTTCAAGTTGCATAGTTTTACACCTATCCAGTCATTACAGATCAGTGATTATTTAAACTAAGTGAGGAAGTATTTTGAACAAGGCTTAGGGCTGGAGTGGGCTAGCTCTGTCGACTCGAGGCTGAGCTAATCTGTTGAAATGTCCACCTTTCAAACTGTCGTCACCTAATCTGTGAGGACTTGATAGGGGAAACCAAACTGTCTTCATCCAGTCTTTTCACCTGTCTTTAGGAAAACTTTAAGACTGTCAGCGGCCGACCAAGACCTCTCTAATTGTGAAGCTCAAGTTGTGGCTCTCTGCTCTTATTGGGAAAAAATTAGGACTCTAACATACAAGCAGTATGGACGTCTCTAATGATACAGAGAGACATGCAGTATGGACATCTCTAATAATACAGAGAGACATGCAGTACGGACATCTGTAATGATATAGAGAGACATGCAGTATGGCCATCTCTAATGATACAGAGAGACATGCAGTATGGACATCTCTAATGATACAGAGAGACATGCAGTATGGACATCTCTAATGATATAGAGTGACATGCAGTATGGACGTCTCTAATGATATAGAGAGACATGCAGTATGGCCATCTCTGTTATAGAGAGACATGCAGTATGGCCATCTCTAACGATACAGAGAGACATGCAGTATGGACATCTCTAATGATATAGAGAGACATGCAGTATGGACATCTGTAATGATAAAGAGAGACATGCAGTATGGACATCTCTGTTATACAGCGACATGCAGTATGGACGTCTCTAATGATATAGAGAGACATGCAGTATGGACATCTCTAATGATATAGAGAGACATGCAGTATGGACATCTCTAAGGATATAGAGAGACATGCAGTATGGACATCTCTAAGGATATAGAGAGACATGCAGTATGGACATCTCTGTTATAGAGAGACATGCAGTATGGCCTGAGAGGAAATCCCTGATATAAAATAATTTAATTGTGACTCTCATTTCCTGTCAGTCATGTGGTCAAGAGATACTTAGGGCTCTAGTTGTACTAGTAGTGTACACTAGGTAGAGTGTAGACAGTAGAGATACTCAGGGCTCTAGTTGTACTAGTAGTGTACACTAGGTAGTGTGTACTATGTAGTGCATAGTTACCTGTGAAGTGCAGCACGTAGTGGGGAGAGCGGTACACTCTCCCCTGTAGTCCAGCTTGGCAGTACAATCCAAAGAGGAAAGGTCTAGTGTCTAAGGCCTGTCTAGGGATGGACCAGCCTCTTTTACTGTCCCACACCATCCCCTCATCCTCCAGGGGCATAGGTATAGATTCCCACTGAGGAGAGAGGAGAGGAGAGAGGGATGAGAGAGGGATGAGGAGAGAGGGATGAGAGGGGAGAGGGGGACAAGGAGAGGAGAGAGGGATGAGAGGAGAGGGGGGCGAAGAGAGGAGAGAGGGATGAGAGGGGAGAGGGGGACGAGGAGAGGAGAGAGGGATGAGAGGAGAGGGGGCGAAGAGAGGAGAGAGGGATGAGAGGGGAGAGGGGGATGAGGAGAGGAGAGGGGGATGAGAGGAGAGGGGGACGAGGAAAGGAGAGAGGGATGAGAGGAGAGGGGATGAGGAGAGAGGAACGAGAGGAGAGGGGGACGAGGAGAGAGGGATGAGAGGGACGAGGAAAGGAGAGAGGGATGAGAGGAGAGGGGACGAGGAGAGGAGAGAGGGATGAGAGGGGGACGAGGAGAGAGGGATGAGAGGGGAGAGAGGGACGAGGAAAGGAGAGAGGGATGAGAGGAGAGGGGGACGAGGAGAGGAGAGAGGGATGAGAGGAGAGGGGGACGAGGAGAGAGGAATGAGAGGGGAGATAGGGATGAGAGGAGAGGGGGACGAGGAGAGATGAATGAGAGGGGAGAGAGGGATGAGGGGAGAGGGGGACAAGGAGAGAGGAATGAGAGGGATGAGAGGAGAGGGGGACGAGGAGAGAGGAATGAGAGGGGAGATAGGGATGAGAGGAGAGGGGGACGAGGAGAGATGAATGAGAGGGGAGAGAGGGATGAGGGGAGAGGGGGACAAGGAGAGAGGAATGAGAGGGGAGAGAGGGATGAGAGGGGAGAGAGGGATGAGAGGGGAGATGGGGATGAGAGGGGAGTATCTGGGATGAGAGGGGAGAGAGGGATGAGGAGAGGAGAGAAGAATGAGAGGGGGATGAGACAGACAGACAGACAGACAGACAGACAGACAGACAGACAGACAGACAGACAGACAGACAGACAGACAGACAGACAGACAGACAGACAGACAGACAGACAGACAGACAGACAGACAGACAGACAGAAATGAAGGTACCAACCAGATAAAGTGTGACGATGAGGTCGGGAACAGTGACTAGACAAGGTACTGTGATGTGAGTGGAGGATCGTGATATGAAGATTGTCTCGAGGTCACCGTTGCTTCCTCTGTTTCTCCTGAGGAAAGGCTGCTCCAGATCTGGAGGAAAGGAGACAGGACAGTCAAGGCAGTCAGAGGACAATGACAGAGATAATATACAATATAATATACAATATACATGTTTAGAATGAAGACAATCAGTTGATCATGATTGTGTTACCGCTGGAACAAAAGTATTTACAAACAACCCTTTGGGATTAATAAAGTACAACCTAATCTCCTATAATCTAGTCTCATCTCACCAGTCCTCTGTGCATAAACAATAGATCACCCCTGGCATATAACAGCATATATATTTTTTTATTTTATCTTTATTTAACTAGGCAAGTTAGTTAAGAACAAATTCTTATTTATAATGACGGCCTAGGAACAGTGGGTTAATTGTCTTGTACAGGGGCAGAACGACAGAATTTTACCTTGTCAGCTCTGGGGATTGATCTTGCAACCTTTTGGTTAGAAGTCCAACGCTCTAAACACTAGCCTACGCTGCTGCCCCAAAATTGTAATCTAGTAATTTGCTTCTAGCGCCAGATAGAACAATGAGCCATACCGTATGGATAAATGTGAAGCATCTGGTTGGCATTTCCACTCACCCCAAAATATGAAGAGAAGGAGAAGGTAAACTGACATTCTAATATTCTCCTTCACGTTTTCATGAACAGTTTTCTGTTCCCAAAACTAAAATCTGTTACGAACAGAGTGGACTATGTTTTGTAGACTTTACCCTTTGACAAAGATTTAAAAATTGTGTTGTTTAGGTCCACAAACGATGCAATCAATACCAGAGCAGTCTACTCCCCACAGAGCAGGACTGACTCATTACCAGGCAGTCTACTCGCCACAGAGCAGGACTGACTCATTACCAGAGCAGTATAACCCCAAAAGAGCAGGACTGACTCATTACCAGAGCAGTCCACCCCCCACAGAGCAGGACTGACTCATTACCAGAGCAGTCTACCCCCCACAGAGCAGGACTGACTCATTACCAGGCAGTCTACTCCCCACAGAGCAAGACTGACTCATTACCAGAGCAGGACTGACTCATTACCTGAGCAGGACTGACTCATTACCAGGCAGTCTACTCCCCACAGAGCAGGACTGACTCATTACCAGAGCAGGACTGACTCAATACCAGAGCAGTCTACTCCGCACAGAGCAGGACTGACTCATTAAAAGAGCAGGACTGACTCATTACCAGAGAAGTCTACTCCCCACAAAGCAGGACTGACTCATTACCAGAGCAGGACTGACTCATTATCAGAGCAGGACTGACTCATTACCAGGTAGTGTACTCCCCACAGAGCAGGACTGACTCATTACCAGAGCAGAACTGACTCAATACAAGAGCAGTCTACTCCCCACAGAGCAAAACTGACTCATTACCAGAGCAGTCTACTCCCTACAGAGCAGGACTGACTCATTACCAGAGCAGTCTACTCCTCACAGAGTAGGACTGACTCATTACCAGAGCAGGACTGACTCATTACCAGATCAGGACTGACTCATTACCAGAGCAGTCTACTCCCCACAGAGCAGGACTGACTCATTACCAGAGCAGTCTACTCCCCACAGAGCAGGACTGACTCATTACCAGAGCAGTCTACTCCCCACAGAGCAGGACTGACTCATTACCAGAGCAGGACTGACTCATTACCAGAGCAGGACTGACTCATTACCAGGCAGTGTACTCCCCACAGAGCAGGACTGACTCATTACCAGAGAATTCTACTCCCCACAGAGCAGGACTGACTCATTACCAGAGCAGTCTACTCCCCACAAAGCAGGACTGACTCATTACCAGAGCAGGACTGACTCATTATCAGAGTAGGACTGACTCATTAACAGGCAGTGTACTCCCCACAGAGCAGGACTGACTCATTACCAGAGCAGGACTGACTCAATACAAGAGCAGTCTACTCCCCACAGAGCAGGACTGACTCATTACCAGAGCAGTCTACTCCCTACAGTGCAGGGCTGACTCATTACCAGAGCAGTCTGCTCCCCATAGAGTAGGACTGACTCATTACCAGAGCAGGACTGACTCATTACCAGAGCAGGACTGACTCATTACCAGAGCAGTCTACTCCCCACAGAGCAGGACTGACTCATTACCAGGCAGTGTACTCCCCACAGAGCAGGACTGACTCAATACAAGAGCAGTCTACTCCCCACAGAGCAGGACTGACTCATTACCAGAGCAGTCTACTCCCCACAGAGAAGGACTGACTCATTACCAGAGCAGTCTACCCCCCACAGAGCAGGACTGACTCATTACCAGAGCTATCTACTCCCTACAGAGCAGGACTGACTCATTACCTTAGCAGTCTACTCCCTACAGAGCAGGACTGACTAATTACCAGAGCAGGACTGACTCATTACCAGAGCAGGACTGACTCATTACCAGAGCAGTCTACACCCCACAGAGCAGGACTGACTCATTACCAGAGCAGTCTACTCCCCACAAAGCAGGACTGACTCATTACCAGAGCAGGACTGACTCATTATCAGAGCAGGACTGACTCATTACCAGGTAGTGTACTCCCCACAGAGCAGGACTGACTCATTACCAGAGCAGGACTGACTCATTACCAGGTAGTGTACTCCCCACAGAGCAGGACTGACTCATTACCAGAGCAGAACTGACTCAATACAAGAGCAGTCTACTCCCCACAGAGCAGGACTGACTCATTACCAGAGCAGTCTACTCCCTACAGAGCAGGACTGACTCATTACCAGAGCAGTCTACTCCTCACAGAGTAGGACTGACTCATTACCAGAGCAGGACTGACTCATTACCAGATCAGGACTGACTCATTACCAGAGCAGTCTACTCCCCACAGAGCAGGACTGACTCATTACCAGGCAGTCTACTCGCCACAGAGCAGGACTGACTCATTACCAGAGCAGTATAACCCCAAAAGAGCAGGACTGACTCATTACCAGAGCAGTCCACCCCCCACAGAGCAGGACTGACTCATTACCAGAGCAGTCTACCCCCCACAGAGCAGGACTGACTCATTACCAGGCAGTCTACTCCCCACAGAGCAAGACTGACTCATTACCAGAGCAGGACTGACTCATTACCTGAGCAGGACTGACTCATTACCAGGCAGTCTACTCCCCACAGAGCAGGACTGACTCATTACCAGAGCAGGACTGACTCAATACCAGAGCAGTCTACTCCGCACAGAGCAGGACTGACTCATTAAAAGAGCAGGACTGACTCATTACCAGAGAAGTCTACTCCCCACAGAGCAGGACTGACTCATTACCAGAGCAGTCTACTCCCCACAAAGCAGGACTGACTCATTACCAGAGCAGGACTGACTCATTATCAGAGCAGGACTGACTCATTACCAGGTAGTGTACTCCCCACAGAGCAGGACTGACTCATTACCAGAGCAGAACTGACTCAATACAAGAGCAGTCTACTCCACACAGAGCAAAACTGACTCATTACCAGAGCAGTCTACTCCCTACAGAGCAGGACTGACTCATTACCAGAGCAGTCTACTCCTCACAGAGTAGGACTGACTCATTACCAGAGCAGGACTGACTCATTACCAGATCAGGACTGACTCATTACCAGAGCAGTCTACTCCCCACAGAGCAGGACTGACTCATTACCAGAGCAGTCTACTCCCCACAGAGCAGGACTGACTCATTACCAGAGCAGTCTACTCCCCACAGAGCAGGACTGACTCATTACCAGAGCAGGACTGACTCATTACCAGAGCAGGACTGACTCATTACCAGGCAGTGTACTCCCCACAGAGCAGGACTGACTCAATACAAGAGCAGTCTACTCCCCACAGAGCAGGACTGACTCATTACCAGAGCAGTCCACTCCCCACGGAGAAGGACTGACTCATTACCAGAGCAGTCTACCCCCCACAGAGCAGGACTGACTCATTACCAGAGCTCTCTACTCCCTACAGAGCAGGACTGACTCATTACCTTAGCAGTCTACTCCCTACAGAGCAGGACTGACTAATTACCAGAGCAGGACTGACTCATTACCAGAGCAGGACTGACTCATTACCAGAGCAGTCTAATCCCCACAGAGCAGGACTGACTCATTACCAGAGCAGTCTATTCCCCACAGAGCAGGGCTGACTCATTACCAGAGCAGTCTACTCGCCACAGAGCTGGACTGACTCATTACCAGAGGAGGACTGACTCATTACCAGAGCAGGACTGACTCATTACCAGAGCAGGACTGACTCATTACCAGAGCAGTCTACTACCCACAGAGCAGGACTGACTCATTACCAGAGCAGTCTACCCCCCACAGAGCAGGACTGACTCATTACCAGGCAGTCTACTCCCCACAGAGCAAGACTGACTCATTACCAGAGAAGGACTGACTCATTACCAGGCAGTCTACTCCACACAGAGCAGGACTGACTCATTACCAGAGCAGTGATCTCCCCACAGAGCAGGACTGACTCATTACCAGAGCAGGACTGACTCATTACCAGAGCAGAACTGACTCATTACCAGGCAGTGTACTCCCCACAGAGCAGGACTGACTCATTACCAGAGCATTCTAATCGCCACAGAGCTGGACTGAATCATTATCAGAGCAGGACTGACTCATTACCAGAGCAGAACTGACTCATTACCAGGCAGTGTACTCCCCCACAGAGCAGGACTGACTCATTACCAGAGCAGTCTACTCCCCAAAGAGCAGGACTGACTCATTACCAGAGCAGGACTGACTCATTACCAGAGAATTCTACTCCCCACAGAGCAGGACTGACTCATTACCAGAGCAGTCTACTCCCCACAAAGCAGGACTGACTCATTACCAGAGCAGGACTGACTCATTATCAGAGTAGGACTGACTCATTAACAGGCAGTGTACTCCCCACAGAGCAGGACTGACTCATTACCAGAGCAGGACTGACTCAATACAAGAGCAGTCTACTCCCCACAGAGCAGGACTGACTCATTACCAGAGCAGTCTACTCCCTACAGTGCAGGGCTGACTCATTACCAGAGCAGTCTGCTCCCCATAGAGTAGGACTGACTCATTACCAGAGCAGGACTGACTCATTACCAGAGCAGGACTGACTCATTACCAGAGCAGTCTACTCCCCACAGAGCAGGACTGACTCATTACCAGGCAGTGTACTCCCCACAGAGCAGGACTGACTCAATACAAGAGCAGTCTACTCCCCACAGAGCAGGACTGACTCATTACCAGAGCAGTCTACTCCCCACAGAGAAGGACTGACTCATTACCAGAGCAGTCTACCCCCACAGAGCAGGACTGACTCATTACCAGAGCTATCTACTCCCTACAGAGCAGGACTGACTCATTACCTTAGCAGTCTACTCCCTACAGAGCAGGACTGACTAATTACCAGAGCAGGACTGACTCATTACCAGAGCAGGACTGACTCATTACCAGAGCAGTCTACACCCCACAGAGCAGGACTGACTCATTACCAGAGCAGTCTACTCCCCACAAAGCAGGACTGACTCATTACCAGAGCAGGACTGACTCATTATCAGAGCAGGACTGACTCATTACCAGGTAGTGTACTCCCCACAGAGCAGGACTGACTCATTACCAGAGCAGGACTGACTCATTACCAGGTAGTGTACTCCCCACAGAGCAGGACTGACTCATTACCAGAGCAGAACTGACTCAATACAAGAGCAGTCTACTCCCCACAGAGCAGGACTGACTCATTACCAGAGCAGTCTACTCCCTACAGAGCAGGACTGACTCATTACCAGAGCAGTCTACTCCTCACAGAGTAGGACTGACTCATTACCAGAGCAGGACTGACTCATTACCAGATCAGGACTGACTCATTACCAGAGCAGTCTACTCCCCACAGAGCAGGACTGACTCATTACCAGAGCAGTCTACTCCCCACAGAGCAGGACTGACTCATTACCAGAGCAGTCTACTCCCCCACAGAGCAGGACTGACTCATTACCAGAGCAGGACTGACTCATTACCAGGTAGTGTACTCCCCCACAGAGCAGGACTGACTCATTACCAGAGCAGAACTGACTCAATACAAGAGCAGTCTACTCCCCACAGAGCAGGACTGACTCATTACCAGAGCAGTCTACTCCCTACAGAGCAGGACTGACTCATTACCAGAGCAGTCTACTCCTCACAGAGTAGGACTGACTCATTACCAGAGCAGGACTGACTCATTACCAGATCAGGACTGACTCATTACCAGAGCAGTCTACTCCCCACAGAGCAGGACTGACTCATTACCAGAGCAGTCTACTCCCCACAGAGCAGGACTGACTCATTACCAGAGCAGTCTACTCCCCACAGAGCAGGACTGACTCATTACCAGAGCAGGACTGACTCATTACCAGGTAGTGTACTCCCCACAGAGCAGGACTGACTCATTACCAGAGCAGAACTGACTCAATACAAGAGCAGTCTACTCCCCACAGAGCAGGACTGACTCATTACCAGAGTAGTCTACTCCCTACAGAGCAGGACTGACTCATTACCAGAGCAGTCTACTCCTCACAGAGCAGGACTGACTCATTACCAGAGCAGGACTGACTCATTACCAGAGCAGTCTACTCCCCACAGAGCAGGACTGACTCATTACCAGAGCAGTCTATTCCCCACAGAGCAGGACTGACTCATTACCAGAGCAGTCTACTCGCCACAGAGCTGGACTGACTCATTACCAGAGCAGGACTGACTCATTACCAGAGCAGGACTGACTCATTACCAGAGCAGGACTGACTCATTACCAGAGCAGTCTACTCCCCACAGAGCAGGACTGACTCATTACCAGGCAGTGTACTCCCCACAGAGCAGGACTGACTCAATACAAGAGCAGTCTACTCCCCACAGAGCAGGACTGACTCATTACCAGAGCAGTCTACTCCCCACAGAGAAGGACTGACTCATTACCAGAGCAGTCTACCCCCCACAGAGCAGGACTGACTCATTACCAGAGCTCTCTACTCCCTACAGAGCAGGACTGACTCATTACCTTAGCAGTCTACTCCCTACAGAGCAGGACTGACTAATTACCAGAGCAGGACTGACTCATTACCAGAGCAGGACTGACTCATTACCAGAGCAGTCTACTCCCCACAGAGCAGGACTGACTCATTACCAGAGCAGTCTACTCCCCACAAAGCAGGACTGACTCATTACCAGAGCAGGACTGACTCATTATCAGAGCAGGACTGACTCATTACCAGGTAGTGTACTCCCCACAGAGCAGGACTGACTCATTACCAGAGCAGAACTGACTCAATACAAGAGCAGTCTACTCCCCACAGAGCAGGACTGACTCATTACCAGAGCAGTCTACTCCCTACAGAGCAGGACTGACTCATTACCAGAGCAGTCTACTCCTCACAGAGTAGGACTGACTCATTACCAGAGCAGGACTGACTCATTACCAGATCAGGACTGACTCATTACCAGAGCAGTCTACTCCCCACAGAGCAGGACTGACTCATTACCAGAGCAGTCTACTCCCCCACAGAGCAGGACTGACTCATTACCAGAGCAGTCTACTCCCCACAGAGCAGGACTGACTCATTACCAGAGCAGGACTGACTCATTACCAGGTAGTGTACTGCCCACAGAGCAGGACTGACTCATTACCAGAGCAGAACTGACTCAATACAAGAGCAGTCTACTCCCCACAGAGCAGGACTGACTCATTACCAGAGCAGTCTACTCCCTACAGAGCAGGACTGACTCATTACCAGAGCAGTCTACTCCCCACAAAGCAGGACTGACTCATTACCAGAGCAGGACTGACTCATTATCAGAGCAGGACTGACTCATTACCAGGTAGTGTACTCCCCACAGAGCAGGACTGACTCATTACCAGAGCAGAACTGACTCAATACAAGAGCAGTCTACTCCCCACAGAGCAGGACTGACTCATTACCAGAGCAGTCTACTCCCTACAGAGCAGGACTGACTCATTACCAGAGCAGTCTACTCCTCACAGAGTAGGACTGACTCATTACCAGAGCAGGACTGACTCATTACCAGATCATGACTGACTCATTACCAGAGCAGTCTACTCCCCACAGAGCAGGACTGACTCATTACCAGAGCAGTCTACTCCCTACAGAGCAGGACTGACTCATTACCAGATCAGTCTACTCCTCACAGAGCAGGACTGACTCATTACCAGAGCAGGACTGACTCATTACCAGAGCAGTCTACTCCCCACAGAGCAGGACTGACTCATTACCAGAGCAGTCTATTCCCCACAGAGCAGGACTGACTCATTACCAGAGCAGTCTACTCGCCACAGAGCTGGACTGACTCATTACCAGAGCAGGACTGACTCATTACCAGAGCAGGACTGACTCATTACCAGAGCAGGACTGACTCATTACCAGAGCAGTCTACTACCCACAGAGCAGGACTGACTCATTACCAGAGCAGTCTACCCCCCACAGAGCAGGACTGACTCATGACCAGGCAGTCTACTCCCCACAGAGCAAGACTGACTCATTACCAGAGCAGGACTGACTCATTACCAGGCAGTCTACTCCACACAGAGCAGGACTGACTCATTACCAGAGCAGTGATCTCCCCACAGAGCAGGACTGACTCATTACCAGAGCAGGACTGACTCATTACCAGAGCAGAACTGACTCATTACCAGGCAGTGTACTCCCCACAGAGCAGGACTGACTCATTACCAGAGCATTCTAATCGCCACAGAGCAGGACTGACTCATTACCAGAGCAGGACTGACTCAATACAAGAGCAGTCTACTCCCCACAGAGCAGGACTGACTCATTACCAGAGCAGTCTACTCCCTACAGTGCAGGGCTGACTCATTACCAGAGCAGTCTAGTCCCCATAGAGTAGGACTGACTCATTACCAGAGCAGGACTGACTCATTACCAGAGCAGGACTGACTCATTACCAGAGCAGTCTACTCCCCACAGAGCAGGACTGACTCATTACCATGCAGTGTACTCCCAGCAGAGAAGGACTGACTCATTACCAGAGCAGTCTACCCCCCACAGAGCAGGACTGACTCATTACCAGAGCTCTCTACTCCCTACAGAGCAGGACTGACTCATTACCTTAGCAGTCTACTCCCTACAGAGCAGGACTGACTAATTACCAGAGCAGGACTGACTCATTACCAGAGCAGGACTGACTCATTACCAGAGCAGTCTACTCCCCACAAAGCAGGACTTACTCATTACCAGAGCAGGACTGACTCATTATCAGAGCAGGACTGACTCATTACCAGGTAGTGTACTCCCCACAGAGCAGGACTGACTCATTACCAGAGCAGGACTGACTCATTACCAGGTAGTGTACTCCCCCACAGAGCAGGACTGACTCATTACCAGAGCAGAACTGACTCAATACAAGAGCAGTCTACTCCCCACAGAGCAGGACTGACTCATTACCAGAGCAGTCTACTCCCTACAGAGCAGGACTGACTCATTACCAGAGCAGTCTACTCCTCACAGAGTAGGACTGACTCATTACCAGAGCAGGACTGACTCATTACCAGAGCAGGACTGACTCATTACCAGGTAGTGTACTCCCCACAGAGCAGGACTGACTCATTACCAGAGCAGAACTGACTCAATACAAGAGCAGTCTACTCCCCACAGAGCAGGACTGACTCATTACCAGAGCAGTCTACTCCCTACAGAGCAGGACTGACTCATTACCAGAGCAGTCTACTCCTCACAGAGCAGGACTGACTCATTACCAGAGCAGTCTACTCCCCACAGAGCAGGACTGACTCATTACCAGAGCAGTCTACTCCCCACAAAGCAGGACTGACTCATTACCAGAGCAGGACTGACTCATTATCAGAGCAGGACTGACTCATTACCAGGTAGTGTACTCCCTACAGAGCAGGACTGACTCATTACCAGAGCAGGACTGACTCATTACCAGGTAGTGTACTCCCCAGAGAGCAGGACTGACTCATTACCAGAGCAGAACTGACTCAATACAAGAGCAGTCTACTCCCCACAGAGCAGGACTGACTCATTACCAGAGCAGTCTACTCCCTACAGAGCAGGACTGACTCATTACCAGAGCAGTCTACTCCTCACAGAGTAGGACTGACTCATTACCAGAGCAGGACTGACTCATTACCAGATCAGGACTGACTCATTACCAGAGCAGTCTACTCCCTACAGAGCAGGACTGACTCATTACCAGAGCAGTCTACTCCTCACAGAGTAGGACTGACTCATTACCAGAGCAGGACTGACTCATTACCAGATCAGGACTGACTCATTACCAGAGCAGTCTACTCCCCACAGAGCAGGACTGACTCATTACCAGAGCAGTCTACTCCCCACAGAGCAGGACTGACTCATTACCAGAGCAGTCTACTCCCCACAGAGCAGGACTGACTCATTACCAGAGCAGGACTGACTCATTACCAGGTAGTGTACTCCCCACAGAGCAGGACTGACTCATTACCAGAGCAGAACTGACTCAATACAAGAGCAGTCTACTCCCCCACAGAGCAGGACTGACTCATTACCAGAGCAGTCTACTCCCTACAGAGCAGGACTGACTCATTACCAGAGCAGTCTACTCCTCACAGAGCAGGACTGACTCATTACCAGAGCAGGACTGACTCATTACCAGAGCAGTCTACTCCCCACAGAGCAGGACTGACTCATTACCAGAGCAGTCTATTCCCCACAGAGCAGGACTGACTCATTACCAGAGCAGTCTACTCGCCACAGAGCTGGACTGACTCATTACCAGAGCAGGACTGACTCATTACCAGAGCAGGACTGACTCATTACCAGAGCAGGACTGACTCATTACCAGAGCAGTCTACTCCCCACAGAGCAGGACTGACTCATTACCAGGCAGTGTACTCCCCACAGAGCAGGACTGACTCAATACAAGAGCAGTCTACTCCCCACAGAGCAGGACTGACTCATTACCAGAGCAGTCTACTCCCCACAGAGAAGGACTGACTCATTACCAGAGCAGTCTACCCCCCACAGAGCAGGACTGACTCATTACCAGAGCTCTCTACTCCCTACAGAGCAGGACTGACTCATTACCTTAGCAGTCTACTCCCTACAGAGCAGGACTGACTAATTACCAGAGCAGGACTGACTCATTACCAGAGCAGGACTGACTCATTACCAGAGCAGTCTACTCCCCCACAGAGCAGGACTGACTCATTACCAGAGCAGTCTACTCCCCACAAAGCAGGACTGACTCATTACCAGAGCAGGACTGACTCATTATCAGAGCAGGACTGACTCATTACCAGGTAGTGTACTCCCCACAGAGCAGGACTGACTCATTACCAGAGCAGAACTGACTCAATACAAGAGCAGTCTACTCCCCACAGAGCAGGACTGACTCATTACCAGAGCAGTCTACTCCCTACAGAGCAGGACTGACTCATTACCAGAGCAGTCTACTCCTCACAGAGTAGGACTGACTCATTACCAGAGCAGGACTGACTCATTACCAGATCAGGACTGACTCATTACCAGAGCAGTCTACTCCCCACAGAGCAGGACTGACTCATTACCAGAGCAGTCTACTCCCCACAGAGCAGGACTGACTCATTACCAGAGCAGTCTACTCCCCACAGAGCAGGACTGACTCATTACCAGAGCAGGACTGACTCATTACCAGGTAGTGTACTGCCCACAGAGCAGGACTGACTCATTACCAGAGCAGAACTGACTCAATACAAGAGCAGTCTACTCCCCACAGAGCAGGACTGACTCATTACCAGAGCAGTCTACTCCCTACAGAGCAGGACTGACTCATTACCAGAGCAGTCTACTCCCCACAAAGCAGGACTGACTCATTACCAGAGCAGGACTGACTCATTATCAGAGCAGGACTGACTCATTACCAGGTAGTGTACTCCCCACAGAGCAGGACTGACTCATTACCAGAGCAGAACTGACTCAATACAAGAGCAGTCTACTCCCCACAGAGCAGGACTGACTCATTACCAGAGCAGTCTACTCCCTACAGAGCAGGACTGACTCATTACCAGAGCAGTCTACTCCTCACAGAGTAGGACTGACTCATTACCAGAGCAGGACTGACTCATTACCAGATCATGACTGACTCATTACCAGAGCAGTCTACTCCCCACAGAGCAGGACTGACTCATTACCAGATCAGTCTACTCCTCACAGAGCAGGACTGACTCATTACCAGAGCAGGACTGACTCATTACCAGAGCAGTCTACTCCCCACAGAGCAGGACTGACTCATTACCAGAGCAGTCTATTCCCCACAGAGCAGGACTGACTCATTACCAGAGCAGTCTACTCGCCACAGAGCTGGACTGACTCATTACCAGAGCAGGACTGACTCATTACCAGAGCAGGACTGACTCATTACCAGAGCAGGACTGACTCATTACCAGAGCAGTCTACTACCCACAGAGCAGGACTGACTCATTACCAGAGCAGTCTACCCCCCACAGAGCAGGACTGACTCATGACCAGGCAGTCTACTCCCCACAGAGCAAGACTGACTCATTACCAGAGCAGGACTGACTCATTACCAGGCAGTCTACTCCACACAGAGCAGGACTGACTCATTACCAGAGCAGTGATCTCCCCACAGAGCAGGACTGACTCATTACCAGAGCAGGACTGACTCATTACCAGAGCAGAACTGACTCATTACCAGGCAGTGTACTCCCCACAGAGCAGGACTGACTCATTACCAGAGCATTCTAATCGCCACAGAGCAGGACTGACTCATTACCAGAGCAGGACTGACTCAATACAAGAGCAGTCTACTCCCCACAGAGCAGGACTGACTCATTACCAGAGCAGTCTACTCCCTACAGTGCAGGGCTGACTCATTACCAGAGCAGTCTAGTCCCCATAGAGTAGGACTGACTCATTACCAGAGCAGGACTGACTCATTACCAGAGCAGGACTGACTCATTACCAGAGCAGTCTACTCCCCACAGAGCAGGACTGACTCATTACCATGCAGTGTACTCCCAGCAGAGAAGGACTGACTCATTACCAGAGCAGTCTACCCCCCACAGAGCAGGACTGACTCATTACCAGAGCTCTCTACTCCCTACAGAGCAGGACTGACTCATTACCTTAGCAGTCTACTCCCTACAGAGCAGGACTGACTAATTACCAGAGCAGGACTGACTCATTACCAGAGCAGGACTGACTCATTACCAGAGCAGTCTACTCCCCACAAAGCAGGACTTACTCATTACCAGAGCAGGACTGACTCATTATCAGAGCAGGACTGACTCATTACCAGGTAGTGTACTCCCCACAGAGCAGGACTGACTCATTACCAGAGCAGGACTGACTCATTACCAGGTAGTGTACTCCCCACAGAGCAGGACTGACTCATTACCAGAGCAGAACTGACTCAATACAAGAGCAGTCTACTCCCCACAGAGCAGGACTGACTCATTACCAGAGCAGTCTACTCCCTACAGAGCAGGACTGACTCATTACCAGAGCAGTCTACTCCTCACAGAGTAGGACTGACTCATTACCAGAGCAGGACTGACTCATTACCAGAGCAGGACTGACTCATTACCAGGTAGTGTACTCCCCCACAGAGCAGGACTGACTCATTACCAGAGCAGAACTGACTCAATACAAGAGCAGTCTACTCCCCACAGAGCAGGACTGACTCATTACCAGAGCAGTCTACTCCCTACAGAGCAGGACTGACTCATTACCAGAGCAGTCTACTCCTCACAGAGCAGGACTGACTCATTACCAGAGCAGTCTACTCCCCACAGAGCAGGACTGACTCATTACCAGAGCAGTCTACTCCCCACAAAGCAGGACTGACTCATTACCAGAGCAGGACTGACTCATTATCAGAGCAGGACTGACTCATTACCAGGTAGTGTACTCCCTACAGAGCAGGACTGACTCATTACCAGAGCAGGACTGACTCATTACCAGGTAGTGTACTCCCCAGAGAGCAGGACTGACTCATTACCAGAGCAGAACTGACTCAATACAAGAGCATTCTACTCCCCACAGAGCAGGACTGACTCATTACCAGAGCAGTCTACTCCCTACAGAGCAGGACTGACTCATTACCAGAGCAGTCTACTCCTCACAGAGTAGGACTGACTCATTACCAGAGCAGGACTGACTCATTACCAGATCAGGACTGACTCATTACCAGAGCAGTCTACGCCACACAGAGCAGGACTGACTCATTACCAGAGCTCTCTACTCCCTACAGAGCAGGACTGACTCATTACCTTAGCAGTCTACTCCCTACAGAGCAGGACTGACTAATTACCAGAGCAGGACTGACTCATTACCAGAGCAGGACTGACTCATTACCAGAGCAGTCTACTCCCCACAGAGCAGGACTGACTCATTACCAGAGCAGTCTATTCCCCACAGAGCAGGACTGACTCATTACCAGAGCAGTCTACTCGCCACAGAGCTGGACTGACTCATTACCAGAGCAGGACTGACTCATTACCAGAGCAGGACTGACTCATTACCAGACCAGGACTGACTCATTACCAGAGCAGTCTACTACCCACAGAGCAGGACTGACTCATTACCAGAGCAGTCTACCCCCCACAGAGCAGGACTGACTCATGACCAGGCAGTCTACTCCCCACAGAGCAAGACTGACTCATTACCAGAGCAGGACTGACTCATTACCAGGCAGTCTACTCCACACAGAGCAGGACTGACTCATTACCAGAGCAGTGATCTCCCCACAGAGCAGGACTGACTCATTACCAGAGCAGGACTGACTCATTACCAGAGCAGAACTGACTCATTACCAGGCAGTGTACTCCCCACAGAGCAGGACTGACTCATTACCAGAGCATTCTAATCGCCACAGAGCAGGACTGACTCATTACCAGAGCAGGACTGACTCAATACAAGAGCAGTCTACTCCCCACAGAGCAGGACTGACTCATTACCAGAGCAGTCTTCTCCCTACAGTGCAGGGCTGACTCATTACCAGAGCAGTCTGCTCCCCATAGAGTAGGACGTACTCATTACCAGAGCAGGACTGACTCATTACCAGAGCAGGACTGACTCATTACCAGAGCAGTCTACTCCCCACAGAGCAGGACTGACTCATTACCAGGCAGTGTACTCCCCACAGAGCAGGACTGACTCAATACAAGAGCAGTCTACTCCCCACAGAGCAGGACTGACTCATTACCAGAGCAGTCTACTCCCCACAGAGAAGGACTGACTCATTACCAGAGCAGTCTACCCCCCACAGAGCAGGACTGACTCATTACCAGAGCTCTCTACTCCCTACAGAGCAGGACTGACTCATTACCTTAGCAGTCTACTCCCTACAGAGCAGGACTGACTAATTACCAGAGCAGGACTGACTCATTACCAGAGCAGTCTACTCCCCACAGAGCAGGACTGACTCATTACCAGAGCAGTCTACTCCCCACAAAGCAGGACTGACTCATTACCAGAGCAGGACTGACTCATTATCAGAGCAGGACTGACTCATTACCAGGTAGTGTACTCCCCACAGAGCAGGACTGACTCATTACCAGAGCAGTCTACTCCTCACAGAGTAGGACTGACTCATTACCAGAGCAGGACTGACTCATTACCAGATCAGGACTGACTCATTACCAGAGCAGTCTACTCCCCACAGAGCAGGACTGACTCATTACCAGAGCAGTCTACTCCCCACAGAGCAGGACTGACTCATTACCAGAGCAGTCTACTCCCCACAGAGCAGGACTGACTCATTACCAGAGCAGGACTGACTCATTACCAGGTAGTGTACTCCCCACAGAGCAGGACTGACTCATTACCAGAGCAGAACTGACTCAATACAAGAGCAGTCTACTCCCCACAGAGCAGGACTGACTCATTACCAGAGCAGTCTACTCCCTACAGAGCAGGACTGACTCATTACCAGAGCAGTCTACTCCTCACAGAGCAGGACTGACTCATTACCAGAGCAGGACTGACTCATGACCAGGCAGTCTACTCCCCACAGAGCAAGACTGACTCATTACCAGAGCAGGACTGACTCATTACCAGGCAGTCTACTCCACACAGAGCAGGACTGACTCATTACCAGAGCAGTGATCTCCCCACAGAGCAGGACTGACTCATTACCAGAGCAGGACTGACTCATTACCAGAGCAGAACTGACTCATTACCAGGCAGTGTACTCCCCACAGAGCAGGACTGACTCATTACCAGAGCATTCTAAACGCCACAGAGCAGGACTGACTCATTACCAGAGCATGACTGACTCAATACAAGAGCAGTCTACTCCCCACAGAGCAGGACTGACTCATTACCAGAGCAGTCTACTCCATACAGTGCAGGGCTGACTCATTACCAGAGCAGTCTGCTCCCCATAGAGTAGGACTGACTCATTACCAGAGCAGGACTGACTCATTACCAGAGCAGGACTGACTCATTACCAGAGCAGTCTACTCCCCACAGAGCAGGACTGACTCATTACCAGGCAGTGTACTCCCCACAGAGCAGGACTGACTCAATACAAGAGCAGTCTACTCCCCACAATACAGGACTGACTCATTAACAGAGCAGTCTACTCCCCACAGAGAAGGACTGACTCATTACCAGAGCAGTCTACCCCCCACAGAGCAGGACTGACTCATTACCAGAGCTCTCTACTCCCTACAGACCAGGACTGACTCATTACCTTAGCAGTCTACTCCCTACAGAGCAGGACTGACTAATTACCAGAGCAGGACTGACTCATTACCAGAGCAGGACTGACTCATTACAAGAGCAGTCTACTCCCCACAGAGCAGGACTGACTCATTACCAGAGCAGTCTACTCCCCACAAAGCAGGACTGACTCATTACCAGAGCAGGACTGACTCATTATCAGAGCAGGACTGACTCATTACCAGGTAGTGTACTCCCCACAGAGCAGGACTGACTCATTACCAGAGCAGAACTGACTCAATACAAGAGCAGTCTACTCCCCACAGAGCAGGACTGACTCATTACCAGAGCAGTCTACTCCCTACAGAGCAGGACTGAGTCATTACCAGAGCAGTCTACTCCTCACAGAGTAGGACTGACTCATTACCAGAGCAGGACTGACTCATTACCAGATCAGGACTGACTCATTACCAGAGCAGTCTACTCCCCACAGAGCAGGACTGACTCATTACCAGAGCAGTCTACTCCCCAAAGAGCAGGACTGACTCATTACCAGAGCAGTCTACTCCCCACAGAGCAGGACTGACTCATTACCAGAGCAGGACTGACTCATTACCAGGTAGTGTACTCCCCACAGAGCTGGACTGACTCATTACCAGAGCAGAACTGACTCAATACAAGAGCAGTCTACTCCCCACAGAGCAGGACTGACTCATTACCAGAGCAGTCTTCTCCCTACAGAGCAGGACTGACTCATTACCAGAGCAGTCTACTCCCCACAAAGCAGGACTGACTCATTACCAGAGCAGGACTGACTCATTATCAGAGCAGGACTGACTCATTACCAGGTAGTGTACTCCCCACAGAGCAGGACTGACTCATTACCAGAGCAGAACTGACTCAATACAAGAGCAGTCTACTCCCCACAGAGCAGGACTGACTCATTACCAGAGCAGTCTACTCCCTACAGAGCAGGACTGACTCATTACCAGAGCAGTCTACTCCTCACAGAGTAGGACTGACTCATTACCAGAGCAGGACTGACTCATTACCAGATCAGGACTGACTCATTACCAGAGCAGAACTGACTCAATACAAGAGCAGTCTACTCCCCACAGAGCAGGACTGACTCATTACCAGAGCAGTCTACTCCCTACAGAGCAGGACTGACTCATTACCAGAGCAGTCTACTCCTCACACAACAGGACTGACTCATTACCAGAGCAGGACTGACTCATTACCAGAGCAGTCTACTCCCCACAGAGCAGGACTGACTCATTACCAGAGCAGTCTATTCCCCACAGAGCAGGACTGACTCATTACCAGAGCAGTCTACTCGCCACAGAGCTGGACTGACTCATTACCAGAGCAGGACTGACTCATTACCAGAGCAGGACTGACTCATTACCAGAGCAGGACTGACTCATTACCAGAGCAGTCTACTACCCACAGAGCAGGACTGACTCATTACCAGAGCAGTCTACCCCCCACAGAGCAGGACTGACTCATGACCAGGCAGTCTACTCCACACAGAGCAGGACTGACTCATTACCAGAGCAGTGATCTCCCCACAGATCATGACTGACTCATTACCAGAGCAGGACTGACTCATTACCAGAGCAGAACTGACTCATTACCAGGCAGTGTACTCCCCACAAAGCAGGACTGACTCATTACCAGAGCATTCTAATCCCACAGAGCAGCACTGACTCATTACCAGAGCAGGACTCACTCAATACAAGAGCAGTCTACTCCCCACAGAGCAGGACTGACTCATTACCAGAGCAGTCTACTCCCTACAGTGCAGGGCTGACTCATTACCAGAGCAGTCTGCTCCCCATAGAGTAGGACTGACTCATTACCAGAGCAGGACTGACTCATTACCAGAGCAGGACTGACTCATTACCAGAGCAGTCTACTCCCCACAGAGCAAGACTGACTCATTACCAGGCAGTGTACTCCCCACAGAGCAGGACTGACTCAATACAAGAGCAGTCTACTCCCCACAGAGCAGGACTGACTCATTACCAGAGCAGTCTACTCCCCACAGAGAAGGACTGACTCATTACCAGAGCAGTCTACTCCCCACAGAGAAGGACTGACTCATTACCAGAGCAGTCTACCCCCCACAGAGCAGGACTGACTCATGACCAGGCAGTCTACTCCCCACAGAGCAAGACTGACTCATTACCAGAGCAGGACTGACTCATTACCAGGCAGTCTACTCCACACAGAGCAGGACTGACTCATTACCAGAGCAGTGATCTCCCCACAGAGCAGGACTGACTCATTACCAGAGCAGGACAGACTCATTACCAGAGCAGAACTGACTCATTACCAGGCAGTGTACTCCCCACAAAGCAGGAATGACTCATTACCAGAGCATTCTAATCGCCACAGAGCAGCACTGACTCATTACCAGAGCAGGACTCACTCAATACAAGAGCAGTCTACTCCCCACAGAGCAGGACTGACTCATTACCAGAGCAGTCTACTCCCTACAGTGCAGGGCTGACTCATTACCAGAGCAGTCTGCTCCCCATAGAGTAGGACTGACTCATTACCAGAGCAGGACTGACTCATTACCAGAGCAGGACTGACTCATTACCAGAGCAGTCTACTCCCCACAGAGCAAGACTGACTCATTACCAGGCAGTGTACTCCCCACAGAGCAGGACTGACTCAATACAAGAGCAGTCTACTCCCCCACAGAGCAGGACTGACTCATTACCAGAGCAGTCTACTCCCCCACAGAGAAGGACTGACTCATTACCAGAGCAGTCTACCCCCCACAGAGCAGGACTGACTCATTACCAGAGCTCTCTACTCCCTACAGAGCAGGACTGACTCATTACCTTAGCAGTCTACTCCCTACAGAGCAGGACTGACTAATTACCAGAGCAGGACTGACTCATTACCAGAGCAGGACTGACTCATTACCAGAGCAGTCTACTCCCCACAGAGCAGGACTGACTCATTACCAGATTAGTCTACTCCCCACAAAGCAGGACTGACTCATTACCAGAGCAGGACTGACTCATTATCAGAGCAGGACTGACTCATTACCAGGTAGTGTACTCACCAACAGAGCAGGACTGACTCATTACCAGAGCAGGACTGACTCATTACCAGGTAGTGTACTCCCCACAGAGCAGGACTGACTCATTACCAGAGCAGAACTGACTCAATACAAGAGCAGTCTACTCCCCACAGAGCAGGACTGACTCATTACCAGAGCAGTCTACTCCCTACAGAGCAGGACTGACTCATTACCAGAGCAGTCTACTCCTCACAGAGTAGGACTGACTCATTACCAGAGCAGGACTGACTCATTACCAGAGCAGGACTGACTCATTACCAGGTAGTGTACTCCACACAGAGCAGGACTGACTCATTACCAGAGCAGAACTGACTCATTACCAGAGCAGTCTACTCCCCACAGAGCAGGACTGACTCATTACCAGAGCAGTCTACCCCCCACAGAGCAGGACTGACTCATTACCAGAGCTCTCTACTCCCTACAGAGCAGGACTGACTCATTACCTTAGCAGTCTACTCCCTACAGAGCAGGACTGACTAATTACCAGAGCAGGACTGACTCATTACCAGAGCAGTCTACTCCCCACAGAGCAGGACTGACTCATTACCAGAGCAGTCTACTCCCCACAAAGCAGGACTGACTCATTACCAGAGCAGGACTGACTCATTATCAGAGCAGGACTGACTCATTACCAGGTAGTGTACTCCCCCACAGAGCAGGACTGACTCATTACCAGAGCAGTCTACTCCTCACAGAGTAGGACTGACTCATTACCAGAGCAGGACTGACTCATTACCAGATCAGGACTGACTCATTACCAGAGCAGTCTACTCCCCACAGAGCAGGACTGACTCATTACCAGAGCAGTCTACTCCCCACAGAGCAGGACTGACTCATTACCAGAGCAGTCTACTCCCCACAGAGCAGGACTGACTCATTACCAGAGCAGGACTGACTCATTACCAGGTAGTGTACTCCCCACAGAGCAGGACTGACTCATTACCAGAGCAGAACTGACTCAATACAAGAGCAGTCTACTCCCCACAGAGCAGGACAACCTCATTACCAGAGCAGTCTACTCCCTACAGAGCAGGACTGACTCATTACCAGAGCAGTCTACTCCTCACAGAGCAGGACTGACTCATTACCAGAGCAGGACTGACTCATGACCAGGCAGTCTACTCCCCACAGAGCAAGACTGACTCATTACCAGAGCAGGACTGACTCATTACCAGGCAGTCTACTCCACACAGAGCAGGACTGACTCATTACCAGAGCAGTGATCTCCCCACAGAGCAGGACTGACTCATTACCAGAGCAGGACTGACTCATTACCAGAGCAGAACTGACTCATTACCAGGCAGTGTACTCCCCACAGAGCAGGACTGACTCATTACCAGAGCATTCTAAACGCCACAGAGCAGGACTGACTCATTACCAGAGCATGACTGACTCAATACAAGAGCAGTCTACTCCCCACAGAGCAGGACTGACTCATTACCAGAGCAGTCTACTCCATACAGTGCAGGGCTGACTCATTACCAGAGCAGTCTGCTCCCCATAGAGTAGGACTGACTCATTACCAGAGCAGGACTGACTCATTACCAGAGCAGGACTGACTCATTACCAGAGCAGTCTACTCCCCACAGAGCAGGACTGACTCATTACCAGGCAGTGTACTCCCCACAGAGCAGGACTGACTCAATACAAGAGCAGTCTACTCCCCACAATACAGGACTGACTCATTACCAGAGCAGTCTACTCCCCACAGAGAAGGACTGACTCATTACCAGAGCAGTCTACCCCCCACAGAGCAGGACTGACTCATTACCAGAGCTCTCTACTCCCTACAGACCAGGACTGACTCATTACCTTAGCAGTCTACTCCCTACAGAGCAGGACTGACTAATTACCAGAGCAGGACTGACTCATTACCAGAGCAGGACTGACTCATTACAAGAGCAGTCTACTCCCCACAGAGCAGGACTGACTCATTACCAGAGCAGTCTACTCCCCACAAAGCAGGACTGACTCATTACCAGAGCAGGACTGACTCATTATCAGAGCAGGACTGACTCATTACCAGAGCAGAACTGACTCAATACAAGAGCAGTCTACTCCCCACAGAGCAGGACTGACTCATTACCAGAGCAGTCTACTCCCTACAGAGCAGGACTGAGTCATTACCAGAGCAGTCTACTCCTCACAGAGTAGGACTGACTCATTACCAGAGCAGGACTGACTCATTACCAGATCAGGACTGACTCATTACCAGAGCAGTCTACTCCCCACAGAGCAGGACTGACTCATTACCAGAGCAGTCTACTCCCCAAAGAGCAGGACTGACTCATTACCAGAGCAGTCTACTCCCCACAGAGCAGGACTGACTCATTACCAGAGCAGGACTGACTCATTACCAGGTAGTGTACTCCCCACAGAGCTGGACTAACTCATTACCAGAGCAGAACTGACTCAATACAAGAGCAGTCTACTCCCCACAGAGCAGGACTGACTCATTACCAGAGCAGTCTTCTCCCTACAGAGCAGGACTGACTCATTACCAGAGCAGTCTTCTCCCTACAGAGCAGGACTGACTCATTACCAGAGCAGTCTACTCCCCACAAAGCAGGACTGACTCATTATCAGAGCAGGACTGACTCATTACCAGGTAGTGTACTCCCCACAGAGCAGGACTGACTCATTACCAGAGCAGAACTGACTCAATACAAGAGCAGTCTACTCCCCACAGAGCAGGACTGACTCATTACCAGAGCAGTCTACTCCCTACAGAGCAGGACTGACTCATTACCAGAGCAGTCTACTCCTCACAGAGTAGGACTGACTCATTACCAGAGCAGGACTGACTCATTACCAGATCAGGACTGACTCATTACCAGAGCAGTCTACTCCCCACAGAGCAGGACTGACTCATTACCAGAGCAGTCTACTCCCCACAGAGCAGGACTGACTCATTACCAGAGCAGTCTACTCCCCACAGAGCAGGACTGACTCATTACCAGAGCAGGACTGACTCATTACCAGGTAGTGTACTCCCCACAGAGCAGGACTGACTCATTACCAGAGCAGAACTGACTCAATACAAGAGCAGTCTACTCCCCACAGAGCAGGACTGACTCATTACCAGAGCAGTCTACTCCCTACAGAGCAGGACTGACTCATTACCAGAGCAGTCTACTCCTCACACAACAGGACTGACTCATTACCAGAGCAGGACTGACTCATTACCAGAGCAGTCTACTCCCCACAGAGCAGGACTGACTCATTACCAGAGCAGTCTATTCCCCACAGAGCAGGACTGACTCATTACCAGAGCAGTCTACTCGCCACAGAGCTGGACTGACTCATTACCAGAGCAGGACTGACTCATTACCAGAGCAGGACTGACTCATTACCAGAGCAGGACTGACTCATTACCAGAGCAGTCTACTACCCACAGAGCAGGACTGACTCATTACCAGAGCAGTCTACCCCCCACAGAGCAGGACTGACTCATGACCAGGCAGTCTACTCCCCACAGAGCAAGACTGACTCATTACCAGAGCAGGACTGACTCATTACCAGGCAGTCTACTCCACACAGAGCAGGACTGACTCATTACCAGAGCAGTGATCTCCCCACAGATCAGGACTGACTCATTACCAGAGCAGGACTGACTCATTACCAGAGCAGGACTGACTCATTACCAGAGCAGTCTACTCCCCACAGAGCAGGACTGACTCATTACCAGAGCAGTCTATTCCCCACAGAGCAGGACTGACTCATTACCAGAGCAGTCTACTCGCCACAGAGCTGGACTGACTCATTACCAGAGCAGGACTGACTCATTACCAGAGCAGGACTGACTCATTACCAGAGCAGGACTGACTCATTACCAGAGCAGTCTACTACCCACAGAGCAGGACTGACTCATTACCAGAGCAGTCTACCCCCCACAGAGCAGGACTGACTCATGACCAGGCAGTCTACTCCCCACAGAGCAAGACTGACTCATTACCAGAGCAGGACTGACTCATTACCAGGCAGTCTACTCCACACAGAGCAGGACTGACTCATTACCAGAGCAGTGATCTCCCCACAGATCAGGACTGACTCATTACCAGAGCAGGACTGACTCATTACCAGAGCAGAACTGACTCATTACCAGGCAGTGTACTCCCCACAAAGCAGGACTGACTCATTACCAGAGCATTCTAATCCCACAGAGCAGCACTGACTCATTACCAGAGCAGGACTCACTCAATACAAGAGCAGTCTACTCCCCACAGAGCAGGACTGACTCATTACCAGAGCAGTCTACTCCCTACAGTGCAGGGCTGACTCATTACCAGAGCAGTCTGCTCCCCATAGAGTAGGACTGACTCATTACCAGAGCAGGACTGACTCATTACCAGAGCAGTCTACTCCCCACAGAGCAAGACTGACTCATTACCAGGCAGTGTACTCCCCACAGAGCAGGACTGACTCAATACAAGAGCAGTCTACTCCCCACAGAGCAGGACTGACTCATTACCAGAGCAGTCTCATCCCCACAGAGAAGGACTGACTCATTACCAGAGCAGTCTACTCCCCACAGAGAAGGACTGACTCATTACCAGAGCAGTCTACCCCCCACAGAGCAGGACTGACTCATGACCAGGCAGTCTACTCCCCACAGAGCAAGACTGACTCATTACCAGAGCAGGACTGACTCATTACCAGGCAGTCTACTCCACACAGAGCAGGACTGACTCATTACCAGAGCAGTGATCTCCCCACAGAGCAGGACTGACTCATTACCAGAGCAGGACTGACTCATTACCAGAGCAGAACTGACTCATTACCAGGCAGTGTACTCCCCACAAAGCAGGACTGACTCATTACCAGAGCATTCTAATCGCCACAGAGCAGCACTGACTCATTACCAGAGCAGGACTCACTCAATACAAGAGCAGTCTACTCCCCACAGAGCAGGACTGACTCATTACCAGAGCAGTCTACTCCCTACAGTGCAGGGCTGACTCATTACCAGAGCAGTCTGCTCCCCATAGAGTAGGACTGACTCATTACCAGAGCAGGACTGACTCATTACCAGAGCAGGACTGACTCATTACCAGAGCAGTCTACTCCCCACAGAGCAAGACTGACTCATTACCAGGCAGTGTACTCCCCACAGAGCAGGACTGACTCAATACAAGAGCAGTCTACTCCCCACAGAGCAGGACTGACTCATTACCAGAGCAGTCTACTCCCCACAGAGAAGGACTGACTCATTACCAGAGCAGTCTACCCCCCACAGAGCAGGACTGACTCATTACCAGAGCTCTCTACTCCCTACAGAGCAGGACTGACTCATTACCTTAGCAGTCTACTCCCTACAGAGCAGGACTGACTAATTACCAGAGCAGGACTGACTCATTACCAGAGCAGGACTGACTCATTACCAGAGCAGTCTACTCCCCACAGAGCAGGACTGACTCATTACCAGATTAGTCTACTCCCCACAAAGCAGGACTGACTCATTACCAGAGCAGGACTGACTCATTATCAGAGCAGGACTGACTCATTACCAGGTAGTGTACTCCCCACAGAGCAGGACTGACTCATTACCAGAGCAGGACTGACACATTACCAGGTAGTGTACTCCCCACAGAGCAGGACTGACTCATTACCAGAGCAGAACTGACTCAATACAAGAGCAGTCTACTCCCCACAGAGCAGGACTGACTCATTACCAGAGCAGTCTACTCCCTACAGAGCAGGACTGACTCATTACCAGAGCAGTCTACTCCTCACAGAGTAGGACTGACTCATTACCAGAGCAGGACTGACTCATTACCAGAGCAGGACTGACTCATTACCAGGTAGTGTACTCCCCACAGAGCAGGACTGACTCATTACCAGAGCAGAACTGACTCAATACAAGAGCAGTCTACTCCCCACAGAGCAGGACTGACTCATTACCAGAGCAGTCTACTCCCTACAGAGCAGGACTGACTCATTACCAGAGCAGTCTACTCCTCACAGAGCAGGACTGACTCATTACCAGAGCAGTCTACTCCCCACAGAGCAGGACTGACTCATTACCAGAGCAGTCTACTCCCCACAGAGCAGGACTGACACATTACCAGAGCAGTCTACTCCCCACAGAGCAGGACTGACTCATTACCAGAGCAGGACTGACTCATTACCAGGTAGTGTACTCCCCACAGAGCAGGACTGACTCATTACCAGAGCAGAACTGACTCAATACAAGAGCAGTCTACTCCCCACAGAGCAGGACTGACTCATTACCAGAGCAGTCTACTCCCTACAGAGCAGGACTGACTCATTACCAGAGCAGTCTACTCCTCACAGAGTAGGACTGACTCATTACCAGAGCAGGACTGACTCATTACCAGATCAGGACTGACTCATTACCAGAGCAGTCTACTCCCCACAGAGCAGGACTGACTCATTACCAGAGCAGTCTACTCCCCACAGAGCAGGACTGACTCATTACCAGAGCAGGACTGACTCAATACCAGAGCAGGACTGACTCATTACCAGGCAGTGTACTCCCCACAGAGCAGGACTGACTCAATACAAGAGCAGTCTACTCCCCACAGAGAAGGACTGACTCATTTACAGAGCAGTCTACCCCCCACAGAGCAGGACTGACTCATTACCAGAGCTCTCTACTCCCTACAGAGCAGGACTGACTCATTACCTTAGCAGTCTACTCCCTACAGAGCAGGACTGACTAATTACCAGAGCAGGACTGACTCATTACCAGAGCAGGACTGACTCATTACCAGAGCAGTCTACTCCCCACAGAGCAGGACTGACTCATTACCAGAGCAGTCTACTCCCCACAGAGCAGGACTGACTCATTACCAGATTAGTCTACTCCCCACAAAGCAGGACTGACTCATTACCAGAGCAGGACTGACTCATTATCAGAGCAGGACTGACTCATTACCAGGTAGTGTACTCCCCACAGAGCAGGACTGACTCATTACCAGAGCAGGACTGACACATTACCAGGTAGTGTACTCCCCACAGAGCAGGACTGACTCATTACCAGAGCAGAACTGACTCAATACAAGAGCAGTCTACTCCCCACAGAGCAGGACTGACTCATTACCAGAGCAGTCTACTCCCTACAGAGCAGGACTGACTCATTACCAGAGCAGTCTACTCCTCACAGAGTAGGACTGACTCATTACCAGAGCAGGACTGACTCATTACCAGAGCAGGACTGACTCATTACCAGGTAGTGTACTCCCCACAGAGCAGGACTGACTCATTACCAGAGCAGAACTGACTCAATACAAGAGCAGTCTACTCCCCACAGAGCAGGACTGACTCATTACCAGAGCAGTCTACTCCCTACAGAGCAGGACTGACTCATTACCAGAGCAGTCTACTCCTCACAGAGCAGGACTGACTCATTACCAGAGCAGTCTACTCCCCACAGAGCAGGACTGACTCATTACCAGAGCAGTCTACTCCCCACAGAGCAGGACTGACACATTACCAGAGCAGTCTACTCCCCACAGAGCAGGACTGACTCATTACCAGAGCAGGACTGACTCATTACCAGGTAGTGTACTCCCCACAGAGCAGGACTGACTCATTACCAGAGCAGAACTGACTCAATACAAGAGCAGTCTACTCCCCACAGAGCAGGACTGACTCATTACCAGAGCAGTCTACTCCCTACAGAGCAGGACTGACTCATTACCAGAGCAGTCTACTCCTCACAGAGTAGGACTGACTCATTACCAGAGCAGGACTGACTCATTACCAGATCAGGACTGACTCATTACCAGAGCAGTCTACTCCCCACAGAGCAGGACTGACTCATTACCAGAGCAGTCTACTCCCCACAGAGCAGGACTGACTCATTACCAGAGCAGGACTGACTCATTACCAGAGCAGGACTGACTCATTACCAGGCAGTGTACTCCCCACAGAGCAGGACTGACTCAATACAAGAGCAGTCTACTCCCCACAGAGAAGGACTGACTCATTTACAGAGCAGTCTACCCCCCACAGAGCAGGACTGACTCATTACCAGAGCTCTCTACTCCCTACAGAGCAGGACTGACTCATTACCTTAGCAGTCTACTCCCTACAGAGCAGGACTGACTAATTACCAGAGCAGGACTGACTCATTACCAGAGCAGGACTGACTCATTACCAGAGCAGTCTACTCCCCACAGAGCAGGACTGACTCATTACCAGAGCAGTCTACTCCCCACAGAGCAGGACTGACTCATTACCAGAGCAGTCTACTCCCTACAGAGCAGGACTGACTCATTACCAGAGCAGTCTACTCCTCACAGAGTAGGACTGACTCATTAACAGAGCAGGACTGACTCATTACCAGATCAGGACTGACTCATTACCAGAGCAGTCTACTCCCCACAGAGCAGGACTGACTCATTACCAGAGCAGTCTACTCCCCACAGAGCAGGACTGACTCATTACCAGAGCAGGACTGACTCATTACCAGAGCAGGACTGACTCATTACCAGGCAGTGTACTCCCCACAGAGCAGGACTGACTCAATACAAGAGCAGTCTACTCCCCACAGAGCAGGACTGACTCATTACCAGAGCAGTCTACTCCCCACAGAGAAGGACTGACTCATTACCAGAGCAGTCTACCCCCCACAGAGCAGGACTGACTCATTACCAGAGCTCTCTACTCCCTACAGAGCAGAACTGACTCATTACCTTAGCAGTCTACTCCCTACAGAGCAGGACTGACTAATTACCAGAGCAGGACTGACTCATTACCAGAGCAGGACTGACTCATTACCAGAGCAGTCTACTCCCCACAGAGCAGGACTGACTCATTACCAGAGCAGTCTATTCCCCACAGAGCAGGACTGACTCATTACCAGAGCAGTCTACTCGCCACAGAGCTGGACTGACTCATTACCAGAGCAGGACTGACTCATTACCAGAGCAGGACTGACTCATTACCAGAGCAGGACTGACTCATTACCAGAGCAGTCTACTACCCACAGAGCAGGACTGACTCATTACCAGAGCAGTCTACCCCCCACAGAGCAGGACTGACTCATTACCAGGCAGTCTACTCCCCACAGAGCAAGACTGACTCATTACCAGAGCAGGACTGAGTCATTACCAGACAGTCTACTCCACACAGAGCAGGACTGACTCATTACCAGAGCAGTGATCTCCCCACAGAGCAGGACTGACTCATTACCAGAGCAGGACTGACTCATTACCAGAGCAGAACTGACTCATTACCAGGCAGTGTACTCCCCACAGAGCAGGACTGACTCATTACCAGAGCATTCTAATCGCCACAGAGCTGGACTGAATCATTATCAGAGCAGGACTGACTCATTACCAGAGCAGAACTGACTCATTACCAGGCAGTGTACTCCCCACAGAGCAGGACTGACTCATTACCAGAGCAGTCTACTCCCCAAAGAGCAGGACTGACTCATTACCAGAGCAGGACTGACTCATTACCAGAGAATTCTACTCCCCACAGAGCAGGACTGACTCATTACCAGAGCAGTCTATTCCCCACAGAGCAGGACTGACTCATTACCAGAGCAGTCTACTCCCCACAAAGCAGGACTGACTCATTACCAGAGCAGGACTGACTCATTATCAGAGTAGGACTGACTCATTAACAGGCAGTGTACTCCCCACAGAGCAGGACTGACTCATTACCAGAGCAGGACTGACTCAATACAAGAGCAGTCTACTCCCCACAGAGCAGGACTGACTCATTACCAGAGCAGTCTACTCCCTACAGTGCAGGGCTGACTCATTACCAGAGCAGTCTGCTCCCCATGGAGTAGGACTGACTCATTACCAGAGCAGGACTGACTCATTACCAGAGCAGGACTGACTCATTACCAGAGCAGTCTACTCCCCACAGAGCAGGACTGACTCATTACCAGGCAGTGTACTCCCCACAGAGCAGGACTGACTCAATACAAGAGCAGTCTACTCCCCACAGAGCAGGACTGACTCATTACCAGAGCAGTCTACTCCCCACAGAGAAGGACTGACTCATTACCAGAGCAGTCTACCCCCCACAGAGCAGGACTGACTCATTACCAGAGCTCTCTACTCCCTACAGAGCAGGACTGACTCATTACCTTAGCAGTCTACTCCCTACAGAGCAGGACTGACTAATTACCAGAGCAGGACTGACTCATTACCAGAGCAGGACTGACTCATTACCAGAGCAGTCTACTCCCCACAGAGCAGGACTGACTCATTACCAGAGCAGTCTACTCCCCACAAAGCAGGACTGACTCATTACCAGAGCAGGACTGACTCATTATCAGAGCAGGACTGACTCATTACCAGGTAGTGTACTCCCCACAGAGCAGGACTGACTCATTACCAGAGAAGGACTGACTCATTACCAGGTAGTGTACTCCCCACAGAGCAGGACTGACTCATTACCAGAGCAGAACTGACTCAATACAAGAGCAGTCTACTCCCCACAGTGCAGGACTGACTCATTACCAGAGCAGTCTACTCCCTACAGAGCAGGACTGACTCATTACCAGAGCAGTCTACTCCTCACAGAGTAGGACTGACTCATTACCAGAGCAGGACTGACTCATTACCAGATCAGGACTGACTCATTACCAGAGCAGTCTACTCCCCACAGTGCAGGACTGACTCATTACCAGAGCAGTCTACTCCCTACAGTGCAGGGCTGACTCATTACCAGAGCAGTCTGCTCCCCATAGAGTAGGACTGACTCATTACCAGAGCAGGACTGACTCATTACCAGAGCAGGACTGACTCATTACCAGAGCAGTCTACTCCCCACAGAGCAGGACTGACTCATTACCAGGCAGTGTACTCCCCACAGAGCAGGACTGACTCAATACAAGAGCAGTCTACTCCCCACAGAGCAGGACTGACTCATTACCAGAGCAGTCTACTCCCCACAGAGCAGGACTGACTCATTACCAGAGCAGTCTACTCCCCACAGAGAAGGACTGACTCATTACCAGAGCAGTCTACCCCCCACAGAGCAGGACTGACTCATTACCAGAGCAGTCTACTCCCCACAGAGCAGGACTGACTCATTACCAGAGCAGTCTACTCCCCACAAAGCAGGACTGACTCATTACCAGAGCAGGACTGACTCATTATCAGAGCAGGACTGACTCATTACCAGGTAGTGTACTCCCCACAGAGCAGGACTGACTCATTACCAGAGCAGGACTGACTCATTACCAGGTAGTGTACTCCCCACAGAGCAGGACTGACTCATTACCAGAGCAGAACTGACTCAATACAAGAGCAGTCTACTCCCCACAGTGCAGGACTGACTCATTACAAGAGCAGTCTACTCCCTACAGTGCAGGGCTGACTCATTACCAGAGCAGTCTGCTCCCCATAGAGTAGGACTGACTCATTACCAGAGCAGGACTGACTCATTACCAGAGCAGGACTGACTCATTACCAGAGCAGTCTACTCCCCACAGAGCAGGACTGACTCATTACCAGGCAGTGTACTCCCCACAGAGCAGGACTGACTCAATACAAGAGCAGTCTACTCCCCACAGAGCAGGACTGACTCATTACCAGAGCAGTCTACTCCCCACAGAGAAGGACTGACTCATTACCAGAGCAGTCTACCCCCCACAGAGCAGGACTGACTCATTACCAGAGCTCTCTACTCCCTACAGAGCAGGACTGACTCATTACCTTAGCAGTCTACTCCCTACAGAGCAGGACTGACTAATTACCAGAGCAGGACTGACTCATTACCAGAGCAGGACTGACTCATTACCAGAGCAGTCTACTCCCCACAGAGCAGGACTGACTCATTACCAGAGCAGTCTATTCCCCACAGAGCAGGACTGACTCATTACCAGAGCAGTCTACTCGCCACAGAGCTGGACTGACTCATTACCAGAGCAGGACTGACTCATTACCAGAGCAGGACTGACTCATTACCAGAGCAGGACTGACTCATTACCAGAGCAGTCTACTACCCACAGAGCAGGACTGACTCATTACCAGAGCAGTCTACCCCCCACAGAGCAGGACTGACTCATTACCAGGCAGTCTACTCCACACAGAGCAGGACTGACTCATTACCAGAGCAGTGATCTCCCCACAGAGCAGGACTGACTCATTACCAGAGCAGGACTGACTCATTACCAGAGCAGAACTGACTCATTACCAGGCAGTGTACTCCCCACAGAGCAGGACTGACTCATTACCAGAGGATTCTAATCGCCACAGAGCTGGACTGAATCATTATCAGAGCAGGACTGACTCATTACCAGAGCAGAACTGACTCATTACCAGGCAGTGTACTCCCCACAGAGCAGGACTGACTCATTACCAGAGCAGTCTACTCCCCAAAGAGCAGGACTGACTCATTACCAGAGCAGGACTGACTCATTACCAGAGAATTCTACTCCCCACAGAGCAGGACTGACTCATTACCAGAGCAGTCTATTCCCCACAGAGCAGGACTGACTCATTACCAGAGCAGTCTACTCCCCACAAAGCAGGACTGACTCATTACCAGAGCAGGACTGACTCATTATCAGAGTAGGACTGACTCATTAACAGGCAGTGTACTCCCCCACAGAGCAGGACTGACTCATTACCAGAGCAGGACTGACTCAATACAAGAGCAGTCTACTCCCCACAGAGCAGGACTGACTCATTACCAGAGCAGTCTACTCCCTACAGTGCAGGGCTGACTCATTACCAGAGCAGTCTGCTCCCCATGGAGTAGGACTGACTCATTACCAGAGCAGGACTGACTCATTACCAGAGCAGGACTGTCTCATTACCAGAGCAGTCTACTCCCCACAGAGCAGGACTGACTCATTACCAGGCAGTGTACTCCCCACAGAGCAGGACTGACTCAATACAAGAGCAGTCTACTCCCCACAGAGCAGGACTGACTCATTACCAGAGCAGTCTACTCCCCACAGAGAAGGACTGACTCATTACCAGAGCAGTCTACCCCCCACAGAGCAGGACTGACTCATTACCAGAGCTCTCTACTCCCTACAGAGCAGGACTGACTCATTACCTTAGCAGTCTACTCCCTACAGAGCAGGATTGACTAATTACCAGAGCAGGACTGACTCATTACCAGAGCAGGACTGACTCATTACCAGAGCAGTCTACTCCCCACAGAGCAGGACTGACTCATTACCAGAGCAGTCTACTCCCCACAAAGCAGGACTGACTCATTACCAGAGCAGGACTGACTCATTACCAGGTAGTGTAATCCCCACAGAGCAGGACTGACTCATTACCAGAGCAGAACTGACTCAATACAAGAGCAGTCTACTCCCCACAGTGCAGGACTGACTCATTACCAGAGCAGTCTACTCCCTACAGAGCAGGACTGACTCATTACCAGAGCAGTCTACTCCTCACAGAGTAGGACTGACTCATTACCAGAGCAGGACTGACTCATTACCAGATCAGGACTGACTCATTACCAGAGCAGTGTACTCCCCACAGAGCAGGACTGACTCATTACCAGAGCAGTCTACTCCCCACAGAGCAGGACTGACTCATTACCAGAGCAGTCTACTCCCCACAGAGCAGGACTGACTCATTACCAGAGCAGGACTGACTCATTACCAGGTAGTGTACTCCCCACAGAGCAGGACTGACTCATTACCAGAGCAGAACTGACTCAATACAAGAGCAGTCTACTCCCCACAGAGCAGGACTGACTCATTACCAGAGCAGTCTACTCCCCACAGAGCAGGACTGACTCAATACCAGAGCAGGACTGACACATTACCAGGTAGTGTACTCCCCACAGAGCAGGACTGACTCATTACCAGAGCAGAACTGACTCAATACAAGAGCAGTCTACTCCCCACAGAGCAGGACTGACTCATTACCAGAGCAGTCTACTCCCAACAGAGCAGGACTGACTCATTACCAGAGCAGTCTACTCCTCACAGAGCAGGACTGACTCATTACCAGAGCAGGACTGACTCATTACCAGAGAAGTCTACTCCCCACAGAGCAGGACTGACTCATTACCAGAGCAGTCTATTCCCCACAGAGCAGGACTGACTCATTACCAGAGCAGTCTACTCGCCACAGAGCTGGACTGACTCATTACCAGAGCAGGACTGACTCATTACCAGAGCAGGACTGACTCATTACCAGAGCAGGACTGACTCATTACCAGAGCAGGACTGACTCATTACCAGAGCAGTCTACTACCCACAGAGCAGGACTGACTCATTACCAGAGCAGTCTACCCCCCACAGAGCAGGACTGACTCATGACCAGGCAGTCTACTCCCCACAGAGCAAGACTGACTCATTACCAGAGCAGGACTGACTCATTACCAGGCAGTCTACTCCACACATTGCAGGACTGACTCATTACCAGAGCAGGACTGACTCATTACCAGAGCAGAACTGACTCATTACCAGGCAGTGTACTCCCCACAGTGCAGGACTGACTCATTACCAGAGCATTCTAATCGCCACCGAGCAGGACTGACTCATTACCAGAGCAGGACTGACTCAATACAAGAGCAGTCTACTCCCCACAGAGCAGGACTGACTCATTACCAGAGCAGTCTACTCCCTACAGTGCAGGGCTGACTCATTACCAGAGCAGTCTGCTCCCCATAGAGTAGGACTGACTCATTACCAGAGCAGGACTGACTCATTACCAGAGCAGGACTGACTCATTACCAGAGCAGTCTACTCCCCACAGAGCAGGACTGACTCATTACCAGGCAGTGTACTCCCCACAGAGCAGGACTGACTCAATACAAGAGCAGTCTACTCCCCACAGAGCAGGACTGACTCATTACCAGAGCAGTCTACTCCCCACAGAGAAGGACTGACTCATTACCAGAGCAGTCTACCCCCCACAGAGCAGGACTGACTCATTACCAGAGCTCTCTACTCCCTACAGAGCAGGACTGACTCATTACCTTAGCAGTCTACTCCCTACAGAGCAGGACAGACTAATTACCAGAGCAGGACTGACTCATTACCAGAGCAGGACTGACTCATTACCAGAGCAGTCTACTCCCCACAGAGCAGGACTGACTCATTACCAGAGCAGTCTACTCCCCACAAAGCAGGAATGACTCATTACCAGAGCAGGACTGACTCATTATCAGAGCAGGACTGACTCATTACCAGGTAGTGTACTCCCCACAGAGCAGAACTGACTCATTACCAGAGCAGGACTGACTCATTACCAGGTAGTGTACTCCCACAAAGCAGGACTGACTCATTACCAGAGCAGGACTGACTCATTATCAGAGCAGGACTGACTCATTACCAGGTAGTGTACTCCCCCACAGAGCAGGACTGACTCATTACCAGAGCAGGACTGACTCATTACCAGGTAGTGTACTCCCCACAGAGCAGGACTGACTCATTACCAGAGCAGAACTGACTCAATACAAGAGCAGTCTACTCCCCACAGTGCAGGACTGACTCATTACAAGAGCAGTCTACTCCCTACAGTGCAGGGCTGACTCATTACCAGAGCAGTCTGCTCCCCATAGAGTAGGACTGACTCATTACCAGAGCAGGACTGACTCATTACCAGAGCAGGACTGACTCATTACCAGAGCAGTCTACTCCCCACAGAGCAGGACTGACTCATTACCAGGCAGTGTACTCCACACAGAGCAGGACTGACTCAATACAAGAGCAGTCTACTCCCCACAGAGCAGGACTGACTCATTACCAGAGCAGTCTACTCCCCACAGAGAAGGACTGACTCATTACCAGAGCAGTCTACCCCCACAGAGCAGGACTGACTCATTACCAGAGCTCTCTACTCCCTACAGAGCAGGACTGACTCATTACCTTAGCAGTCTACTCCCTACAGAGCAGGACTGACTAATTACCAGAGCAGGACTGACTCATTACCAGAGCAGGACTGACTCATTACCAGAGCAGTCTACTCCCCACAGAGCAGGACTGACTCATTACCAGAGCAGTCTATTCCCCACAGAGCAGGACTGACTCATTACCAGAGCAGTCTACTCGCCACAGAGCTGGACTGACTCATTACCAGAGCAGGACTGACTCATTACCAGAGCAGGACTGACTCATTACCAGAGCAGGACTGACTCATTACCAGAGCAGTCTACTACCCACAGAGCAGGACTGACTCATTACCAGAGCAGTCTACCCCCCACAGAGCAGGACTGACTCATTACCAGGCAGTCTACTCCACACAGAGCAGGACTGACTCATTACCAGAGCAGTGATCTCCCCACAGAGCAGGACTGACTCATTACCAGAGCAGGACTGACTCATTACCAGAGCAGAACTGACTCATTACCAGGCAGTGTACTCCCCACAGAGCAGGACTGACTCATTACCAGAGGATTCTAATCGCCACAGAGCTGGACTGAATCATTATCAGAGCAGGACTGACTCATTACCAGAGCAGAACTGACTCATTACCAGGCAGTGTACTCCCCACAGAGCAGGACTGACTCATTACCAGAGCAGTCTACTCCCCAAAGAGCAGGACTGACTCATTACCAGAGCAGGACTGACTCATTACCAGAGAATTCTACTCCCCACAGAGCAGGACTGACTCATTACCAGAGCAGTCTATTCCCCACAGAGCAGGACTGACTCATTACCAGAGCAGTCTACTCCCCACAAAGCAGGACTGACTCATTACCAGAGCAGGACTGACTCATTATCAGAGTAGGACTGACTCATTAACAGGCAGTGTACTCCCCACAGAGCAGGACTGACTCATTACCAGAGCAGGACTGACTCAATACAAGAGCAGTCTACTCCCCACAGAGCAGGACTGACTCATTACCAGAGCAGTCTACTCCCTACAGTGCAGGGCTGACTCATTACCAGAGCAGTCTGCTCCCCATGGAGTAGGACTGACTCATTACCAGAGCAGGACTGACTCATTACCAGAGCAGGACTGTCTCATTACCAGAGCAGTCTACTCCCCACAGAGCAGGACTGACTCATTACCAGGCAGTGTACTCCCCACAGAGCAGGACTGACTCAATACAAGAGCAGTCTACTCCCCACAGAGCAGGACTGACTCATTACCAGAGCAGTCTACTCCCCACAGAGAAGGACTGACTCATTACCAGAGCAGTCTACCCCCCACAGAGCAGGACTGACTCATTACCAGAGCTCTCTACTCCCTACAGAGCAGGACTGACTCATTACCTTAGCAGTCTACTCCCTACAGAGCAGGATTGACTAATTACCAGAGCAGGACTGACTCATTACCAGAGCAGGACTGACTCATTACCAGAGCAGTCTACTCCCCACAGAGCAGGACTGACTCATTACCAGAGCAGTCTACTCCCCACAAAGCAGGACTGACTCATTACCAGAGCAGGACTGACTCATTATCAGAGCAGGACTGACTCATTACCAGGTAGTGTACTCCCCACAGAGCAGGACTGACTCATTACCAGAGCAGGACTGACTCATTACCAGGTAGTGTACTCCCCACAGAGCAGGACTGACTCATTACCAGAGCAGAACTGACTCAATACAAGAGCAGTCTACTCCCCACAGAGCAGGACTGACTCATTACCAGAGCAGTCTACTCCCTACAGAGCAGGACTGACTCATTACCAGAGCAGTCTACTCCTCACAGAGTAGGACTGACTCATTACCAGAGCAGGACTGACTCATTACCAGATCAGGACTGACTCATTACCAGAGCAGTGTACTCCCCACAGAGCAGGACTGACTCATTACCAGAGCAGTCTACTCCCCACAGAGCAGGACTGACTCATTACCAGAGCAGTCTACTCCCCACAGAGCAGGACTGACTCATTACCAGAGCAGGACTGACTCATTACCAGGTAGTGTACTCCCCACAGAGCAGGACTGACTCATTACCAGAGCAGAACTGACTCAATACAAGAGCAGTCTACTCCACACAGAGCAGGACTGACTCATTACCAGAGCAGTCTACTCCCCACAGAGCAGGACTGACTCAATACCAGAGCAGGACTGACACATTACCAGGTAGTGTACTCCCCACAGAGCAGGACTGACTCATTACCAGAGCAGAACTGACTCAATACAAGAGCAGTCTACTCCCCACAGAGCAGGACTGACTCATTACCAGAGCAGTCTACTCCCCACAGAGCAGGACTGACTCATTACCAGAGCAGTCTACTCCCCACAGAGCAGGACTGACTCAATACCAGAGCAGGACTGACACATTACCAGGTAGTGTACTCCCCACAGAGCAGGACTGACTCATTACCAGAGCAGATCTCAGAGCAGGACTGACTCAATACAAGAGCAGTCTACTCCCCACAGAGCAGGACTGACTCATTACCAGAGCAGTCTACTCCCAACAGAGCAGGACTGACTCATTACCAGAGCAGTCTACTCCTCACAGAGCAGGACTGACTCATTACCAGAGCAGGACTGACTCATTACCAGAGAAGTCTACTCCCCACAGAGCAGGACTGACTCATTACCAGAGCAGTCTATTCCCCACAGAGCAGGACTGACTCATTACCAGAGCAGTCTACTCGCCACAGAGCTGGAGGACTGACTCATTACCAGAGCAGGACTGACTCATTACCAGAGCAGGACTGACTCATTACCAGAGCAGTCTACTACCCACAGAGCAGGACTGACTCATTACCAGAGCAGTCTACCCCCCACAGAGCAGGACTGACTCATGACCAGGCAGTCTACTCCCCACAGAGCAAGACTGACTCATTACCAGAGCAGGACTGACTCATTACCAGGCAGTCTACTCCACACATTGCAGGACTGACTCATTACACCAGAGCAGGACTGACTCATTACCAGAGCAGAACTGACTCATTACCAGGCAGTGTACTCCCCACAGTGCAGGACTGACTCATTACCAGAGCATTCTAATCGCCACCGAGCAGGACTGACTCATTACCAGAGCAGGACTGACTCAATACAAGAGCAGTCTACTCCCCACAGAGCAGGACTGACTCATTACCAGAGCAGTCTACTCCCTACAGTGCAGGGCTGACTCATTACCAGAGCAGTCTGCTCCCCATAGAGTAGGACTGACTCATTACCAGAGCAGGACTGACTCATTACCAGAGCAGGACTGACTCATTACCAGAGCAGGACTGACTCATTACCAGAGCAGTCTACTCCCCACAGAGCAGGACTGACTCATTACCAGGCAGTGTACTCCCCACAGAGCAGGACTGACTCAATACAAGAGCAGTCTACTCCCCACAGAGCAGGACTGACTCATTACCAGAGCAGTCTACTCCCCACAGAGAAGGACTGACTCATTACCAGAGCAGTCTACCCCCCACAGAGCAGGACTGACTCATTACCAGAGCTCTCTACTCCCCTACAGAGCAGGACTGACTCATTACCTTAGCAGTCTACTCCCTACAGAGCAGGACAGACTAATTACCAGAGCAGGACTGACTCATTACCAGAGCAGGACTGACTCATTACCAGAGCAGTCTACTCCCCACAGAGCAGGACTGACTCATTACCAGAGCAGTCTACTCCCCACAAAGCAGGACTGACTCATTACCAGAGCAGGACTGACTCATTATCAGAGCAGGACTGACTCATTACCAGGTAGTGTACTCCCCACAGAGCAGAACTGACTCATTACCAGAGCAGGACTGACTCATTACCAGGTAGTGTACTCCCACAGAGCAGGACTGACTCATTACCAGAGCAGAACTGACTCAATACAAGAGCAGTCTACTCCCCACAGAGCAGGACTGACTCATTACCAGAGAGCAGTCTACTCCCTACAGAGCAGGACTGACTCATTACCAGAGCAGTCTACTCCTCACAGAGTAGGACAGACTCATTACCAGAGCAGGACTGACTCATTACCAGATCAGGACTGACTCATTACCAGAGCAGTCTACTCCCCACAGAGCAGGACTGACTCATTACCAGAGCAGTCTACTCCCCACAGAGCAGGACTGACTCATTACCAGAGCAGTCTACTCCCCACAGAGCAGGACTGACTCATTACCAGAGCAGGACTGACTCATTACCAGGTAGGACTGACTCACAGAGCAGCTGTACTCACCCACAGAGCAGAACTGACTCAATACAAGAGCAGTCTACTCCCCACAGAGCAGGACTGACTCATTACCAGAGCAGTCTACTCCCCACAGAGCAGGACTGACTCATTACCAGAGCAGTCTACTCCCCACAGAGCAGGACTGACTCATTACCAGAGCAGGTCTGACTCATTACCAGAGCAGGACTGACTCATTACCAGAGCAGTCTACTCCCCACAGAGCAGGACTGACTCATTACCAGAGCAGTCTACTCCCCACAGAGCAGGACTGACTCATTACCAGAGCAGTCTACTCCCCACAGAGCAGGACTGACTCATTACCAGAGCAGGACTGACTCATTACCAGAGCAGGACTGACTCCATACCAGAGCAGGACTGACTCATTACCAGAGCAGCTACACCACAGAGCAGGACTGACTCATTACAAGAGCAGTCTACTCCCCACAGAGCAGGACTGACTCATTACCAGAGCAGTCTACTCCCAACAGAGCAGGGCTGACTCATTACCAGAGCAGTCTACCAGGACTGACTCATTACCAGAGCAGGACTGACTCATTACCAGAGCAGGACTGACTCATTACCAGAGCAGTCTACTCCCCACAGAGCAGGACTGACTCATTACCAGAGCAGTGTACTCCCCACAGAGCAGGACTGACTCATTACAAGAGCAGTCTACTCCCCACAGAGCAGGACTGACTCATTAGCAGAGCAGTCTACTCCCCACAGAGCAGGACTGACTCATTACCAGAGCAGTCTACCCCCACAGAGCAGGACTGACTCATTACCAGAGCACTCTACCCCCACAGAGCAGGACTGACTCATTACAGAGCAGTCTACTCCCCACAGAGCAGGACTGACTCATTACCAGAGCAGTCTACTCACACAGTGCAGGGCTGACTCATTACCAGAGCAGTCTGCTCCCCACAGAGTAGGACTGACTCATTACCAGAGCAGGACTGACTCATTACCAGAGCAGGACTGACTCATTACCAGAGCAGTGTACTCCCCACAGAGCAGGACTGACTCATTACCAGGCAGCGTACTCCCCACAGAGCAGGACTGACTCATTACAAGAGCAGTCTACTCCCCACAGAGCAGGACTGACTCATTAGCAGAGCAACTCCCCACAGAGAAGGACTGACTCATTACCAGAGCAGTCTACCCCCCACAGAGCAGGACTGACTCATTACCAGAGCACTCTACTCCCCTACAGAGCAGGACTGACTCATTACCTAGCAGTCTACTCCCCACAGAGCAGGACTGACTAATTACCAGAGCAGGACTGACTCATTACCAGAGCAGGACTGACTCATTACCAGAGCAGTCTACTCCCCACAGAGCAGGACTGACTCATTACCAGAGCAGTCTACTCCCCACAGAGCAGGACTGACTCATTACCAGAGCAGGACTGACTCATATCAGAGCAGGACTGACTCATTACCAGAGCAGTGTACTCCCCACAGAGCAGGACTGACTCATTACATACCCCCAGAGCAGAACTGACTCAATACAAGAGCAGTCTACTCCCCACAGAGCAGGACTGACTCATTACCAGAGCAGTCTACTCCCCACAGAGCAGGACTGACTCATTACCAGGCAGTCTACCAGAGCAGGACTGACTCATTACCAGAGCAGGACTGACTCATTACCAGAGCAGTCTACTCCCCACAGAGCAGGACTGACTCATTACCAGAGCAGTCTACTCCCCACAGAGCAGGACTGACTCATTACCAGAGCAGGACTGACTCATTACCAGAGCAGGACTGACTCATTACCAGGCAGTGTACTCCCCACAGAGCAGGACTGACTCATTACCAGAGCACTACTCCCCACAGAGCAGGACTGACTCATTACCAGAGCAGGACTGACTCAATACAGCAGTCTACTCCTCACAGAGCAGGACTGACTCATTACCAGAGCAGTCTACTCCCTACAGAGCAGGACTGACTCATTACCAGAGCAGTCTACTCCCCACAGAGTAGGACTGACTCATTACCAGAGCAGGACTGACTCATTACCAGAGCAGGACTGACTCATTACCAGAGCAGTCTACTCCCCACAGAGCAGGACTGACTCATTACCAGAGCGAGTGTACTCCCACAGAGCAGGACTGACTCATTACATTACTCCCCACAGAGCAGAACTGACTCAATACAAGAGCAGTCTACTCCCCACAGAGCAGGACTGACTCATTACCAGAGAGCAGTCTACTCCCTACAGAGCAGGACTGACTCATTACCAGAGCAGTCTACTCCTCACAGAGTAGGACAGACTCATTACCAGAGCAGGACTGACTCATTACCAGATCAGGACTGACTCATTACCAGAGCAGTCTACTCCCCACAGAGCAGGACTGACTCATTACCAGAGCAGTCTACTCCCCACAGAGCAGGACTGACTCATTACCAGAGCAGTCTACTCCCCACAGAGCAGGACTGACTCATTACCAGAGCAGGACTGACTCATTACCAGGTAGTGTACTCCCCACAGAGCAGGACTGACTCATTACCAGAGCAGACAACTGACTCAATACAAGAGCAGTCTACTCCCCACAGAGCAGGACTGACTCATTACCAGAGCAGTCTACTCCCTACAGAGCAGGACTGACTCATTACCAGAGCAGTCTACTCCTCACAGAGTAGGACTGACTCATTACCAGAGCAGGACTGACTCATTACCAGATCAGGACTGACTCATTACCAGAGCAGTCTACTCCCCACAGAGCAGGACTGACTCATTACCAGAGCAGTCTACTCCCCACAGAGCAGGACTGACTCATTACCAGAGCAGTCTACTCCCCACAGAGCAGGACTGACTCATTACCAGAGCAGGAGACTCTTACCAAGTGTACTCCCCACAGAGCAGGACTGACTCATTACCAGAGCAGTCTACTCCCCACAGAGCAGGACTGACTCATTACCAGAGCAGTCTACTCCCCACAGAGCAGGACTGACTCATTACCAGAGCAGTCTACTCCCTACAGAGCAGGACTGACTCATTACCAGAGCAGTCTACTCCTCACAGAGCAGGACTGACTCATTACCAGAGCAGGACTGACTCATTACCAGAGCAGTCTACTCCCCACAGAGCAGGACTGACTCATTACCAGAGCAGTCTACTCCCCACAGAGCAGGACTGACTCATTACCAGAGCAGTCTACTCGCCACAGAGCTGGACTGACTCATTACCAGAGCAGGACTGACTCATTACCAGAGCAGGACTGACTCATTACCAGAGCAGTCTACTACCCACAGAGCAGGACTGACTCATTACCAGAGCAGTCTACCCCCACAGAGCAGGACTGACTCATGACCAGGCAGTCTACTCCCCACAGAGCAAGACTGACTCATTACCAGAGCAGGACTGACTCATTACCAGGCAGTCTACTCCACACATTGCAGGACTGACTCATTACCAGAGCAGTGATCTCCCCACAGAGCAGGACTGACTCATTACCAGAGCAGGACTGACTCATTACCAGAGCAGAACTGACTCATTACCAGGCAGTGTACTCCCCACAGTGCAGGACTGACTCATTACCAGAGCATTCTAATCGCCACCGAGCAGGACTGACTCATTACCAGAGCAGGACTGACTCAATACAAGAGCAGTCTACTCCCCACAGAGCAGGACTGACTCATTACCAGAGCAGTCTACTCCCTACAGTGCAGGGCTGACTCATTACCAGAGCAGTCTGCTCCCCATAGAGTAGGACTGACTAGAGGACTGACTCATTACCAGAGCAGGACTGACTCATTACCAGAGCAGGACTGACTCATTACCAGAGCAGTCTACTCCCCACAGAGCAGGACTGACTCATTACCAGGCAGTGTACTCCCCACAGAGCAGGACTGACTCAATACAAGAGCAGTCTACTCCCCACAGAGCAGGACTGACTCATTACCAGAGCAGTCTACTCACCACAGAGAAGGACTGACACATTACCAGAGCAGTCTACCCCCCACAGAGCAGGACTGACTCATTACCAGAGCTCTCTACTCCCTACAGAGCAGGACTGACTCATTACCTTAGCAGTCTACTCCCTACAGAGCAGGACAGACTAATTACCAGAGCAGGACTGACTCATTACCAGAGCAGGACTGACTCATTACCAGAGCAGTCTACTCCCCACAGAGCAGGACTGACTCATTACCAGAGCAGTCTACTCCCCACAAAGCAGGACTGACTCATTACCAGAGCAGGACTGACTCATTATCAGAGCAGGACTGACTCATTACCAGGTAGTGTACTCCCCACAGAGCAGGACTGACTCATTACCAGAGCAGGACTGACTCATTACCAGGTAGTGTACTCCCCACAGAGCAGGACTGACTCATTACCAGAGCAGAACTGACTCAATACAAGAGCAGTCTACTCCCCACAGAGCAGGACTGACTCATTACCAGAGCAGTCTACTCCCTACAGAGCAGGACTGACTCATTACCAGAGCAGTCTACTCCTCACAGAGTAGGACTGACTCATTACCAGAGCAGGACTGACTCATTACCAGATCAGGACTGACTCATTACCAGAGCAGTCTACTCCCCACAGAGCAGGACTGACTCATTACCAGAGCAGTCTACTCCCCACAGAGCAGGACTGACTCATTACCAGAGCAGGATGTCATTACTCCCCACAGAGCAGGACTGACTCATTACCAGAGCAGGACTGACTCATTACCAATCAGAGCAGGACTGACTCATTAGCAGAGCAGGACTGACTCAATACAAGAGCAGTCTACTCCCCACAGAGCAGGACTGACTCATTACCAGAGCAGTCTACTCCCCACAGAGCAGGACTGACTCATTACCAGAGCAGTCTACCCCCACAGAGCAGGACTGACTCATTACCAGAGCATCTCGACTCACTACCAGAGCAGGACTGACTCATTACCTTAGCAGTCTACTCCCTACAGAGCAGGACTGACTAATTACCAGAGCAGTCTATTCCCCACAGAGCAGGACTGACTCATTACCAGAGCAGTCTACTCGCCACAGAGCTGGACTGACTCATTACCAGAGCAGGACTGACTCATTACCAGAGCAGGACTGACTCTTCCCCAGAGCAGGACTGACTCATTACCAGAGCAGTCTACTACCCACAGAGCAGGACTGACTCATTACAAGAGCAGTCTACTCCCCACAGAGCAGGACTGACTCATTACCAGAGCAGTCTACTCACTACAGTGCAGGGCTGACTCATTACCAGAGCAGTCTGCTCCCCACAGAGCAGGACTGACTCATTACCAGAGCAGGACTGACTCATTACCAAGCAGTCTACTCCCCACAGAGCAGGACTGACTCATTACCAGAGCAGTCTACTCCCCACAGAGCAGGACTGACTCATTACCAGAGCAGTCTACTCGCCACAGAGCAGGACTGACTCATTACCAGAGCAAGGACTGACTCATTACCAGAGCAGGACTGACTCATTACCAGAGCAGGACTGACTCATTACCAGAGCAGTCTACTACCCAGAGAGCAGGACTGACTCATTACAAGAGCAGTCTACTCCCCACAGAGCAGGACTGACTCATTACCAGAGCAGTCTACTCACTACAGTGCAGGGCTGACTCATTACCAGAGCAGTCTGCTCCCCATAGAGTAGGACTGACTCATTACCAGAGCAGGACTGACTCATTACCAGAGCAGGACTGACTCATTACCAGAGCAGTCTACTCCCCACAGAGCAGGACTGACTCATTACCAGGCAGTGTACTCCCCACAGAGCAGGACTGACTCAATACAAGAGCAGTCTACTCCCCACAGAGCAGGACTGACTCATTAGCAGAGCAGTCTACTCCCCACAGAGAAGGACTGACTCATTACCAGAGCAGTCTACCCCCCACAGAGCAGGACTGACTCATTACCAGAGCTCTCTACTCCCTACAGAGCAGGACTGACTCATTACCTTAGCAGTCTACTCCCTACAGAGCAGGACTGACTAATTACCAGAGCAGGACTGACTCATTACCAGAGCAGGACTGACTCATTACCAGAGCAGTCTACTCCCCACAGAGCAGGACTGACTCATTACCAGAGCAGTCTACTCCCCACAAAGCAGGACTGACTCATTACCAGAGCACTGACTCATTACCAGAGCAGGACTGACTCATTATCAGAGCAGGACTGACTCAATACCAGGTAGTGTACTCCCCACAGAGCAGGACTGACTCATTACCAGAGCAGTCTACTCCCCACAGAGCAGGACTGACTCATTACCAGAGCAGTCTACCCCCACAGAGCAGGACTGACTCATGAACACCAGGCAGTCTACTCCCCACAGAGCAGGACTGACTCATTACCAGAGCAGGACTGACTCATTACCAGGCAGTCTACTCCACACAGAGCAGGACTGACTCATTACCAGAGCAGTGATCTCCCCACAGAGCAGGACTGACTCATTACCAGAGCAGGACTGACTCATTACCAGAGCAGGACTGACTCATTACCAGGCAGTGTACTCCCCACAGAGCAGGACTGACTCATTACCAGAGCATTCTAATCCCCACAGAGCAGGACTGACTCACCAGAGCAGGACTGACTCATTACCAGAGCAGGACTGACTCATTACCAGAGCAGTCTACTCCCCACAGAGCAGGACTGACTCATTACCAGAGCAGGACTGACTCATTACCAGAGCAGGACTGACTCATTACCAGAGCAGTCTACTCCCCACAGAGCAGGACTGACTCATTACCAGAGCAGTCTACCCCCCACAGAGCAGGACTGACTCATTACCAGAGCAGTCTACTCCCCACAGAGCAGGACTGACTCATTACGGTTCCCACAGAGCAAGGACTGACTCATTACCAGAGCAGTCTACTCCACACAGAGCAGGACTGACTCATTACCAGAGCAGTCTGTCTCCCCACAGAGCAGGACTGACTCATTACCAGAGCAGGACTGACTCATTACCAGAGCAGGACTGACTCATTACCAGAGCAGTCTACTCCCCACAGAGCAGGACTGACTCATTACCAGAGCAGTCTACTCCCCACAGAGCAGGACTGACTCATTATCAGAGCAGGACTGACTCATTACAGAGCAGGACTGACTCATTACCAGGGCAGTGTACTCCCCACAGAGCAGGACTGACTCATTACCAGAGCAGGACTGACTCATTACAGAGCAGGACTGACTCATTACCAGAGCAGTCTACTCCCCACAGAGCAGGACTGACTCATTACCAGAGCAGTCTACCCCCACAGAGCAGGACTGACTCATTACCAGAGCAGTCTACTCCCCACAGAGCAGGACTGACTCATTACCAGAGCAGGACTGACTCATTACCAGAGCAGTCTACTCCACACAGAGCAGGACTGACTCATTACCAGAGCAGTCGATCTCCCCACAGAGCAGGACTGACTCATTACCAGAGCAGGACTGACTCATTACAGAGCAGGACTGACTCATTACCAGAGCAGTCTACTCCCCACAGAGCAGGACTGACTCATTACCAGAGCAGTCTAATCGCCACAGAGCAGGACTGACTCATTACCAGAGCAGGACTGACTCATTACCAGAGCAGGACTGACTCATTACCAGAGCAGTCTACTCCCCACAGAGCAGGACTGACTCATTACCAGAGCAGTCTACTCCCCACAGAGCAGGACTGACTCATTACCAGAGCATGTCTACTCCCCCACAGAGCAGGACTGACTCATTACCAGAGCAGTCTACTCCCCACAGAGCAGGACTGACTCATTACCAGAGCAGGACTGACTCATTATCAGAGCAGGACTGACTCATTACCAGAGCAGTGTACTCCCCACAGAGCAGGACTGACTCATTACCAGAGCAGGACTGACTCAATACAAGAGCAGTCTACTCCCCACAGAGCAGGACTGACTCATTACCAGAGCAGTCTACTCCCCACAGAGCAGGGCTGACTCATTACCAGAGCAGTCTGCTCCCCACAGAGCAGGACTGACTCATTACCAGAGCAGGACTGACTCCATTACCAGAGCAGGACTGACTCATTACCAGAGCAGTCTACTCCCCACAGAGCAGGACTGACTCATTACCAGAGCAGTGTGCTCCCCACAGAGTAGGACTGACTCATTACCAGAGCAGGACTGACTCATACCAGAGCAGGACTGACTCATTACCAGAGCAGTCTACTCCCCACAGAGCAGGACTGACTCATTACCAGGCAGTGTACTCCCCACAGAGCAGGACTGACTCAATACAAGAGCAGTCTACTCCCCACAGAGCAGGACTGACTCATTACCAGAGCAGTCTACTCCCCACAGAGAAGGACTGACTCATTACCAGAGCAGTCTACCCCCCCACAGAGCAGGACTGACTCATTACCAGAGCTCTCTACTCCCTACAGAGCAGGACTGACTCATTACCTTAGCAGTCTACTCCCTACAGAGCAGGACTGACTAATTACCAGAGCAGGACTGACTCATTACCAGAGCAGGACTGACTCATTACCAGAGCAGTCTACTCCCCACAGAGCAGGACTGACTCATTACCAGAGCAGTCTACTCCCCACAAAGCAGGACTGACTCATTACCAGAGCAGGACTGACTCATTATCAGAGCAGGACTGACTCATTACCAGGTAGTGTACTCCCCCACAGAGCAGGACTGACTCATTACCAGAGCAGGACTGACTCATTACCAGGTAGTGTACTCCCCACAGAGCAGGACTGACTCATTACCAGAGCAGAACTGACTCAATACAAGAGCAGTCTACTCCCCACAGAGCAGGACTGACTCATTACCAGAGCAGTCTACTCCCTACAGAGCAGGACTGACTCATTACCAGAGCAGTCTACTCCTCACAGAGTAGGACAGACTCATTACCAGAGCAGGACTGACTCATTACCAGATCAGGACTGACTCATTACCAGAGCAGTCTACTCCCCCACAGAGCAGGACTGACTCATTACCAGAGCAGTCTACTCCCCCACAGAGCAGGACTGACTCATTACCAGAGCAGTCTACTCCCCACAGAGCAGGACTGACTCATTACCAGAGCAGGACTGACTCATTACCAGGCAGTGTACTCCCCACAGAGCAGGACTGACTCATTACCAGAGCAGAACTGACTCAATACAAGAGCAGTCTACTCCCCCACAGAGCAGGACTGACTCATTACCAGAGCAGTCTACTCCCCACAGAGCAGGACTGACTCATTACCAGAGCAGGACTGACTCATTACAGAGCAGGACTGACTCATTACCAGAGCAGGACTGACTCATTACCGTGTAGTGTACTCCCCACAGAGCAGGACTGACTCATTACCAGAGCAGGACTGACTCATTACCAGAGCAGGACTGACTCATTACCAGGCAGTGTACTCCCCACAGAGCAGGACTGACTCAATACAAGAGCAGTCTACTCCCCACAGAGCAGGACTGACTCATTACCAGAGCAGTCTACTCCCCACAGAGAAGGACTGACTCATTACCAGAGCAGTCTACCCCCCACAGAGCAGGACTGACTCATTACCAGAGCTCTCTACTCCCTACAGAGCAGGACTGACTCATTACCTTAGCAGTCTACTCCCTACAGAGCAGGACTGACTAATTACCAGAGCAGGAACTTCAGAGCAGGACTGACTCATTACCAGAGCAGTCTACTCCCCACAGAGCAGGACTGACTCATTACCAGAGCAGTCTACTCGCCACAGAGCAGGACTGACTCATTACCAGAGCAGGACTGACTCATTACCAGAGCAGGACTGACTCATTACCAGAGCAGGACTGACTCATTACCAGAGCAGTCTACTACCCACAGAGCAGGACTGACTCATTACCAGAGCAGTCACCCCCACAGAGCAGGACTGACTCATTACCAGAGCAGTCTACTCCCCACAGAGCAGGACTGACTCATTACCAGAGCAGTCTACTCCCCACAGAGCAGGACTGACTCATTACCAGAGCAGGACTGACTCATTACCAGAGCAGTCTACTCCCCACAGAGCAGGACTGACTCATTACCAGAGCAGTGTCTACCCCCACAGAGCAGGACTGACTCATTACCAGAGCAGGACTGACTCATTACCAGAGCAGGACTGACTCATTACCAGGCAGTCTACTCCCCACAGAGCAGGACTGACTCATTACCAGAGCAGTCTAATCGCCACAGAGCAGGACTGACTCATATCAGAGCAGGACTGACTCATTACCAGAGCAGGACTGACTCATTACCAGGCAGTGTACTCCCCACAGAGCAGGACTGACTCATTACCAGAGCAGGACTGACTCATTACAGCAGAGCAGGACTGACTCATTACCAGAGCAGTCTACTCCCCACAGAGCAGGACTGACTCATTACCAGAGCAGTCTACTCCCCACAGAGCAGGACTGACTCATTACCAGAGCAGTCTACTCCCCACAGAGCAGGACTGACTCATTACCAGAGCAGGACTGACTCATTACCAGGCAGTCTACCCACACAGAGCAGGACTGACTCATTACCAGAGCAGGAACTCCCCACAGAGCAGGACTGACTCATTACCAGAGCAGGACTGACTCATTACAGAGCAGGACTGACTCATTACCAGAGCAGTGTACTCCCCACAGAGCAGGACTGACTCATTACCAGAGCAGTCTACTCCCCACAGAGCAGGACTGACTCATTACCAGAGCAGGACTGACTCATTACCAGAGCAGGACTGACTCATTACCAGAGCAGTCTACTCCCCACAGAGCAGGACTGACTCATTACCAGAGCAGGACTGACTCATTATACAGAGCAGGACTGACTCATTACCAGAGCAGTCTACTCCCCACAGAGCAGGACTGACTCATTACCAGAGCAGTCTACTCCCCACAGAGCAGGACTGACTCATTACCAGAGCAGTCTACTCCCCACAGAGCAGGACTGACTCATTACCAGAGCAGGACTGACTCATTACCAGAGCAGGTCTCTACTCACAGAGCAGGACTGACTCATTACCAGAGCAGTCTACTCCCCACAGAGCAGGACTGACTCATTACCAGAGCAGGACTGACTCACTACAGAGCAGGGCTGACTCATTACCAGAGCAGTCTGCTCCCCACAGAGTAGGACTGACTCATTACCAGAGCAGGACTGACTCATTACCAGAGCAGGACTGACTCATTACCAGAGCAGTCTACTCCCCACAGAGCAGGACTGACTCATTACCAGGCAGTGTACTCCCCACAGAGCAGGACTGACTCAATACAAGAGCAGTCTACTCCCCACAGAGCAGGACTGACTCATTAGCAGAGCAGTCTACACCCCACAGAGAAGGACTGACTCATTACCAGAGCAGTCTACCCCCCACAGAGCAGGACTGACTCATTACCAGAGCTCTCTACTCCCTACAGAGCAGGACTGACTCATTACCTTAGCAGTCTACTCCCTACAGAGCAGGACTGACTAATTACCAGAGCAGGACTGACTCATTAGCAGAGCAGGACTGACTCATTACCAGAGCAGTCTACTCATCACAGAGCAGGACTGACTCATTACCAGAGCAGTCTACTCCCCACAAAGCAGGACTGACTCATTACCAGAGCAGGACTGACTGATTATCAGAGCAGGACTGACTCATTACCAGGTAGTGTACTCCCCACAGAGCAGGACTGACTCATTACCAGAGCAGAACTGACTCAATACAAGAGCAGTCTACTCCCCACAGAGCAGGACTGACTCATTACCAGAGCAGTACTCCCTACAGAGCAGGACTGACTCATTACCAGAGCAGTCTACTCCTCACAGAGTAGGACTGACTCATTACCAGAGCAGGACTGACTCATTACCAGATCAGGACTGACTCATTACCAGAGCAGTCTACTCCCCACAGAGCAGGACTGACTCATTACCAGAGCAGTCTACTCCCCACAGAGCAGGACTGACTCATTACCAGAGCAGTCTACTCCCCACAGAGCAGGACTGACTCATTACCAGAGCAGGACTGACTCATTACCAGGTAGTGTACTCCCCACAGAGCAGGACTGACTCATTACCAGAGCAGAACTGACTCAATACAAGAGCAGTCTACTCCCCACAGAGCAGGACTGACTCATTACCAGAGCAGTCTACTCCCTACAGAGCAGGACTGACTCATTACCAGAGCAGTCTACTCCCCACAAAGCAGGACTGACTCATTACCAGAGCAGGACTGACTCATTATCAGAGCAGGACTGACTCATTACCAGGTAGTGTACTCCCCACAGCGCAGGACTGACTCATTACCAGAGCAGAACTGACTCAATAAAAGAGCAGTCTACTCCCCACAGAGCAGGACTGACTCATTACCAGAGCAGTCTACTCCCTACAGAGCAGGACTGACTCATTACCAGAGCAGTCTACTCCTCACAGAGTAGGACTGACTCATTACCAGAGCAGGACTGACTCATTACCAGATCAGGACTGACTCATTACCAGAGCAGTCTACTCCCCACAGAGCAGGACTGACTCATTACCAGAGCAGTCTACTCCCCACAGAGCAGGACTGACTCATTACCAGAGCAGTCTACTCCCCACAGAGCAGGACTGACTCATTACCAGAGCAGGACTGACTCATTACCAGGTAGTGTACTCCCCACAGAGCAGGACTGACTCATTACCAGAGCAGAACTGACTCAATACAAGAGCAGTCTACTCCCCACAGAGCAGGACTGACTCATTACCAGAGCAGTCTACTCCCTACAGAGCAGGACTGACTCATTACCAGAGCAGTCTACTCCTCACAGAGCAGGACTGACTCATTACCAGAGCAGGACTGACTCATTACCAGAGCAGTCTACTCCCCACAGAGCAGGACTGACTCATTACCAGAGCAGTCTATTCCCCACAGAGCAGGACTGACTCATTACCAGAGCAGTCTACTCGCCACAGAGCTGGACTGACTCATTACCAGAGCAGGACTGACTCATTACCAGAGCAGGACTGACTCATTACCAGAGCAGGACTGACTCATTACCAGAGCAGTCTACTACCCACAGAGCAGGACTGACTCATTACCAGAGCAGTCTACCCCCCACAGAGCAGGACTGACTCATGACCAGGCAGTCTACTCCCCACAGAGCAAGACTGACTCATTACCAGAGCAGGACTGACTCATTACCAGGCAGTCTACTCCACACAGAGCAGGACTGACTCATTACCAGAGCAGTGATCTCCCCACAGAGCAGGACTGACTCATTACCAGAGCAGAACTGACTCATTACCAGGCAGTGTACTCCCCACAGAGCAGGACTGACTCATTACCAGAGCATTCTAATCGCCACAGAGCAGGACTGACTCATTACCAGAGCAGGACTGACTCAATACAAGAGCAGTCTACTCCCCACAGAGCAGGACTGACTCATTACCAGAGAGTTACTCACTACAGTGCAGGGCTGACTCATTACCAGAGCAGTCTGCTCCCCATAGAGTAGGACTGACTCATTACCAGAGCAGGACTGACTCATTACCAGAGCAGGACTGACTCATTACCAGAGCAGTCTACTCCCCACAGAGCAGGACTGACTCATTACCAGGCAGTGTACTCCCCCACAGAGAAGGACTGACTCAATACAAGAGCAGTCTACTCCCCACAGAGCAGGACTGACTCATTAGCAGAGCAGTCTACTCCCCACAGAGAAGGACTGACTCATTACCAGAGCAGTCTACCCCCCACAGAGCAGGACTGACTCATTACCAGAGCTCTCTACTCCCTACAGAGCAGGACTAACTCATTACCTTAGCATTCTACTCCCTACAGAGCAGGACTGACTAATTACCAGAGCAGGACTGACTCATTACCAGAGCAGGACTGACTCATTACCAGAGCAGTCTACTCCCCACAGAGCAGGACTGACTCATTACCAGAGCAGTCTACTCCCCACAAAGCAGGACTGACTCATTACCAGAGCAGGACTGACTCATTATCAGAGCAGGACTGAGTCATTACCAGGTAGTGTACTCCCCACAGAGCAGGACTGACTCATTACCAGAGCAGAACTGACTCAATACAAGAGCAGTCTACTCCCCACAGAGCAGGACTGACTCATTACCAGAGCAGTCTACTCCCTACAGAGCAGGACTGACTCATTACCAGAGCAGTCTACTCCTCACAGAGTAGGACTGACTCATTACCAGAGCAGGACTGACTCATTACCAGATCAGGACTGACTCATTACCAGAGCAGTCTACTCCCCACAGAGCAGGACTGACTCATTACCAACGCAGTCTACTCCCCACAGAGCAGGACTGACTCATTACCAGAGCAGTCTACTCCCCACAGAGCAGGACTGACTCATTACCAGAGCAGGACTGACTCATTACCAGGTAGTGTACTCCCCACAGAGCAGGACTGACTCATTACCAGAGCAGAACTGACTCAATACAAGAGCATTCTACTCCCCACAGAGCAGGACTGACTCATTACCAGAGCAGTCTACTCCCTACAGAGCAGGACTGACTCATTACCAGAGCAGTCTACTCCCCACAAAGCAGGACTGACTCATTACCAGAGCAGGACTGACTCATTATCAGAGCAGGACTGACTCATTACCAGGTAGTGTACTCCCCCACAGAGCAGGACTGACTCATTACCAGAGCAGAACTGACTCAATACAAGAGCAGTCTACTCCCCACAGAGCAGGACTGACTCATTACCAGAGCAGTCTACTCCCTACAGAGCAGGACTGACTCATTATCAGAGCAGTCTACTCCTCACAGAGTAGGACTGACTCATTACCAGAGCAGGACTGACTCATTACCAGATCAGGACTGACTCATTACCAGAGCAGTCTACTCCCCACAGAGCAGGACTGACTCATTACCAGAGCAGTCTACTCCCCACAGAGCAGGACTGACTCATTACCAGAGCAGTCTACTCCCCACAGAGCAGGACTGACTCATTACCAGAGCAGGACTGACTCATTACCAGGTAGTGTACTCCCCACAGAGCAGGACTGACTCATTACCAGAGCAGAACTGACTCAATACAAGAGCAGTCTACTCCCCACAGAGCAGGACTGACTCATTACCAGAGCAGTCTACTCCCTACAGAGCAGGACTGACTCATTACCAGAGCAGTCTACTCCTCACAGAGCAGGACTGACTCATTACCAGAGCAGGACTGACTCATTACCAGAGCAGTCTACTCCCCCACAGAGCAGGACTGACTCATTACCAGAGCAGTCTATTCCCCACAGAGCAGGACTGACTCATTACCAGAGCAGTCTACTCGCCACAGAGCTGGACTGACTCATTACCAGAGCAGGACTGACTCATTACCAGAGCAGGACTGACTCATTACCAGAGCAGGACTGACTCATTACCAGAGCAGTCTACTACCCACAGAGCAGGACTGACTCATTACCAGAGCAGTCTACCCCCCACAGAGCAGGACTGACTCATGACCAGGCAGTCTACTCCCCACAGAGAAAGACTGACTCATTACCAGAGCAGGACTGACTCATTACCAGGCAGTCTACTCCACACAGAGCAGGACTGACTCATTACCAGAGCAGTGATCTCCCCACAGAGCAGGACTGACTCATTACCAGAGCAGGACTGACTCATTACCAGAGCAGAACTGACTCATTACCAGAGCAGTCTACTCCCTACAGTGCAGGGCTGACTCATTACCAGAGCAGTCTGCTCCCCATAGAGTAGGACTGACTCATTACCAGAGCAGGACTGACTCATTACCAGAGCAGGACTGACTCATTACCAGAGCAGTCTACTCCCCACAGAGCAGGACTGACTCATTACCAGGCAGTGTACTCCCCACAGAGCAGGACTGACTCAATACAAGAGCAGTCTACTCCCCACAGAGCAGGACTGACTCATTACCAGAGCAGTCTACTCCCCACAGAGAAGGACTGACTCATTACCAGAGCAGTCTACCCCCCACAGAGCAGGACTGACTCATTACCAGAGCTCTCTACTCCCTACAGAGCAGGACTGACTCATTACCTTAGCAGTCTACTCCCCACAGACAGGACTGACTCATTACCAGAGCAGTCTACTCCCCACAAAGCAGGACTGACTCATTACCAGAGCAGGACTGACTCATTATCAGAGCAGGACTGACTCATTACCAGGTAGTGTACTTCCCACAGAGCAGGACTGACTCATTACCAGAGCAGGACTGACTCATTACCAGGTAGTGTACTCCACACAGAGCAGGACTGACTCATTACCAGAGCAGAACTGACTCAATACAAGAGCAGTCTACTCCCCACAGAGCAGGACTGACTCATTACCAGAGCAGTCTACTCCCTACAGAGCAGGACTGACTCATTACCAGAGCAGTCTACTCCTCACAGAGTAGGACTGACTCATTACCAGAGCAGGACTGACTCATTACCAGAGCAGGACTGACTCATTACCATAGCAGAACTGACTCAATACAAGAGCAGTCTACTCCCCACAGAGCAGGACTGACTCATTAACAGAGCAGTCTACTCCCTACAGAGCAGGACTGACTCATTACCAGAGCAGTCTACTCCTCACAGAGCAGGACTGACTCATTACCAGAGCAGGACTGACTCATTACCAGAGCAGTCTACTCCTCACAGAGCAGGACTGACTCATTACCAGAGCAGGACTGACTCATTACCAGAGCAGTCTACTCCCTACAGAGCAGGACTGACTCATTACCAGAGCAGTCTACTCCTCACAGAGCAGGACTGACTCATTACCAGAGCAGGACTGACTCATTACCAGAGCAGTCTACTCCCCACAGAGCAGGACTGACTCATTACCAGAGCAGTCTATTCCCCACAGAGCTGGACTGACTCATTACCAGAGCAGGACTGACTCATTACCAGAGCAGGACTGACTCATTACCATAAGCAGGACTGACTCATTACCAGAGCAGTCTACTCCCTACAGAGCAGGACTGACTCATTACCAGAGCAGTCTACTCCTCACAGAGCAGGACTGACTCATTACCAGAGCAGTCTACTCCCATCAGAGCAGGACTGACTCATTACCAGAGCAGTCTACTCCCCACAAAGCAGGACTGACTCATTACCAGAGCAGGACTGACTCATTATCAGAGCAGGACTGACTCATTACCAGGTAGTGTACTCCCCACAGAGCAGGACTGACTCATTACCAGAGCAGGACTGACTCATTACCAGGTAGTGTACTCCCCACAGAGCAGGACTGACTCATTACCAGAGCAGAACTGACTCAATACAAGAGCAGTCTACTCCCCACAGAGCAGGACTGACTCATTAGCAGAGCAGTCTACTCCCTACAGAGCAGGACTGACTCATTACCAGAGCAGTCTACTCCTCACAGAGTAGGACTGACTCATTACCAGAGCAGGACTGACTCATTACCAGATCAGGACTGACTCATTACCAGAGCAGTCTACTCCCCACAGATCAGGACTGACTCATTACCAGAGCAGTCTACACCCCACAGAGCAGGACTGACTCATTACCAGAGCAGTCTACTCCCCACAGAGCAGGACTGACTCATTACCAGAGCAGGACTGACTCATTACCAGGTAGTGTACTCCCCACAGAGCAGGACTGACTCATTACCAGAGCAGAACTGACTCAATACAAGAGCAGTCTACTCCCCACAGAGCAGGACTGACTCATTACCAGAGCAGTCTACTCCCTACAGAGCAGGACTGACTCATTACCAGAGCAGTCTACTCCTCACAGAGTAGGACTGACTCATTACCAGAGCAGGACTGACTCATTACCAGATCAGGACTGACTCATTACCAGAGCAGTCTACTCCCCACAGAGCAGGACTGACTCATTACCAGAGCAGTCTACTCCCCACAGAGCAGGACTGACTCATTACCAGAGCAGGACTGACTCATTACCAGAGCAGGACTGACTCATTACCAGGCAGTATACTCCCCACTTAGCAGGACTGACTCAATACAAGAGCAGTCTATTCCCCACAGAGCAGGACTGACTCATTACCAGAGCAGTCTACTCCCCACAGAGAAGGACTGACTCATTACCAGAGCAGTCTACCCCCCACAAAGCAGGACTGACTCATTACCAGAGCTCTCTACTCCCTACAGAGCAGGACTGACTCATTACCTTAGCAGTCTACTCCCTACAGAGCAGGACTTACTAATTACCAGAGCAGGACTGACTCATTACCAGAGCAGGACTGACTCATTACCAGAGCAGTCTACTCCCCACAGAGCAGGACTGACTCATTACCAGAGCAGTCTATTCCCCACAGAGCAGGACTGACTCATTACCAGAGCAGTCTACTCGCCACAGAGCTGGACTGACTCATTACCAGAGCAGGACTGACTCATTACCAGAGCAGGACTGACTCATTACCAGAGCAGTCTACTACCCACAGAGCAGGACTGACTCATTACCAGAGCAGTCTACCCCCCACAGAGCAGGACTGACTCATTACCAGGCAGTCTACTCCCCACAGAGCAAGACTGACTCATTACCAGAGCAGGACTGACTCATTACCAAGCAGTCTACTCCACACAGAGCAGGACTGACTCATTACCAGAGCAGTGATCTCCCCACAGAGCAGGACTGACTCATTACCAGAGCAGGACTGACTCATTACCAGAGCAGAACTGACTCATTACCAGGCAGTGTACTCCCCACAGAGCAGGACTGACTCATTACCAGAGCATTCTAATCGCCACAGAGCTGGACTGAATCATTATCAGAGCAGGACTGACTCATTACCAGAGCAGAACTGACTCATTACCAGGCAGTGTACTCCCCACAGAGCAGGACTGACTCATTACCAGAGCAGGACTGACTCATTACCAGAGCAGGACTGACTCATTACCAGAGCAGTCTACTACCCACAGAGCAGGACTGACTCATTACCAGAGCAGTCTACCCCCACAGAGCAGGACTGACTCATTACCAGGCAGTCTACTCCCCACAGAGCAAGACTGACTCATTACCAGAGCAGGACTGACTCATTACCAGGCAGTCTACTCCACACCGAGCAGGACTGACTCATTACCAGAGCAGTGATCTCCCCACAGAGCAGGACTGACTCATTACCAGAGCAGGACTGACTCATTACCAGAGCAGAACTGACTCATTACCAGGCAGTGTACTCCCCACAGAGCAGGACTGACTCATTACCAGAGCATTCTAATCGCCACAGAGCTGGACTGAATCATTATCAGAGCAGGACTGACTCATTACCAGAGCAGAACTGACTCATTACCAGGCAGTGTACTCCCCACAGAGCAGGACTGACTCATTACCAGAGCAGTCTACTCCCCAAAGAGCAGGACTGACTCATTACCAGAGCAGGACTGACTCATTACCAGAGAATTCTACTCCCCACAGAGCAGGACTGACTCATTACCAGAGCAGTCTACTCCCCACAAAGCAGGACTGACTCATTACCAGAGCAGGACTGACTCATTATCAGAGTAGGACTGACTCATTACCAGGCAGTGTACTCCCCACAGAGCAGGACTGACTCATTACCAGAGCAGGACTGACTCAATACAAGAGCAGTCTACTCCCCACTGAGCAGGACTGACTCATTACCAGAGCAGTCTACTCCCTACAGAGCAGGGCTGACTCATTACCAGAGCAGTCTGCTCCCCATAGAGTAGGACTGACTCATTACCAGAGCAGGACTGACTCATTACCAGAGCAGGACTGACTCATTACCAGAGCAGTCTACTCCCCACAGAGCAGGACTGACTCATTACCAGGCAGTGTACTCCCCACAGAGCAGGACTGACTCAATACAAGAGCAGTCTACTCCCCACAGAGCAGGACTGACTCATTACCAGAGCAGTCTACTCCCCACAGAGAAGGACTGACTCATTACCAGAGCAGTCTACCCCCGACAGAGCAGGACTGACTCATTACCAGAGCTCTCTACTCCCTACAGAGCAGGAATGACTCATTACCTTAGCAGTCTACTCCCTACAGAGCAGGACTGACTAATTACCAGAGCAGGACTGACTCATTACCAGCGCAGGACTGACTCATTACCAGAGCAGTCTACTCCCCCACAGAGCAGGACTGACTCATTACCAGAGCAGTCTACTCCCCACAAAGCAGGACTGACTCATTACCAGAGCAGGACTGACTCATTATCAGAGCAGGACTGACTCATTACCAGGTAGTGTACTCCCCCACAGAGCAGGACTGACTCATTACCAGAGAAGGACTGACTCATTACCAGGTAGTGTACTCCCCACAGAGCAGGACTGACTCATTACCAGAGCAGAACTGACTCAATACAAGAGCAGTCTACTCCCCACAGAGCAGGACTGACTCATTACCAGAGCAGTCTACTCCCTACAGAGCAGGACTGACTCATTACCAGAGCAGTCTACTCCTCACAGAGTAGGACTGACTCATTACCAGAGCAGGACTGACTCATTACCAGATCAGGACTGACTCATTACCAGAGCAGTCTACTCCCCACAGAGCAGGACTGACTCATTACCAGAGCAGTCTACTCCCCACAGAGCAGGACTGACTCATTACCAGAGCAGTCTACTCCCCACAGAGCAGGACTGACTCATTACCAGAGCAGGACTGACTCATTACCAGGTAGTGTACTCCCCACAGAGCAGGACTGACTCATTACCAGAGCAGAACTGACTCAATACAAGAGCAGTCTACTCCCCACAGAGCAGGACTGACTCATTACCAGAGCAGTCTACTCCTCACAGAGTAGGACTGACTCAATACCAGAGCAGGACTGACTCATTACCAGATCAGGACTGACTCATTACCAGAGCAGTCTACTCCCCACAGAGCAGGACTGACTCATTACCAGAGCAGTCTACTCCCCACAGAGCAGGACTGACTCATTACCAGAGCAGGACTGACTCATTACCAGAGCAGGACTGACTCATTACCAGGCAGTGTACTCCCCACAGAGCAGGACTGACTCAATACAAGAGCAGTCTACTCCCCACAGAGCAGGACTGACTCATTACCAGAGCAGTCTACTCCCCACAGAGAAGGACTGACTCATTACCAGAGCAGTCTACCCCCCACAGAGCAGGACTGACTCATTACCAGAGCTCTCTACTCCCTACAGAGCAGGACTGACTCATTACCTTAGCAGTCTACTCCCTACAGAGCAGGACTGACTAATTACCAGAGCAGGACTGACTCATTACCAGAGCAGGACTGACTCATTACCAGAGCAGTCTATTCCCCACAGAGCAGGACTGACTCATTACCAGAGCAGTCTACTCGCCACAGAGCTGGACTGACTCATTACCAGAGCAGGACTGACTCATTACCAGAGCAGGACTGACTCATTACCAGAGCAGGACTGACTCATTACCAGAGCAGTCTACTACCCACAGAGCAGGACTGACTCATTACCAGAGCAGTCTACCCCCCACACAGCAGGACTGACTCATTACCAGGCAGTCTACTCCCCACAGAGCAAGACTGACTCATTACCAGAGCAGGACTGACTCATTACCAGGCAGTCTACTCCCCACAGAGCAAGACTGACTCATTACCAGAGCAGGACTGACTCATTACCAGGCAGTCTACTCCACACAGAGCAGGACTGACTCATTACCAGAGCAGTGATCTCCCCACAGAGCAGGACTGACTCATTACCAGAGCAGGACTGACTCATTACCAGAGCAGAACTGACTCATTACCAGGCAGTGTACTCCCCACAGAGCAGGACTGACTCATTACCAGAGCATTCTAATCGCCACAGAGCTGGACTGAATCATTATCAGAGCAGGACTGACTCATTACCAGAGCAGAACTGACTCATTACCAGGCAGTGTACTCCCCACAGAGCAGGACTGACTCATTACCAGAGCAGGACTGACTCATTACCAGAGCAGGACTGACTCATTACCAGAGCAGTCTACTACCCACAGAGCAGGACTGACTCATTACCAGAGCAGTCTACCCCCACAGAGCAGGACTGACTCATTACCAGGCAGTCTACTCCCCACAGAGCAAGACTGACTCATTACCAGAGCAGGACTGACTCATTACCAGGCAGTCTACTCCACACAGAGCAGGACTGACTCATTACCAGAGCAGTGATCTCCCCACAGAGCAGGACTGACTCATTACCAGAGCAGGACTGACTCATTACCAGAGCAGAACTGACTCATTACCAGGCAGTGTACTCCCCACAGAGCAGGACTGACTCATTACCAGAGCATTCTAATCGCCACAGAGCTGGACTGAATCATTATCAGAGCAGGACTGACTCATTACCAGAGCAGAACTGACTCATTACCAGGCAGTGTACTCCCCACAGAGCAGGACTGACTCATTACCAGAGCAGGACTGACTCATTACCAGAGCAGGACTGACTCATTACCAGAGCAGTCTACTACCCACAGAGCAGGACTGACTCATTACCAGAGCAGTCTACCCCCCACAGAGCAGGACTGACTCATTACCAGGCAGTCTACTCCCCACAGAGCAAGACTGACTCATTACCAGAGCAGGACTGACTCATTACCAGGCAGTCTACTCCACACAGAGCAGGACTGACTCATTACCAGAGCAGTGATCTCCCCACAGAGCAGGACTGACTCATTACCAGAGCAGGACTGACTCATTACCAGAGCAGAACTGACTCATTACCAGGCAGTGTACTCCCCACAGAGCAGGACTGACTCATTACCAGAGCATTCTAATCGCCACAGAGCTGGACTGAATCATTATCAGAGCAGGACTGACTCATTACCAGAGCAGAACTGACTCATTACCAGGCAGTGTACTCCCCACAGAGCAGGACTGACTCATTACCAGAGCAGTCTACTCCCCAAAGAGCAGGACTGACTCATTACCAGAGCAGGACTGACTCATTACCAGAGAATTCTACTCCCCACAGAGCAGGACTGACTCATTACCAGAGCAGTCTACTCCCCACAAAGCAGGACTGACTCATTACCAGAGCAGGACTGACTCATTATCAGAGTAGGACTGACTCATTACCAGGCAGTGTACTCCCCACAGAGCAGGACTGACTCATTACCAGAGCAGGACTGACTCAATACAAGAGCAGTCTACTCCCCACTGAGCAGGACTGACTCATTACCAGAGCAGTCTACTCCCTACAGAGCAGGGCTGACTCATTACCAGAGCAGTCTGCTCCCCATAGATTAGGACTGACTCATTACCAGAGCAGGACTGACTCATTACCAGAGAAGGACTGACTCATTACCAGAGCAGTCTACTCCCCACAGAGCAGGACTGACTCATTACCAGGCAGTGTACTCCCCACAGAGCAGGACTGACTCAATACAAGAGCAGTCTACTCCCCACAGAGCAGGACTGACTCATTACCAGAGCAGTCTACTCCCCACAGAGAAGGACTGACTCATTACCAGGCAGTGTACTCCCCACAGAGCAGGACTGACTCAATACAAGAGCAGTCTACTCCCCACAGAGCAGGACTGACTCATTACCAGAGCAGTCTACTCCCCACAGAGCAGGACTGACTCATTACCAGAGCTCTCTACTCCCTACAGAGCAGGACTGACTCATTACCTTAGCAGTCTACTCCCTACAGAGCAGGACTGACTAATTACCAGAGCAGGACTGACTCATTACCAGCGCAGGACTGACTCATTACCAGAGCAGTCTACTCCCCACAGAGCAGGACTGACTCATTACCAGAGCAGTCTACTCCCCACAAAGCAGGACTGACTCATTACCAGAGCAGGACTGACTCATTATCAGAGCAGGACTGACTCATTACCAGGTAGTGTACTCCCCACAGAGCAGGACTGACTCATTACCAGAGAAGGACTGACTCATTACCAGGTAGTGTACTCCCCACAGAGCAGGACTGACTCATTACCAGAGCAGAACTGACTCAATACAAGAGCAGTCTACTCCCCACAGAGCAGGACTGACTCATTACCAGAGCAGTCTACTCCCTACAGAGCAGGACTGACTCATTACCAGAGCAGTCTACTCCTCACAGAGTAGGACTGACTCATTACCAGAGCAGGACTGACTCATTACCAGATCAGGACTGACTCATTACCAGAGCACTCTACTCCCCACAGAGCAGGACTGACTCATTTCCAGAGCAGTCTACTCCCCACAGAGCAGGACTGACTCATTACCAGAGCAGTCTACTCCCCACAGAGCAGGACTAACTCATTACCAGAGCAGGACTGACTCATTACCAGGTAGTGTACTCCCCACAGAGCAGGACTGACTCATTACCAGAGCAGAACTGACTCAATACAAGAGCAGTCTACTCCCCACAGAGCAGGACTGACTCATTACCAGAGCAGTCTACTCCCTACAGAGTAGGACTGACTCATTACCAGATCAGGACTGACTCATTACCAGAGCAGTCTACTCCACACAGAGCAGGACTAACTCATTACCAGAGCAGTCTACTCCCCACAGAGCAGGACTGACTCATTACCAGAGCAGGACTGACTCATTACCAGAGCAGGACTGACTCATTACCAGGCAGTGTACTCCCCACAGAGCAGGACTGACTCAATACAAGAGCAGTCTACTCCCCACAGAGCAGGACTGACTCATTACCAGAGCAGTCTACTCCCCACAGAGAAGGACTGACTCATTACCAGAGCAGTCTACCCCCCACAGAGCAGGACTGACTCATTACCAGAGCTCTCTACTCCCTACAGAGCAGGACTGACTCATTACCTTAGCAGTCTACTCCCTACAGAGCAGGACTGACTAATTACCAGAGCAGGACTGACTCATTACCAGAGCAGGACTGACTCATTACCAGAGCAGTCTACTCCCCACAGAGCAGGACTGACTCAATACCAGAGCAGTCTATTCCCCACAGAGCAGGACTGACTCATTACCAGAGCAGACTACTCGCCACAGAGCTGGACTGACTCATTACCAGAGCAGGACTGACTCATTACCAGAGCAGGACTGACTCATTACCAGAGCAGGACTGACTCATTACCAGAGCAGTCTACTACCCACAGAGCAGGACTGACTCATTACCAGAGCAGTCTACCCCCCACAGAGCAGGACTGACTCATTACCAGGCAGTCTACTCCCCACAGAGCAAGACTGACTCATTACCAGAGCAGGACTGACTCATTACCAGGCAGTCTACTCCACACAGAGCAGGACTGACTCATTACCAGAGCAGTGATCTCCCCACAGAGCAGGACTGACTCATTACCAGAGCAGGACTGACTCATTACCAGAGCAGAACTGACTCATTACCAGGCAGTGTACTCCCCACAGAGCAGGACTGACTCATTACCAGAGCATTCTAATCGCCACAGAGCTGGTCTGAATCATTATCAGAGCAGGACTGACTCATTACCAGAGCAGAACTGACTCATTACCAGGCAGTGTACTCCCCCACAGAGCAGGACTGACTCATTACCAGAGCAGGACTGACTCATTACCAGAGCAGGACTGACTCATTACCAGAGCAGTCTACTACCCACAGAGCAGGACTGACTCATTACCAGAGCAGTCTACCCCCCACAGAGCAGGACTGACTCATTACCAGGCAGTCTACTCCCCACAGAGCAAGACTGACTCATTACCAGAGCAGGACTGACTCATTACCAGGCAGTCTACTCCACACAGAGCAGGACTGACTCATTACCAGAGCAGTGATCTCCCCACAGAGCAGGACTGACTCATTACCAGAGCAGGACTGACTCATTACCAGAGCAGAACTGACTCATTACCAGGCAGTGTACTCCCCACAGAGCAGGACTGACTCATTACCAGAGCATTCTAATCGCCACAGAGCTGGACTGAATCATTATCAGAGCAGGACTGACTCATTACCAGAGCAGAACTGACTCATTACCAGGCAGTGTACTCCCCACAGAGCAGGACTGACTCATTACCAGAGCAGTCTACTCCCCAAAGAGCAGGACTGACTCATTACCAGAGCAGGACTGACTCATTACCAGAGAATTCTACTCCCCACAGAGCAGGACTGACTCATTACCAGAGCAGTCTACTCCCCACAAAGCAGGACTGACTCATTACCAGAGCAGGACTGACTCATTATCAGAGTAGGACTGACTCATTACCAGGCAGTGTACTCCCCACAGAGCAGGACTGACTCATTACCAGAGCAGGACTGACTCAATACAAGAGCAGTCTACTCCCCACTGAGCAGGACTGACTCATTACCAGAGCAGTCTAATCCCTACAGAGCAGGGCTGAATCATTATCAGAGCAGGACTGACTCATTACCAGAGCAGAACTGACTCATTACCAGGCAGTGTACTCCCCACAGAGCAGGACTGACTCATTACCAGAGCATTCTAATCGCCACAGAGCTGGTCTGAATCATTATCAGAGCAGGACTGACTCATTACCAGAGCAGAACTGACTCATTACCAGGCAGTGTACTCCCCACAGAGCAGGACTGACTCATTACCAGAGCAGGACTGACTCATTACCAGAGCAGGACTGACTCATTACCAGAGCAGTCTACTACCCACAGAGCAGGATTGACTCATTACCAGAGCAGTCTACCCCCCACAGAGCAGGACTGACTCATTACCAGGCAGTCTACTCCCCACAGAGCAAGACTGACTCATTACCAGAGCAGGACTGACTCATTACCAGGCAGTCTACTCCACACAGAGCAGGACTGACTCATTACCAGAGCAGTGATCTCCCCACAGAGCAGGACTGACTCATTACCAGAGCAGGACTGACTCATTACCAGAGCAGAACTGACTCATTACCAGGCAGTGTACTCCCCACAGAGCAGGACTGACTCATTACCAGAGCATTCTAATCGCCACAGAGCTGGACTGAATCATTATCAGAGCAGGACTGACTCATTACCAGAGCAGAACTGACTCATTACCAGGCAGTGTACTCCCCACAGAGCAGGACTGACTCATTACCAGAGCAGTCTACTCCCCAAAGAGCAGGACTGACTCATTACCAGAGCAGGACTGACTCATTACCAGAGAATTCTACTCCCCACAGAGCAGGACTGACTCATTACCAGAGCAGTCTACTCCCCACAAAGCAGGACTGACTCATTACCAGAGCAGGACTGACTCATTATCAGAGTAGGACTGACTCATTACCAGGCAGTGTACTCCCCACAGAGCAGGACTGACTCATTACCAGAGCAGGACTGACTCAATACAAGAGCAGTCTACTCCCCACTGAGCAGGACTGACTCATTACCAGAGCAGTCTAATCCCTACAGAGCAGGGCTGACTCATTACCAGAGCAGTGTGCTCCCCATAGATTAGGACTGACTCATTACCAGAGCAGGACTGACTCATTACCAGAGCAGGACTGACTCATTACCAGAGCAGTCTACTCCCCACAGAGCAGGACTGACTCATTACCAGGCAGTGTACTCCCCACAGAGCAGGACTGACTCAATACAAGAGCAGTCTACTCCCCACAGAGCAGGACTGACTCATTACCAGAGCAGTCTACTCCCCACAGAGAAGGACTGACTCATTACCAGAGCAGTCTACCCCCCACAGAGCAGGACTGACTCATTACCAGAGCTCTCTACTCCCTACAGAGCAGGACTGACTCATTACCTTAGCAGTCTACTCCCTACAGAGCAGGACTGACTAATTACCAGAGCAGGACTGACTCATTACCAGCGCAGGACTGACTCATTACCAGAGCAGTCTACTCCCCACAGAGCAGGACTGACTCATTACCAGAGCAGTCTACTCCCCACAAAGCAGGACTGACTCATTACCAGAGCAGGACTGACTCATTATCAGAGCAGGACTGACTCATTACCAGGTAGTTTACTCCCCACAGAGCAGGACAGACTCATTACCAGAGAAGGACTGACTCATTACCAGGTAGTGTACTCCCCACAGAGCAGGACTGACTCATTACCAGAGCAGAACTGACTCAATACAAGAGCAGTCTACTCCCCACAGAGCAGGACTGACACATTACCAGAGCAGTCTACTCCTCACAGAGTAGGACTGACTCATTACCAGAGCAGGACTGACTCATTACCAGATCAGGACTGACTCATTACCAGAGCAGTCTACTCACCACAGAGCAGGACTGACTCATTTCCAGAGCAGTCTACTCCCCACAGAGCAGGACTTACTCATTACCAGAGCAGGACTGACTCATTACCAGGTAGTGTACTCCCCACAGAGCAGGACTGACTCATTACCAGAGCAGAACTGACTCAATACAAGAGCAGTCTACTCCCCACAGAGCAGGACTGACTCATTACCAGAGCAGTCTACTCCCTACAGAGCAGGACTGACTCATTACCAGAGCAGTCTACTCCTCACAGAGCAGGACTGACTCATTATCAGAGCAGGACTGACTCATTACCAGAGCAGGACTGACTCATTACCAGGCAGTGTACTCCCCACAGAGCAGGACTGACTCAATACAAGAGCAGTCTACTCCCCACAGAGCAGGACTGACTCATTACCAGAGCAGTCTACTCCCCACAGAGAAGGACTGACTCATTACCAGAGCAGTCTACCCCCCACAGAGCAGGACTGACTCATTACCAGAGCTCTCTACTCCCTACAGAGCAGGACTGACTCATTACCTTAGCAGTCTACTCCCTACAGAGCAGGACTGACTAATTACCAGAGCAGGACAGACTCATTACCAGAGCAGGACTGACTCATTACCAGAGCAGTCTACTCCCCACAGAGCAGGACTGACTCATTACCAGAGCAGTCTATTCCCCACAGAGCAGGACTGACTCATTACCAGAGCAGTCTACTCGCCACAGAGCTGGACTGACTCATTACCAGAGCAGGACTGACTCATTACCAGAGCAGGACTGACTCATTACCAGAGCAGGACTGACTCATTACCAGAGCAGTCTACTACCCACAGAGCAGGACTGACTCATTACCAGAGCAGTCTACCCCCCACAGAGCAGGACTGACTCATTACCAGGCAGTCTACTCCCCACAGAGCAAGACTGACTCATTACCAGAGCAGGGCTGACTCATTACCAGAGCAGTGATCTCCCCACAGAGCAGGACTGACTCATTACCAGAGCAGGACTGACTCATTACCAGAGCAGAACTGACTCATTACCAGGCAGTGTACTCCCCACAGAGCAGGACTGACTCATTACCAGAGCATTCTAATCGCCACAGAGCTGGACTGAATCATTATCAGAGCAGGACTGACTCATTACCAGAGCAGAACTGACTCATTACCAGGCAGTGTACTCCCCACAGAGCAGGACTGACTCATTACCAGAGCAGTCTACTCCCCAAAGAGCAGGACTGACTCATTACCAGAGCAGGACTGACTCATTACCAGAGAAGTCTACTCCCCACAGAGCAGGACTGACTCATTACCAGAGCAGTCTACTCCCCACAAAGCAGGACTGACTCATTACCAGAGCAGGACTGACTCATTATCAGAGTAGGACTGACTAATTACCAGGCAGTGTACTCCCCACAGAGCAGGACTGACTCATTACCAGAGCAGGACTGACTCAATACAAGAGCAGTCTACTCCCCACAGAGCAGGACTGACTCATTACCAGAGCAGTCTACTCCCTACAGAGCAGGGCTGACTCATTACCAGAGCAGTCTGCTCCCCATAGAGTAGGACTGACTCATTACCAGAGCAGGACTGACTCATTACCAGAGCAGGACTGACTCATTACCAGAGCAGTCTACTCCCCACAGAGCAGGACTGACTCATTACCAGGCAGTGTACTCCCCACAGAGCAGGACTGACTCATTACAAGAGCAGTCTACTCCCCACAGAGCAGGACTGACTCATTACCAGAGCAGTCTACTCCCCACAGAGAAGGACTGACTCATTACCAGAGCAGTCTACCCCCCACAGAGCAGGACTGACTCATTACCAGAGCTCTCTACTCCCTACAGAGCAGGACTGACTCATTACCTTAGCAGTCTACTCCCTACAGAGCAGGACTGACTAATTACCAGAGCAGGACTGACTCATTACCAGAGCAGGACTGACTCATTACCAGAGCAGTCTACTCCCCACAGAGCAGGACTGACTCATTACCAGAGCAGTCTATTCCCCATAGAGTAGGACTGACTCATTACCAGAGCAGGACTGACTCATTACCAGAGCAGGACTGACTCATTACCAGAGCAGTCTACTCCCCACAGAGCAGGACTGACTCATTACCAGAGCAGTCTACCCCCCACAGAGCAGGACTGACTCATTACCAGGCAGTCTACTCCCCACAGAGCAAGACTGACTCATTACCAGAGCAGGGCTGACTCATTACCAGAGCAGTGATCTCCCCACAGAGCAGGACTGACTCATTACCAGAGCAGGACTGACTCATTACCAGAGCAGGACTGACTCATTACCAGAGCAGTCTACTACCCACAGAGCAGGACTGACTCATTACCAGAGCTGTCTACTCCCCACAGAGCAGGACTGACTCATTAACAGAGCAGGACTGACTCAATACAAGAGCAGTCTACTCCCCACAGAGCAGGACTGACTCATTACCAGAGCAGTCTACTCCCTACAGAGCAGGACTGACTCATTACCAGAGCAGTCTACTCCCCACAGAGCAGGACTGACTCATTACCAGAGCAGTCTACTCCCTACAGAGCAGGGCTGACTTATTACCAGAGCAGTCTACTCCCCATAGAGTAGGACTGACTCATTACCAGAGCATGACTGACTCATTACCAGAGCAGGACTGACTCTTTACCAGAGCAGTCTACTCCCCACAGAGCAGGACAGACTCATTACCAGAGCAGTCTACTCGCCACAGAGCTGGACTGACTCATTAACAGAGCAGGACTGACTCAATACAAGAGCAGTCTACTCCCCACAGAGCAGGACTGACTCATTACCAGAGCAGTCTACTCCCTACAGAGCAGGACTGACTCATTACCAGAGCAGTCTACTCCCCACAGAGCAGGACTGACTCATTACCAGAGCAGTCTACTCCCTACAGAGCAGGGCTGACTTATTACCAGAGCAGTCTACTCCCCATAGAGTAGGACTGACTCATTACCAGAGCATGACTGACTCATTACCAGAGCAGGACTGACTCTTTACCAGAGCAGTCTACTCCCCACAGAGCAGGACAGACTCATTACCAGAGCAGTCTACTCGCCACAGAGCTGGACTGACTCATTACCAGAGCAGGACTGACTCATTACCAGAGCAGGACTGACTCATTACCAGAGCAGGAATGACTCATTACAAGAGCAGTCTACTACCCACAGAGCAGGACTGACTCATTACCAGAGCAGTCTACCCCCCACAGAGCAAGACTGACTCATTACCAGGCAGTCTACTCCATACAGAGCAGGACTGACTCATTACCAGGCAGTCTACTCCCCACAGAGCAAGACTGACTCATTACCAGAGCAGTCTACCCCCCACAGAGCAGGACTGACTCATTACCAGGCAGTCTACTCCACACAGAGCAGGACTGACTCATTACCAGAGCAGTCATCTCCCCACAGAGCAGGACTGACTCATTACCAGAGCAGGACTGACTCATTACCAGAGCAGAACTGACTCATTACCAGGCAGTGTACTCCCCACAGAGCAGGACTGACTCATTACCAGAGCAGTCTAATCGCCACAGAGCTGGACTGACTCATTATCAGAGCAGGACTGACTCATTACCAGAGCAGAACTGACTCATTACCAGGCAGTGTACTCCCCACAGCGCAGGACTGACTGATTACCAGAGAAGTCTACTCCCCACAGAGCAGGATTGACTCATTACCAGAGCAGGACTGACTCATTACCAGAGCAGGACTGACTCATTACCAGGCAGTGTACTCCCCACAGAGCAGGACTGACTCATTAACAGAGCAGGACTGACTCAATACAAGAGCAGTCTACTCCCCACAGAGCAGGACTGACTCATTACCAGAGCAGTCTACTCCCCACAGAGAAGGACTGACTCATTACCAGAGCAGTCTACCCCCCACAGAGCAGGACTGACTCATTACCAGAGCTCTCTACTCCCTACAGAGCAGGACTGACTCATTACCTTAGCAGTCTACTCCCTACAGAGCAGGACTGACTAATTACCAGAGCAGGACTGACTCATTACCAGAGCAGGACTGACTCATTACCAGAGCAGTCTACTCCCCACAGAGCAGGACTGACTCATTACCAGAGCAGTCTATTCCCCACAGAGCAGGACTGACTCATTACCAGAGCAGTCTACTCGCCACAGAGCTGGACTGACTCATTACCAGAGCAGGACTGACTCATTACCAGAGCAGGACTGACTCATTACCAGAGCAGTCTACTACCCACAGATCAGGACTGACTCATTACCAGAGCAGTCTACCCCGCACAGAGCAGGAATGACTCATTACCAGGCAGTCTACTCCCCACAGAGCAAGACTGACTCATTACCAGAGCAGGACTGACTCATTACCAGGCAGTCTACTCCACACAGAGCAGGACTGACTCATTACCAGAGCAGTGATCTCCCCACAGAGCAGGACTGACTCATTACCAGAGCAGGACTGAGTCATTACCAGAGCAGAACTGACTCATTACCAGGCAGTGTACTCCCCACAGAGCAGGACTGACTCATTACCAGAGAAGTCTATTCCCCACAGAGCAGGACTGACTCATTACCAGAGCAGAACTGACTCATTACCAGGCAGTGTACTCCCCACAGAGCAGGACTGACTCATTACCAGAGCAGTCTACTCCCCACAGAGGAGGACTGACTCATTACCAGAGCAGGACTGACTCATAACCAGAGCAGTCTACTCCCCACAGAGCAGGACTGACTCATTACCAGAGCAGTCTACTCACTACAGAGCAGGACTGACTCATTACCAGAGCAGTCTACTCCCTACAGAGCAGGACTGACTCATTACCAGAGCTGGACTGACTCATTACAAGAGCAGGACTGATTCATAACCAGAGCAGGCTACTCCCCACAGAGCAGGACTGACTCATTACCAGAGCAGTCTACTCCCCACAGAGCAGGACTGACTCATTACCAGAGCAGGACTGACTCATAACCAGAGCAGTCTACTCCCCACAGAGCAGGACTGACTCATTACCAGAGCAGTCTACTCCCTACAGAGCAGGAATGACTCATTACCAGAGCAGTCTACTCACTACAGAGCAGGAATGACTCATTATCAGAGCAGTCTACTCGACACAGAGCAGGACTGACTCATTACCAAAGCAGTCTACTCCCCAAAGAGCAGGATTGACTCATTACCAGAGCAGGACTGACTCATTACCAGAGCAGTCTACTTCCCACAGAGCAGGACTGACTCATTACCAGGCAGTGTAATCCCCACAGAGCAGGACTGACTCATTACCAGAGCAGGACTGACTCATTACCAGAGCAGGACTGACTCATTACCAGAGCAGTCTACTCCCCACAGAGCAGGACTGACTCATTACCAGAGAAGTCTATTCCCCACAGAGCAGGACTGACTCATTACCAGCCAGTCTACTCCCCAAAGAGCAAGACTGACTCAGTACCAGAGCAGGACTGACTCATTACCTGAGCAGGACTGACTCATTACCAAGCAGTCTACTCCCCACAGAGCAGGACTGACTCAATACCAGAGCTGTCAACTCCCCACAGAGCTTGACTGACTCATTACCAGAGCAGGACTGACTCATTACCAGAGAAGTCTAATCCCCACAGAGCAGGACTGACTAAATACCAGAGCAGTCAACTCCCCACAGAGCAGGACTGACTCATTACCAGAGCAGGACTGACTCAATACAAGAGCAGTCTACTCCCCACAGAGCAGTACTGACTCATTACCAGAGCAGTCTACTCCCTACAGAACAGGACTGACTCATTACCAGAGCAGTCTACTCCCCACAGAGCAGGACTGACTCATTACCAGAGCAGTCTACTCCCCACAGAGCAGGACTGACTCATTACCAGAGCAGGACTGACTCATTACCAGAGCAGTCTACTCCCCACAAAGCAGGACTGACTCATTACGAGAGCAGGACTGACTCATTATCAGAGCAGGACTGACTCATTACCAGGCAGTGTACTCCCCACAGAGCAGGACTGACTCATTACCAGAGCAGGACTGACTCAATACAAGAGCAGTCTACTCCCCACAGAGCAGGACTGACTCATTACAAGAGCAGTCTACTCCCCACAGAGCAGGACTGACTCATTACCAGAGCAGTCTACTCCCTACAGAGCAGGACTGACTCATTACCAGAGCAGTCTACTCCCTACAGAGCAGGACTGACTCATTACCAGAGCAGTCTACTCCCTACAGAGCAGGACTGACTCATTACCAGAGCTGGACTGACTCATTACAAGTGCAGGACTGACTCATTACCAGAGCAGTCAACTCCCCACTGAGCAGGACTGACTCATTACCAGAGCAGTCTACCCCCCACAGAGCAGGACTGACTCATTACCAGAGCAGTCTACTCCCTACAGAGCAGGAATGACTCATTACCAGAGCAGTCTACTCCCTACAGAGCAGGAATGACTCATTACCAGAGCAGTCTACTCGCCACAGAGCAGGACTGACTCATTAACAGAGCAGGACTGACTCATAACCAGAGCAGTCTACTCCCCACAGAGCAGGACTGACTCATTACCAGAGCAGTCTACTCCCTACAGAGCAGGAATTACTCATTACCAGAGCAGTCTACTCCCTACAGAGCAGGACTGACTCATTACCAAAGCAGTCTACCCCCCACAGAGCAGGACTGACTCATTACCAGAGCAGAACAGACTCATTACATGAGCAGGACTGACTCATTACCAGGCAGTGTACTCTCCACAGAGCAGGACTGGCTCATTACCATAGCAGGACTGACTCAATACCAGAGCAGTCTACTCCCCACAGAGCAGGTCTGACTCATTACCAGAGCAGGACTGACTTAATACCAGAGCAGTCTACTCCCCACAGAGCTGGACTGACTCATTACCAGAGCAGGACTGACTCATTACCAGAGCTGTACTGACTCCTTACAAGAGCAGGACTGACTCATTACCAGAGCAGGCTACTCCCCACAGAGCAGGACTGACTCATTACCAGAGCAGTCTACGCCCCACAGAGCAGGACTGACTCATTTCCAGAGCAGGCCTGACTCATTACCAGAGCAGGACTGACTCATTACCAGAGCCGTCTACTCCCGAAAGAGCAGGACTGACTCATTACCAGAGCAGTCTACCCCCCACAGAGCAGGACTGACTCATTACCAGAGCAGTCTACTCCCCACAGAGCAGGACTGACTCATTACCAGAGCAGGACTGACTCATAACCAGAGCAGTCTACTCCCCACAGAGCAGGACTGACTCATTACCAGAGCAGTCTACTCCCTACAGAGCAGGAATGACTCATTACCAGAGCAGTCTACTCGACACAGAGCAGGACTGACTCATTACCAAAGCAGTCTACTCCCCAAAGAGCAGGATTGACTCATTACCAGAACAGGACTGACTCATTACCAGAGCAGTCTACTCCCCACAGAGCAGGACTGACTCATTACAAGAGCAGTCTACTCCCCACAGAGCAGGACTGACTCATTACCAGAGCAGTCTACTCCCCACAGAGCAGGACTGACTCATTACCAGAGCAGTCTACTCCCTACAGAACAGGACTGACTCATTACCAGAGCAGTCTATTCCCCACAGAGTAGGACTGACTCATTACAAGAGCAGTCTACTCCCCACAGAGCAGGACTGACTCATTACCAGAGCAGTCTACTCCCGACAGAGCAGGACTGACTCTTTACCAGAGCAGTCTACTCCCCACAGAGCAGGATTGACTCATTACCAGAGCAGGACTGAGTCATTACCAGAGCAGGACTGACTCATTACCAGGCAGTGTGCTCCCCACAGAGCAGGACTGACTCAATACAAGAGCAGTCTACTCCCCACAGAGCAGGACTGACTCATTACCAGAGCAGTCTACTCCCTACAGAGCAGGACTGACTCATTACCAGAGCAGTCTCCTCCCTACAGAGCAGGACTGACTCATTACCAGAGCTGGACTGACTCATTACAAGAGCAGGACTGACTCATTACCAGAGCAGTCAACTCCCCACAGAGCAGGACTGACTCATTACCAGAGCAGGACTGACTCAATACCAGAGCAGTCTACTCCCCACAGAGCAGGACTGACTCATTACCAGAGCAGGACTGACTCAATACCAGAGCAGTCTACTCCCCACAGAGCTGGACTGACTCATTACCAGAGCAGGACTGACTCATTACCAGAGCTGGACTGACTCCTTACAAGAGCAGGACTGACTCATTACCACAGCAGGCTACTCCCCACAGAGCAGGACTGACTCATTACCAGAGCAGTCTACTCCCCACAGAGCAGGACTGACTCATTACCAGAGCAGGCCTGACTCATTACCAGAGCAGGACTGACTCATTACCAGAGCCGTCTACTCCCGAAAGAGCAGGACTGACTCATTACCAGAGCAGTCTACTCCCCACAGAGCAGGACTGACTCATTACCAGAGCAGGACTGACTCATTACCAGAGAAGTCTACTCCCCACAGAGCAGGACTGACTCAATACCAGAGCAGTCAACTCCCCACAGAGCAGGACTGACTCATTACCAGAGCAGGACTGACTCATTACCAGAGAAGTCTACTCCCCACAGAGCAGGACTGACTCATTACCAGAGCAGTGTACTCCCCACAGAGCAGGACTGACTCATTACCAGAGCAGGACTGACTCAATACAAGAGCAGTCTACTCCCCACAGAGCAGTACTGACTCATTACCAGAGCAGTCTACTCCCTACAGAGTAGGACTGACTCATTACAAGAGCAGTCTTCTCCCCACAGAGCAGGACTGACTCATTACCAGAGCAGTCTTCTCCCCACAGAGCAGGACTGACTCATTACCAAAGCAGTCTACCCCCCACAGAGCAGGACTGACTCATTACCAGAGCAGGACAGATTCATTACCTGAGCAGGACTGACTCATTACCAGGCAGTGTACTCTCCACAGAGCAGGACTGGCTCATTACCAGAGCAGGACTGACTCAATACCAGAGCAGTCTACTCCCCACAGAGGAGGACTGACTCATTACCAGAGCAGGACTGACTCAATACCAGAGCAGTCTACTCCCCACAGAGCTGGACTGACTCATTACCAGAGCAGGACTGACTCATTACCAGAGCTGGACTGACTCCTTACAAGAGCAGGACTGACTCATTACCACAGCAGGCTACTCCCCACAGAGCAGGACTGACTCATTACCAGAGCAGTCTACTCCCCACAGAGCAGGACTGACTAATTACCAGAGCAGGCCTGACTCATTACCAGAGCAGGACTGACTCATTACCAGAGCCGTCTACTCCCGAAAGAGCAGGACTGACTCATTACCAGAGCAGTCTACTCCCCACAGAGCAGGACTGACTCATTACCAGAGCAGGACTGACTCATTACCAGAGAAGTCTACTCCCCACAGAGCAGGACTGACTCAATACCAGAGCAGTCAACTCCCCACAGAGCAGGACTGCCTCATAATCAGAGCAGGACTGACTCATTACCAGAGAAGTCTACTTCCCACAGAGCAGGACTGACTCATTACCAGAGCAGTGTACTCCCCACAGAGCAGGACTGACTCATTACCAGAGCAGGACTGACTCAATACAAGAGCAGTCTACTCCCCACAGAGCAGTACTGACTCATTACCAGAGCAGTCTACTCCCTACAGAACAGGACTGACTCATTACCAGAGCAGTCTACTCCCCCACAGAGTAGGACTGACTCATTACAAGAGCAATCTACTCCCCACAGAGCAGGACTGACTCATTACCAGAGCAGTCTACTCCCTACAGAGCAGGAATGACTCATTACCAGAGCAGTCTACTCGCCACAGAGCAGGACTGACTCATTAACAGAGCAGGACTGACTCATAACCAGAGCAGTCTACTCCCCACAGAGCAGGACTGACTCATTACCAGAGCAGTCTACTCCCTACAGAACAGGACTGACTCATTACCAGAGCAGTCTACTCCCCACAGAGCAGGACTGACTCATTACCAGAGCAGTCTACTCCCCACAGAGCAGGACTGACTCATTACCAGAGCAGGACTGACTCATTACCAGAGCAGTCTACTTCCCACAGAGCAGGACTGACTCATTACCAGGCAGTGTAATCCCCACAGAGCAGGACTGACTCATTACCAGAGCAGGACTGACTCATTACCAGAGCAGGACTGACTCATTACCAGAGCAGTCTACTCCCCACAGAGAAGGACTGACTCATTACCAGAGAAGTCTATTCCCCACAGAGCAGGACTGACTCATTACCAGCCAGTCTACTCCCCAAAGACCAAGACTGACTCAGTACCAGAGCAGGACTGACTCATTACCTGAGCAGGACTGACTCATTACCAAGCAGTCTACTCCCCACAGAGCAGGACTGACTCAATACCAGAGCTGTCAACTCCCCACAGAGCTTGACTGACTCATTACCAGAGCAGGACTGACTCATTACCAGAGAAGTCAAATCCCCACAGAGCAGGACTGACTCAATACCAGAGCAGTCAACTCCCCACAGAGCAGGACTGACTCATTACCAGAGCATGACTGACTCAATACAAGAGCAGTCTACTCCCCACAGAGCAGTACTGACTCATTACCAGAGCAGTCTACTCCCTACAGAACAGGACTGACTCATTACCAGAGCAGTCTACTCCCCACAGAGCAGGACTGACTCATTACCAGAGCAGTCTACTCCCCACAGAGCAGGACTGACTCATTACCAGAGCAGGACTGACTCAATACCAGAGCAGTCTACTCCCCACAGAGCAGGACTGACTCATTACCAGAGCAGGACTGACTCCTTACCAGAGAAGTCTACTCCCGACAGAGCAGGACTGACTCATTACCAGAGCAGTCTACTCCCCACAAAGCAGGACTGACTCATTACGAGAGCAGGACTGACTCATTATCAGAGCAGGACTGACTCATTACCAGGCAGTGTACTCCCCACAGAGCAGGACTGACTCATTACCAGAGCAGGACTGACTCAATACAAGAGCAGTCTACTCCCCACAGAGCAGGACTGACTCATTACCAGAGCAGTCTACTCCCTACAGAGCAGGGCTGACTTATTACCAGAGCAGTCTAATCCCCATAGAGTAGGACTGACTCATTACCAGAGCAGGACTGACTCATTACCAGAGCAGTCTACTCCCCACAGACCTGGACTGACTCAATACAAGAGCAGTCTACTCCCCACAGAGCAGGACTGACTCATTACCAGAGCAGTCTACTCCCTACAGAGCAGGACTGACTCATTACCAGAGCAGTCTCCTCCCTACAGAGCAGGACTGACTCATTACCAGAGCTGGACTGACTCATTACAAGAGCAGGACTGACTCATTACCAGAGCAGTCAACTCACCACAGAGCAGGACTGACTCATTACCAGAGCAGTCTACTCCCCACAGAGCAGTACTGACTCATTACCAGAGCAGTCTACTCCCTACAGAACAGGACTGACTCATTACCAGAGCAGTCTACTCCCCACAGAGTAGGACTGACTCATTACAAGAGCAGTCTACTCCCCACAGAGCAGGACTGACTCATTACCAGAGCAGTCTACTCGCCACAGAGCAGGACTGACTCATTAACAGAGCAGGACTGACTCATAACCAGAGCAGTCTACTCCCCACAGAGCAGGACTGACTCATTACCAGAGCAGTCTACTCCCTACAGAGCAGGAATGTCTCATTACCAGAGCAGTCTACTCGCCACAGAGCAGGACTGACTCAATACCAGTGCAGGACTGACTGATTACCAGAGCAGTCTACTCCCTACAGAGCAGGAATTACTCATTACCAGAGCAGTCTACTCCCTACAGAGCAGGACTGACTCATTACCAAAGCAGTCTACCCCCCACAGAGCAGGACTGACTCATTACCAGAGCAGGACAGACTCATTACCTGAGCAGGACTGACTCATTACCAGGCAGTGTACTCTCCACAGAGCAGGACTGGCTCATTACCAGAGCAGGACTGACTCAATACCAGAGCAGTCTACTCCCAACAGAGCAGGACTGACTCATTACCAGAGCAGGACTGACTCAATACCAGAGCAGTCTACTCCCAACAGAGCTGGACTGACTCATTACCAGAGCAGGACTGACTCATTACCAGAGCTGGACTGACTCCTTACAAGAGCAGGACTGACTCATTACCAGAGCAGGCTACTCCCCACAGAGCAGGACTGACTCATTACCAGAGCAGTCTACTCCCCACTGAGCAGGACTGACTCATTACCAGAGCAGGCCTGACTCATTACCAGAGCAGGACTGACTCATTACCAGAGCCGTCTACTCCCGAAAGAGCAGGACTGACTCATTACCAGTGCGGCCTACTCCCCACAGAGCAGGACTGACTCATTACCAGAGCAGGACTGGCTCATTACCAGAGAAGTCTACTCCCCACAGAGCAGGACTGACTCAATACCAGAGCAGTCAACTCCCCACAGAGCAGGACTGACTCATTACCAGAGCAGGACTGACTCATTACCAGAGCAGTCTACTCCCTACAGAACAGGACTGACTCATTACCAGAGCAGTCTACTCCCCACAGAGTAGGACTGACTCATTACAAGAGCAATCTACTCCCCGCAGAGCAGGACTGACACATTACCAGAGCAGTCTACTCCCCACAGACCAGGATTGACTCATTACCAGAGTAGGACTGAGTCATTACCAGAGCAGGACTGACTCATTACCAGGCAGTGTGCTCCCCACAGAGCAGGACTGACTCATTAACAGAGCAGGACTGACTCAATACAAGAGCAGTCTACTCCCCACAGAGCAGGACTGACTCATTACCAGAGCAGTCTACTCCCTACAGAGCAGGACTGACTAATTACCAGAGCTGGACTGACTCATTACAAGAGCAGGACTGACTCATTACCAGAGCAGTCTACTCCCCACAGAGCAGGACTGACTCATTACCAGAGCAGGCCTGACTCATTACCAGAGCAGGACTGACTCCTTACCAGTGCAGTCTACTCCCTACAGAGCAGGAATGACTCATTACCAGAGCAGTCTACTCCCTACAGAGCAGGAATGACTCATGACCAAAGCAGTCTACCCCCCACAGAGCAGGACTGACTCATTACCAGAGCAGGACAGACTCATTACCTGAGAAGGACTGACTCATTACCAGGCAGTGTACTCTCCACAGAGCAGGACTGGCTCATTACCAGAGCAGGACTGACTCAATACCAGAGCAGTTTACTCCCCACAGAGCAGGACTGACTCATTACCAGGGCAGGACTGACTGAATACCAGAGCAGTCTACTCGCCACAGAGCAGGACTGACTCATTACCAGAGCAGGACTGACTCATTACCAGAGCAGGACTGACTCATTACCAGAGCCGTCTACTCCCGAAAGAGCAGGACTGACTCATTACCAGAGCAGTCTACTCCCCACAGAGCAGGACTGACTCATTACCAGAGCAGGACTGACTCATTACCAGAGCAGTCTACTCCCCACAGACCTGGACTGACTCAATACAAGAGCAGTCTACTCCCCACAGAGCAGGACTGACTCATTACCAGAGCAGTCTACTCCCTACAGAGCAGGACTGACTCATTACCAGAGCAGTCTCCTCCCTACAGAGCAGGACTGACTCATTACCAGAGCTGGACTGACTCATTACAAGAGCAGGACTGACTCATTACCAGAGCAGTCAACTCACCACAGAGCAGGACTGACTCATTACCAGAGCAGTCTACTCCCCACAGAGCAGTACTGACTCATTACCAGAGCAGTCTACTCCCTACAGAACAGGACTGACTCATTACCAGAGCAGTCTACTCCCCACAGAGTAGGACTGACTCATTACAAGAGCAGTCTACTCCCCACAGAGCAGGACTGACTCATTACCAGAGCAGTCTACTCGCCACAGAGCAGGACTGACTCATTAACAGAGCAGGACTGACTCATAACCAGAGCAGTCTACTCCCCACAGAGCAGGACTGACTCATTACCAGAGCAGTCTACTCCCCACAGAGCAGGAATGTCTCATTACCAGAGCAGTCTACTCGCCACAGAGCAGGACTGACTCAATACCAGTGCAGGACTGACTGATTACCAGAGCAGTCTACTCCCTACAGAGCAGGAATTACTCATTACCAGAGCAGTCTACTCCCTACAGAGCAGGACTGACTCATTACCAAAGCAGTCTACCCCCCACAGAGCAGGACTGACTCATTACCAGAGCAGGACAGACTCATTACCTGAGCAGGACTGACTCATTACCAGGTAGTGTACTCTCCACAGAGCAGGACTGGCTCATTACCAGAGCAGGACTGACTCAATACCAGAGCAGTCTACTCCCAACAGAGCAGGACTGACTCATTACCAGAGCAGGACTGACTCAATACCAGAGCAGTCTACTCCCAACAGAGCTGGACTGACTCATTACCAGAGCAGGACTGACTCATTACCAGAGCTGGACTGACTCCTTACAAGAGCAGGACTGACTCATTACCAGAGCAGGCTACTCCCCACAGAGCAGGACTGACTCATTACCAGAGCAGTCTACTCCCCACTGAGCAGGACTGACTCATTACCAGAGCAGGCCTGACTCATTACCAGAGCAGGACTGACTCATTACCAGAGCCGTCTACTCCCGAAAGAGCAGGACTGACTCATTACCAGTGCGGCCTACTCCCCACAGAGCAGGACTGACTCATTACCAGAGCAGGACTGGCTCATTACCAGAGAAGTCTACTCCCCACAGAGCAGGACTGACTCAATACCAGAGCAGTCAACTCCCCACAGAGCAGGACTGACTCATTACCAGAGCAGGACTGACTCATTACCAGAGCAGTCTACTCCCTACAGAACAGGACTGACTCATTACCAGAGCAGTCTACTCCCCACAGAGTAGGACTGACTCATTACAAGAGCAATCTACTCCCCGCAGAGCAGGACTGACACATTACCAGAGCAGTCTACTCCCCACAGAGCAGGACTGACTCATTACCAGGCAGTGTGCTCCCCACAGAGCAGGACTGACTCATTAACAGAGCAGGACTGACTCAATACAAGAGCAGTCTACTCCCCACAGAGCAGGACTGACTCATTACCAGAGCAGTCTACTCCCTACAGAGCAGGACTGACTAATTACCAGAGCTGGACTGACTCATTACAAGAGCAGGACTGACTCATTACCAGAGCAGTCTACTCCCCACAGAGCAGGACTGACTCATTACCAGAGCAGGCCTGACTCATTACCAGAGCAGGACTGACTCATTACCAGAGCCGTCTACTCCCGAAAGAGCAGGACTGACTCCTTACCAGTGCAGTCTACTCCCTACAGAGCAGGAATGACTCATTACCAGAGCAGTCTACTCCCTACAGAGCAGGAATGACTCATTACCAAAGCAGTCTACCCCCCACAGAGCAGGACTGACTCATTACCAGAGCAGGACAGACTCATTACCTGAGCAGGACTGACTCATTACCAGGCAGTGTACTCTCCACAGTGCAGGACTGGCTCATTACCAGAGCAGGACTGACTCAATACCAGAGCAGTTTACTCCCCACAGAGCAGGACTGACTCATTACCAGGGCAGGACTGACTGAATACCAGAGCAGTCTACTCGCCACAGAGCAGGACTGACTCATTACCAGAGCAGGACTGACTCATTACCAGAGCAGGACTGACTCATTACCAGAGCCGTCTACTCCCGAAAGAGCAGGACTGACTCATTACCAGAGCAGTCTACTCCCCACAGAGCAGGACTGACTCATTACCAGAGCAGGACTGACTCATTACCAGAGCAGTCTACTCCCCACAGACCTGGACTGACTCAATACAAGAGCAGTCTACTCCCCACAGAGCAGGACTGACTCATTACCAGAGCAGTCTACTCCCTACAGAGCAGGACTGACTCATTACCAGAGCAGTCTCCTCCCTACAGAGCAGGACTGACTCATTACCAGAGCTGGACTGACTCATTACAAGAGCAGGACTGACTCATTACCAGAGCAGTCAACTCACCACAGAGCAGGACTGACTCATTACCAGAGCAGTCTACTCCCCACAGAGCAGTACTGACTCATTACCAGAGCAGTCTACTCCCTACAGAACAGGACTGACTCATTACCAGAGCAGTCTACTCCCCACAGAGTAGGACTGACTCATTACAAGAGCAGTCTACTCCCCACAGAGCAGGACTGACTCATTACCAGAGCAGTCTACTCGCCACAGAGCAGGACTGACTCATTAACAGAGCAGGACTGACTCATAACCAGAGCAGTCTACTCCCCACAGAGCAGGACTGACTCATTACCAGAGCAGTCTACTCCCTACAGAGCAGGAATGTCTCATTACCAGAGCAGTCTACTCGCCACAGAGCAGGACTGACTCAATACCAGTGCAGGACTGACTGATTACCAGAGCAGTCTACTCCCTACAGAGCAGGAATTACTCATTACCAGAGCAGTCTACTCCCTACAGAGCAGGACTGACTCATTACCAAAGCAGTCTACCCCCACAGAGCAGGACTGACTCATTACCAGAGCAGGACAGACTCATTACCTGAGCAGGACTGACTCATTACCAGGCAGTGTACTCTCCACAGAGCAGGACTGGCTCATTACCAGAGCAGGACTGACTCAATACCAGAGCAGTCTACACCCAACAGAGCAGGACTGACTCATTACCAGAGCAGGACTGACTCAATACCAGAGCAGTCTACTCCCAACAGAGCTGGACTGACTCATTACCAGAGCAGGACTGACTCATTACCAGAGCTGGACTGACTCCTTACAAGAGCAGGACTGACTCATTACCAGAGCAGGCTACTCCCCACAGAGCAGGACTGACTCATTACCAGAGCAGTCTACTCCCCACTGAGCAGGACTGACTCATTACCAGAGCAGGACTGGCTCATTACCAGAGAAGTCTACTCCCCACAGAGCAGGACTGACTCAATACCAGAGCAGTCAACTCCCCACAGAGCAGGACTGACTCATTACCAGAGCAGGACTGACTCATTACCAGAGCAGTCTACTCCCTACAGAACAGGACTGACTCATTACCAGAGCAGTCTACTCCCCACAGAGTAGGACTGACTCATTACAAGAGCAATCTACTCCCCGCAGAGCAGGACTGACACATTACCAGAGCAGTCTACTCCCCACAGAGCAGGATTGACTCATTACCAGAGTAGGACTGAGTCATTACCAGAGCAGGACTGACTCACTACCAGGCAGTGTGCTCCCCACAGAGCAGGACTGACTCATTAACAGAGCAGGACTGACTCAATACAAGAGCAGTCTACTCCCCACAGAGCAGGACTGACTCATTACCAGAGCAGTCTACTCCCTACAGAGCAGGACTGACTAATTACCAGAGCTGGACTGACTCATTACAAGAGCAGGACTGACTCATTACCAGAGCAGTCTACTCCCCACAGAGCAGGACTGACTCATTACCAGAGCAGGCCTGACTCATTACCAGAGCAGGACTGACTCATTACCAGAGCCGTCTACTCCCGAAAGAGCAGGACTGACTCCTTACCAGTGCAGTCTACTCCCTACAGAGCAGGAATGACTCATTACCAGAGCAGTCTACTCCCTACAGAGCAGGAATGACTCATTACCAAAGCAGTCTACCCCCCACAGAGCAGGACTGACTCATTACCAGAGCAGGACAGACTCATTACCTGAGCAGGACTGACTCATTTCCAGGCAGTGTACTCTCCACAGAGCAGGACTGGCTCATTACCAGAGCAGGACTGACTCAATACCAGAGCAGTTTACTCCCCACAGAGCAGGACTGACTCATTACCAGGGCAGGACTGACTGAATACCAGAGCAGTCTACTCGCCACAGAGCAGGACTGACTCATTACCAGAGCAGGACTGACTCATTACCAGAGCAGGACTGACTCATTACCAGAGCCGTCTACTCCCGAAAGAGCAGGACTGACTCATTACCAGAGCAGTCTACTCCCCACAGAGCAGGACTGACTCATTACCAGAGCAGGACTGACTCATTACCAGAGAAGTCTACTCCCCACAGAGCAGGACTGACTCAATACCAGAGCAGTCAACTCCCCACAGAGCAGGACTGACTCATTACCAGAGAAGTCTACTCCCCACAGAGCAGGACTGACTCATTACCAGAGCAGTGTACTCCCCACAGAGCAGGACTGACTCATTACCAGAGCAGGACTGACTCATTACAAGAGCAGTCTACTCCCCACAGAGCAGGACTGACTCATTACCAGAGCAGTCTACTCCCCACAGAGCAGGACTGACTCATTACCAGAGCAGTCTACTCCCCACAGAGCAGGATTGACTCATTACCAGAGTAGGACTGAGTCACTACCAGAGCAGGACTGACTCATTACCAGGCAGTGTGCTCCCCACATAGCAGGACTGACTCATTAACAGAGCAGGACTGACTCAATACAAGAGCAGTCTACTCCCCACAGAGCAGGACTGACTCATTACCAGAGCAGTCTTCTCCCTACAGAGCAGGACTGACTCATTACCAGAGCAGTCTACTCCCTACAGAGCAGGACTGACTCATTACCAGAGCTGGACTGACTGATTACAAGAGCAGGACTGACTCATTACCAGAGCAGTCTACTCCCCACAGAGCAGGACTGACTCATTACCAGATCAGGCCTGACTCATTACCAGAGCATGACTGACTCATTACCAGAGCCGTCTACTCCCGAAAGAGCAGGACTGACTCATTACCAGAGCAGTCTACTCCCTACAGAGCAGGAATGACTCATTACCAGAGCAGTCTACTCCCTACAGAGCAGGAATGACTCATTACCAGAGCAGTCTACTCGCCACAGAGCAGGACTGACTCATTACCAGAGCAGGACTGACTCATAACCAGAGCAGTCTACTAACCACAGAGCAGGACTGACTCATTACCAGAGCAGTCTACTCCCTACAGAGCAGGAATTACTCATTACCAGAGCAGTCTACTCCCTACAGAGCAGGACTGACTCATTACCAAAGCAGTCTACCCCCCACAGAGCAGGACTGACTCATTACCAGAGCAGGACAGACTCATTACCTGAGCAGGACTGACTCATTACCAGGCAGTGTACTCTCCACAGAGCAGGACTGGCTCATTACCAGAGCAGGACTGACTCAATACCAGAGCAGTTTACTCCCTACAGAGCAGGACTGACTCATTACCAGAGCAGTCTCCTCCCTACAGAGCAGGACTGACTCATTACCAGAGCTGGACTGACTCATTACAAGAGCAGGACTGACTCATTACCAGAGCAGTCAACTCACCACAGAGCAGGACTGACTCATTACCAGAGCAGTCTACTCCCCACAGAGCAGTACTGACTCATTACCAGAGCAGTCTACTCCCTACAGAACAGGACTGACTCATTACCAGAGCAGTCTACTCCCCACAGAGTAGGACTGACTCATTACAAGAGCAGTCTACTCCCCACAGAGCAGGACTGACTCAGTACCAGAGCAGTCTACTCGCCACAGAGCAGGACTGACTCATTAACAGAGCAGGACTGACTCATAACCAGAGCAGTCTACTCCCCACAGAGCAGGACTGACTCATTACCAGAGCAGTCTACTCCCTACAGAGCAGGAATGTCTCATTACCAGAGCAGTCTACTCGCCACAGAGCAGGACTGACTCAATACCAGTGCAGGAATTACTCATTACCAGAGCAGTCTACTCCCTACAGAGCAGGAATTACTCATTACCAGAGCAGTCTACTCCCTACAGAGCAGGACTGACTCATTACCAGAGCAGTCTACTCCCCACAGAGCAGAACTGACTCATTACCAGAGCAGTCTACTCCCCACAGAGCAGGATTGACTCATTACCAGAGTAGGACTGAGTCATTACCAGAGCAGGACTGACTCATTACCAGGCAGTGTGCTCCCCACAGAGCAGGACTGACTCATTAACAGAGCAGGACTGACTCAATACAAGAGCAGTCTACTCCCCACAGAGCAGGACTGACTCATTACCAGAGCAGTCTACTCCCTACAGAGCAGGACTGACTCATTACCAGAGCAGTCTACTCCCTACAGAGCAGGACTGACTCATTACCAGAGCTGGACTGATTCATTACAAGAGCAGGACTGACTCATTACCAGAGCAGTCTACTCCCCACAGAGCAGGACTGACTCATTACCAGAGCAGGCCTGACTCATTACCAGAGCATGACTGACTCATTACCAGAGCCGTCTACTCCCGAAAGAGCAGGACTGACTCATTACCAGAGCAGTCTACTCCCTACAGAGCAGGAATGACTCATTACCAGAGCAGTCTACTCCCTACAGAGCAGGAATGACTCATTACCAGAGCAGTCTACTCGCCACAGAGCAGGACTGACTCATTACCAGAGCAGGACTGACTCATAACCAGAGCAGTCTACTAACCACAGAGCAGGACTGACTCATTACCAGAGCAGTCTACTCCCTACAGAGCATGAATTACTCATTACCAGAGCAGTCTACTCCCTACAGAGCAGGACTGACTCATTACCAAAGCAGTCTACCCCCACAGAGCAGGACTGACTCATTACCAGAGCAGGACAGACTCATTACCTGAGCAGGACTGACTCATTACCAGGCAGTGTACTCTCCACAGAGCAGGACTGGCTCATTACCAGAGCAGGACTGACTCAATACCAGAGCAGTTTATAGTCCCACAGAGCAGGACTGACTCATTGCCAGGGCAGGACTGACTGAATACCAGAGCAGTCTACTCGCCACAGAGCAGGACTGACTCATTACCAGAGCAGGACTGACTCATAACCAGAGCAGTCTACTCCCCACAGAGCAGGACTGACTCATTACCAGAGCAGTCTACTCCCACAGAGCAGGACTGACTCATTACCAGAGCAGTCTAACCCCCAAAGAGCATGAGTGACTCATTACCAGAGAAGTCTATTCCCCACAGAGAAGGACTGACTCATTACCAGGCAGTCTACTCCCTACAGAGCAGGACTGACTCATTACCAGAGCTGGACTGACTCATTACAAGAGCAGGACTGTCTCATTACCAGAGCAGTCAACTCCCCACAGAGCAGGACTGACTCATTACCAGAGCAGGACTGACTCATTACCAGAGCAGTCTACTCCCCACAGAGCAGGACTGACTCATTACCAGAGCAGTCTACTCCCACAGAGCAGGACTGACTCATTACCAGAGCAGTCTAACCCCCAAAGAGCATGAGTGACTCATTACCAGAGAAGTCTATTCCCCACAGAGCAGGACTGACTCATTACCAGGCAGTCTACTCCCCAAAGAGCAAGACTGACTCAGTACCAGAGCAGGACTGACTCATTACCTGAGCAGGACTGACTCATTACCAGGCAGTCTACTCCCCACAGAGCAGGACTGACTCAATACCAGAGCTGTCAACTCCCCACAGAGCAGGACTGACTCATTACCAGAGCAGGACTGACTCATTACCAGAGCAGTCTACTCCCTACAGAGCAGGCCTGACTCATTACCAGAGCATGACTGACTCATTACCAGAGTCGTCTTCTCTCGAAAGAGCAGGACTGACTCATTACCAGAGCAGTCTACCCCCCACAGAGCAGGACTGACTCATTACCAGGGCAGTCTACTCCCTACAGAGCAGGAATGACTCATTACCAGAGCAGTCTACTCCCTACAGAGCAGGAATGACTCATTACCAGAGCAGTCTACTCGCCACAGAGCAGGACTGACTCATTACCAGAGCAGGACTGACTCATAACCAGAGCAGTCTACTAACCACAGAGCAGGACTGACTCAATACCAGAGCAGTCAACTCCCCACAGAGCAGGATTGACTCATTACCAGAGAAGTCTACTCCCCACAGAGCAGGACTGACTCATTACCAGAGCAGTGTACTCCCCACAGAGCAGGACTGACTCATTACCAGAGCAGGACTTACTCATTACAAGAGCAGTCTACTCCCCACAGAGCAGGACTGACTCATTACCAGAGCAGTCTACTCCCCACAGAGCAGGACTGACTCAATACCAGAGCAGTCTACTCCCCACAGAGCAGGACTGACTCATTACCAGAGTAGGACAGAGTCACTACCAGAGCAGGACTGACTCATTACCAGGCAGTGTACTCCCCACAGAGCAGGACTGGCTCATTAACAGAGCAGGACTGACTCAATACAAGAGCAGTCTACTCCCCACAGAGCAGGACTGACTCATTACCAGAGCAGTCTACTCCCTACAGAGCAGGACTGACTCATTACCAGAGCAGTCTACTCCCTACAGAGCAGGACTGACTCATTACCAGAGCTGGACTGACTGATTACAAGAGCAGGACTGACTCATTACCAGAGCAGTCTACTCCCCACAGAGCAGGACTGACTCATTACCAGAGCAGGCCTGACTCATTACCAGAGCATGACTGACTCATTACCAGAGCAGTCTACTCCCGAAAGAGCAGGACTGACTCATTACCAGAGCAGTCTACTCCCTACAGAGCAGGAATGACTCATTACCAGAGCAGTCTACTCCCTACAGAGCAGGAATGACTCATTACCAGAGCAGTCTACTCGCCACAGAGCAGGACTGACTCATTACCAGAGCAGGACTGACTCATAACCAGAGCAGTCTACTAACCACAGAGCAGGACTGACTCATTACCAGAGCAGTCTACTCCCTACAGAGCAGGAATTACTCATTACCAGAGCAGTCTACTACCTACAGAGCAGGACTGACTCATTACCAAAGCAGTCTACCCCCCACAGAGCAGGACTGACTCATTACCAGAGCAGGACAGACTCATTACCTGAGCAGGACTGACTCATTACCAGGCAGTGTACTCTCCACAGAGCAGGACTGGCTCATTACCAGAGCAGGACTGACTCAATACCAGAGCAGTCTACTCCCTACAGAGCAGGACTGACTCATTACCAGAGCAGTCTACTCCCTACAGAGCAGGACTGACTCATTACCAGAGCTGGACTGACTCATTACAAGAGCAGGACTGACTCATTACCAGAGCAGTCAACTCACCACAGAGCAGGACTGACTCATTACCAGAGCAGTCTACTCCCCACAGAGCAGGACTGACTCATTACCAGAGCAGTCTACTCCCTACAGAACAGGACTGACTCATTACCAGAGCAGTCTACTCCCCACAGAGCAGGACTGACTCATTACAAGAGCAGTCTACTCCCCCACAGAGCAGGACTGACTCAGTACCAGAGCAGTCTACTCGCCACAGAGCAGGACTGACTCATTAACAGAGCAGGACTGACTCATAACCAGAGCAGTCTACTCCCCCACAGAGCAGGACTGACTCATTACCAGAGCAGTCTACTCCCTACAGAGCAGGAATGTCTCATTACCAGAGCAGTCTACTCGCCACAGAGCAGGACTGACTCAATACCAGTGCAGGAATTACTCATTACCAGAGCAGTCTACTCCCTACAGAGCAGGGATTACTCATTACCAGAGCAGTCTACTCCCTACAGAGCAGGACTGACTCATTACCAGAGCAGTCTACTCCCCACAGAGCAGAACTGACTCATTACCAGAGCAGTCTACTCCCCACAGAGCAGGATTGACTCATTACCAGAGTAGGACTGAGTCATTACCAGAGCAGGACTGACTCATTACCAGGCAGTGTGCTCCCCACAGAGCAGGACTGACTCATTAACAGAGCAGGACTGACTCAATACAAGAGCAGTCTACTCCCCACAGAGCAGGACTGACTCATTACCAGAGCAGTCTACTCCCTACAGAGCAGGACTGACTCATTACCAGAGCAGTCTACTCCCTACAGAGCAGGACTGACTCATTACCAGAGCTGGACTGATTCATTACAAGAGCAGGACTGACTCATTACCAGAGCAGTCTACTCCCCACAGAGCAGGACTGACTCATTACCAGAGCAGGCCTGACTCATTACCAGAGCATGACTGACTCATTACCAGAGCCGTCTACTCCCGAAAGAGCAGGACTGACTCATTACCAGAGCAGTCTACTCCCTACAGAGCAGGAATGACTCATTACCAGAGCAGTCTACTCCCTACAGAGCAGGAATGACTCATTACCAGAGCAGTCTACTCGCCACAGAGCAGGACTGACTCATTACCAGAGCAGGACTGACTCATAACCAGAGCAGTCTACTAACCACAGAGCAGGACTGACTCATTACCAGAGCAGTCTACTCCCTACAGAGCATGAATTACTCATTACCAGAGCAGTCTACTCCCTACAGAGCAGGACTGACTCATTACCAAAGCAGTCTACCCCCCACAGAGCAGGACTGACTCATTACCAGAGCAGGACAGACTCATTACCTGAGCAGGACTGACTCATTACCAGGCAGTGTACTCTCCACAGAGCAGGACTGGCTCATTACCAGAGCAGGACTGACTCAATACCAGAGCAGTTTATAGTCCCACAGAGCAGGACTGACTCATTGCCAGGGCAGGACTGACTGAATACCAGAGCAGTCTACTCGCCACAGAGCAGGACTGACTCATTACCAGAGCAGGACTGACTCATAACCAGAGCAGTCTACTCCCCCACAGAGCAGGACTGACTCATTACCAGAGCAGTCTACTCCCACAGAGCAGGACTGACTCATTACCAGAGCAGTCTAACCCCCAAAGAGCATGAGTGACTCATTACCAGAGAAGTCTATTCCCCACAGAGAAGGACTGACTCATTACCAGGCAGTCTACTCCCTACAGAGCAGGACTGACTCATTACCAGAGCTGGACTGACTCATTACAAGAGCAGGACTGTCTCATTACCAGAGCAGTCAACTCCCCACAGAGCAGGACTGACTCATTACCAGAGCAGGACTGACTCATTACCAGAGCAGTCTACTCCCCACAGAGCAGGACTGACTCATTACCAGAGCAGTCTACTCCCACAGAGCAGGACTGACTCATTACCAGAGCAGTCTAACCCCCAAAGAGCATGAGTGACTCATTACCAGAGAAGTCTATTCCCCACAGAGCAGGACTGACTCATTACCAGGCAGTCTACTCCCCAAAGAGCAAGACTGACTCAGTACCAGAGCAGGACTGACTCATTACCTGAGCAGGACTGACTCATTACCAGGCAGTCTACTCCCCCACAGAGCAGGACTGACTCAATACCAGAGCTGTCAACTCCCCACAGAGCAGGACTGACTCATTACCAGAGCAGGACTGACTCATTACCAGAGCAGTCTACTCCCTACAGAGCAGGCCTGACTCATTACCAGAGCATGACTGACTCATTACCAGAGTCGTCTTCTCTCGAAAGAGCAGGACTGACTCATTACCAGAGCAGTCTACCCCCACAGAGCAGGACTGACTCATTACCAGGGCAGTCTACTCCCTACAGAGCAGGAATGACTCATTACCAGAGCAGTCTACTCCCTACAGAGCAGGAATGACTCATTACCAGAGCAGTCTACTCGCCACAGAGCAGGACTGACTCATTACCAGAGCAGGACTGACTCATAACCAGAGCAGTCTACTAACCACAGAGCAGGACTGACTCATTACCAGAGCAGTCTACTCCCTACAGAGCAGGAATGACTCATTACCAGAGCAGTCTACTCGCCACAGAGCAGGACTGACTCAATACCAGAGCAGGACTGACTCATTACCAGAGCAGTCTACTCCCTACAGAGCAGGAATTACTCATTACCAAAGCAGTCTACTCCCTACAGAGCAGGACTGACTCAATACCAAAGCAGTCTACCCCCCACAGAGCAGGACTGACTCATTACCAGAGCAGGACAGACTCATTACCTGAGCAGGACTGACTCATTACCAGGCAGTGTACTCTCCACAGAGCAGGACTGGCTCATTACCAGAGCAGGACTGACTCAATACCAGAGCAGTCTACTCCCCACAGAGCAGGACTGACTCATTACCAGGGCAGGACTGACTCAATACCAGAGCAGTCTACTCCCCACAGAGCTGGACTGACTCATTACCAGAGCTGGACTGACTCATTACCAGAGCAGGACTGACTCATTACCAGAGCATGACTGACTCATTACCAGAGCCGTCTACTCCCGAAAGAGCAGGACTGACTCATTACCAGAGCAGTCTACCCCCACAGAGCAGGACTGACTCATTACCAGAGCAGTCTACTCCCTACAGAGCAGGAATGACTCATTACCAGAGCAGTCTACTTCCTACAGAGCAGGAATGACTCATTACCAGAGCAGTCTACTCGCCACAGAGCAGGACTGACTCATTACCAGAGCAGGACTGACTTATAACCAGAGCAGTCTACTCCCCACAGCGCAGGACAGACTCATTACCAGAGCAGTCTACTCCCTACAGAGCAGGAATGACTCATTACCGGAGCAGTCTACTCACCACAGAGCAGGACTGACTCATTACCAGAGCAGCACTGACTCATAACCAGAGCAGTCTACTAACCACAGAGCAGGACTGACTCATTACCAGAGCAGTCTACTACCTACAGAGCAGGACTGACTCATTACCAAAGCAGTCTACCCCCCACAGAGCAGGACTGACTCATTACCAGAGCTGGACAGACTCATTACCTGAGCAGGACTGACTCATTACCAGGCAGTGTACTCTCCACAGAGCAGGACTGGCTCATTACCAGAGCAGGACTGACTCAATACCAGAGCAGTTTACTCCCCACAGAGCAGGACTGACTCATTACCAGGGCAGGACTGACAGAATACCAGAGCAGTCTACTACCTACAGAGCAGGAATTACTCATTACCAGAGCAGTCTACTCCCTACAGAGCAGGACTGACTCATTACCAAAGCAGTCTACCCCCCACAGAGCAGGACTGACTCATTACCAGAGCAGGACAGACTCATTACCTGAGCAGGACTGACTCATTACCAGAGCAGTTTACTCCCTACAGAGCAGGACTGACTCATTACCAGAGCAGTCTCCTCCCTACAGAGCAGGACTGACTCATTACCAGAGCTGGACTGACTCATTACAAGAGCAGGACTGACTCATTACCAGAGCAGTCAACTCACCACAGAGCAGGACTGACTCATTACCAGAGCAGTCTACTCCCCACAGAGCAGTACTGACTCATTACCAGAGCAGTCTACTCCCTACAGAACAGGACTGACTCATTACCAGAGCAGTCTACTCCCCACAGAGTAGGACTGACTCATTACAAGAGCAGTCTACTCCCCACAGAGCAGGACTGACTCATTACCAGAGCAGTCTACTCGCCACAGAGCAGGACTGACTCATTAACAGAGCAGGACTGACTCATAACCAGAGCAGTCTACTCCCCACAGAGCAGGACTGACTCATTACCAGAGCAGTCTACTCCCTACAGAGCAGGAATGTCTCATTACCAGAGCAGTCTACTCGCCACAGAGCAGGACTGACTCAATACCAGTGCAGGAATTACTCATTACCAGAGCAGTCTACTCCCTACAGAGCAGGAATTACTCATTACCAGAGCAGTCTACTCCCTACAGAGCAGGACTGACTCATTACCAGAGCAGTCTACTCCCCACAGAGCAGAACTGACTCATTACCAGAGCAGTCTACTCCCCACAGAGCAGGATTGACTCATTACCAGAGTAGGACTGAGTCATTACCAGAGCAGGACTGACTCATTACCAGGCAGTGTGCTCCCCACAGAGCAGGACTGACTCATTAACAGAGCAGGACTGACTCAATACAAGAGCAGTCTACTCCCCACAGAGCAGGACTGACTCATTACCAGAGCAGTCTACTCCCTACAGAGCAGGACTGACTCATTACCAGAGCAGTCTACTCCCTACAGAGCAGGACTGACTCATTACCAGAGCTGGACTGATTCATTACAAGAGCAGGACTGACTCATTACCAGAGCAGTCTACTCCCCACAGAGCAGGACTGACTCATTACCAGAGCAGGCCTGACTCATTACCAGAGCATGACTGACTCATTACCAGAGCCGTCTACTCCCGAAAGAGCAGGACTGACTCATTACCAGAGCAGTCTACTCCCTACAGAGCAGGAATGACTCATTACCAGAGCAGTCTACTCCCTACAGAGCAGGAATGACTCATTACCAGAGCAGTCTACTCGCCACAGAGCAGGACTGACTCATTACCAGAGCAGGACTGACTCATAACCAGAGCAGTCTACTAACCACAGAGCAGGACTGACTCATTACCAGAGCAGTCTACTCCCTACAGAGCAGGAATTACTCATTACCAGAGCAGTCTACTCCCTACAGAGCAGGACTGACTCATTACCAAAGCAGTCTACCCCCCACAGAGCAGGACTGACTCATTACCAGAGCAGGACAGACTCATTACCTGAGCAGGACTGACTCATTACCAGGCAGTGTACTCTCCACAGAGCAGGACTGGCTCATTACCAGAGCAGGACTGACTCAATACCAGAGCAGTTTACGTCCCACAGAGCAGGACTGACTCATTGCCAGGGCAGGACTGACTGAATACCAGAGCAGTCTACTCGCCACAGAGCAGGACTGACTCATTACCAGAGCAGGACTGACTCATAACCAGAGCAGTCTACTCCCCACAGAGCAGGACTGACTCATTACCAGAGCAGTCTACTCCCACAGAGCAGGACTGACTCATTACCAGAGCAGTCTAACCCCCAAAGAGCATGAGTGACTCATTACCAGAGAAGTCTATTCCCCACAGAGAAGGACTGACTCATTACCAGGCAGTCTACTCCCTACAGAGCAGGACTGACTCATTACCAGAGCTGGACTGACTCATTACAAGAGCAGGACTGTCTCATTACCAGAGCAGTCAACTCCCCACAGAGCAGGACTGACTCATTACCAGAGCAGGACTGACTCATTACCAGAGCAGTCTACTCCCCACAGAGCAGGACTGACTCATTACCAGAGCAGTCTACTCCCACAGAGCAGGACTGACTCATTACCAGAGCAGTCTAACCCCCAAAGAGCATGAGTGACTCATTACCAGAGAAGTCTATTCCCCACAGAGCAGGACTGACTCATTACCAGGCAGTCTACTCCCCAAAGAGCAAGACTGACTCAGTACCAGAGCAGGACTGACTCATTACCTGAGCAGGACTGACTCATTACCAGGCAGTCTACTCCCCACAGAGCAGGACTGACTCAATACCAGAGCTGTCAACTCCCCACAGAGCAGGACTGACTCATTACCAGAGCAGGACTGACTCATTACCAGAGCAGTCTACTCCCTACAGAGCAGGCCTGACTCATTACCAGAGCATGACTGACTCATTACCAGAGTCGTCTTCTCTCGAAAGAGCAGGACTGACTCATTACCAGAGCAGTCTACCCCCCACAGAGCAGGACTGACTCATTACCAGGGCAGTCTACTCCCTACAGAGCAGGAATGACTCATTACCAGAGCAGTCTACTCCCTACAGAGCAGGAATGACTCATTACCAGAGCAGTCTACTCGCCACAGAGCAGGACTGACTCATTACCAGAGCAGGACTGACTCATAACCAGAGCAGTCTACTAACCACAGAGCAGGACTGACTCATTACCAGAGCAGTCTACTCCCTACAGAGCAGGAATGACTCATTACCAGAGCAGTCTACTCTCCACAGAGCAGGACTGACTCAATACCAGAGCAGGACTGACTCATTACCAGAGCAGTCTACTCCCTACAGAGCAGGAATTACTCATTACCAGAGCAGTCTACTCCCTACAGAGCAGGACTGACTCATTACCAAAGCAGTCTACCCCCCACAGAGCAGGACTGACTCATTACCAGAGCAGGACAGACTCATTACCTGAGCAGGACTGACTCATTACCAGGCAGTGTACTCTCCACAGAGCAGGACTGGCTCATTACCAGAGCAGGACTGACTCAATACCAGAGCAGTCTACTCCCCACAGAGCAGGACTGACTCATTACCAGGGCAGGGCTGACTCAATACCAGAGCAGTCTACTCCCCACAGAGCTGGATTGACTCATTACCAGAGCAGGACTGACTCATTACCAGAGCATGACTGACTCATTACCAGAGCCGTCTACTCCCAAAAGAGCAGGACTGACTCATTACCAGAGCAGTCTACCCCCACAGAGCAGGACTGACTCATTACCAGAGCAGTCTACTCCCTACAGAGCAGGAATGACTCATTACCAGAGCAGTCTACTTCCTACAGAGCAGGAATGACTCATTACCAGAGCAGTCTACTCACCACAGAGCAGGACTGACTCATTACCAGAGCAGGACTGACTCATAACCAGAGCAGTCTACTCCCCACAGCGCAGGACTGACTCATTACCAGAGCAGTCTACTCCCTACAGAGCAGGAATGACTCATTACCAGAGCAGTCTACTCACCACAGAGCAGGACTGACTCATTACCAGAGCAGCACTGACTCATAACCAGAGCAGTCTACTAACCACAGAGCAGGACTGACTCATTACCAGAGCAGTCTACTCCCTACAGAGCAGGAATTACTCATTACCAGAGCAGTCTACTACCTACAGAGCAGGACTGACTCATTACCAAAGCAGTCTACCCCCCACAGAGCAGGACTGACTCATTACCAGAGCTGGACAGACTCATTACCTGAGCAGGACTGACTCATTACCAGGCAGTGTACTCTCCACAGAGCAGGACTGGCTCATTACCAGAGCAGGACTGACTCAATACCAGAGCAGTTTACTCCCCACAGAGCAGGACTGACTCATTACCAGGGCAGGACTGACAGAATACCAGAGCAGTCTACTCACCACAGAGCAGGACTGACTCATTACCAGAGCAGGACTGACTCATAACCAGAGCAGTCTACTCCCCACAGAGCAGGACTGACTCATTACCAGAGCAGTCTACTCCCACAGAGCAGGAATGACTCATTACCAGAGCAGTCTAACCCCCAAAGAGCATGAGTGACTCATTACCAGAGAAGTCTATTCCCCACAGAGAAGGACTGACTCATTACCAGGCAGTCTACTCCCTACAGAGCTGGACTGACTCATTACAAGAGCAGGATTGACTCATTACCAGAGCAGTCAACTCCCCACAGAGCAGGACTGACTCATTACCAGAGCAGTCTACTCCCCACAGAGCAGGACTGACTCATTACCAGAGCAGGACTGACTCATTACCAGAGCAGGACTGACTCATTACCAGGCAGTGTAATCCCCACAGAGCAGGACTGACTCATTACCAGAGCAGAACTGACTCATTACCAGAGCAGTCTACTCCCCACAGAGCAGGACTGACTCATTACCAGAGCAGTCTACTCCCACAGAGCAGGACTGACTCATTACCAGAGCAGTCTAACCCCCAAAGAGCATGAGTGACTCATTACCAGAGAAGTCTATTCCCCACAGAGCAGGACTGACTCATTACCAGGCAGTCTACTCCCCAAAGAGCAAGACTGACTCAGTACCAGAGCAGGACTGACTCATTACCTGAGCAGGACTGACTAATTACCAGAGCAGTCTACTCCCCACAGAGAAGGACTGACTCATTACCAGAGCAGAACTCACTCATTACCAGAGCAGGACTGACTCATTACCAGAGCAGTTTACTCCCCACAGAGCAGGACTGACTCATTACCAGAGCAGGACTGACTCATTACCAGAGCAGTCTACTCCCCACAGACCAGGACTGACTTATTACCAGAGCAGTCTACTCTCCACAGAGCAGGACTGACTCATTACCAGAGCAGTCTACTCCCCACAGAGCAGGAATGACTCATTACCAGAGCAGTCTAACCCCCAAAGAGCAAGACTGACTCATTACCAGAGCAGTTTATTCCCCACAGAGCAGGACTGACTCATTACCAGAACAGTCTACCCCCCACAGAGCAGGACTGACTCATTACCAGGCAGGCTACTCCCCACAGAGCAAGACTGACTCATTATCAGAGCAGGACTGACTCATTACCTGAGCAGGACTGACTCAATACCAGGCAGTGTACTCTCCACAGAGCAGGACTGACTCATTACCAGAGCAGGACTGACTCATTACCAGAGCAGTCTACTCCCCACAGAGCAGGACTGACTCATTACCAGAGCAGGACTGACTCAATACCAGAGCAGTCTACTCCCCACAGAGCAGTACTGACTCAATACCAGAGCAGTACTGACTCATTACCATAGCAGACTACTCCCCACAGAGCAGGAGAGAATCATTACCAGAGCAGGACTGACTAATTACCAGAGCAGTCTACTCCCCACAGAGAAGGACTGACTCATTACCAGAGCAGAACTGACTCATTACCAGAGCAGGACTGACTCATTACCAGAGCAGTTTACTCCACAACGAGCAGGACTGACTCATTACCAGAGCAGGACTGACTCATTACCAGAGCAGTCTACTCTCCACAGAGCAGGACTGACTCATTACCAGAGCAGTCTACTCCCCACAGAGCAGGAATGACTCATTACCAGAGCAGTCTACTCCCCACAGAGCTGGACTGACTCCTTACCAGAGCAGGACCGACTCATTACCAGAGAAGTCTACTCCCCAAAGATCAGGACTGACTCATTACCAGAGCAGGACTGACTCATTACCAGAGAAGTCTACTCCCCAAAGAGCAGGACTGACTCATTACCAGAGCAGTCTACCCCCCACAGAGCAGGAATGACTCATTGCCAGAGCAGTGTACTCCACACAGAGCAGGACTGACTCATTACCAGAGCAGTCTACTCCCCACAGAGCAGGACTGACTCATTACCAGAGCAGTCTACTCCCCACAGAGCAGGACAAACTCATTACCAGAGCAGTCTAACCCCCAAACAGCAAGACTGACTCATTACCAGAGCAGTTTATTCCCCACAGAGCAGGACTGACTCATTACAAGAGCAGTCGACCCCCCACAGAGAAGGACTGAGTCATTACCAGGCAGTCTACTCCCCACAGAGCAGGACTGACTCATTACCAGAGCAGGACTGACTCAATACCAGAGCAGTCTACTCCCCACATAGCTGGACTGACTCATTACCAGAGCAGGACTGACTCATTACCAGAGAAGTCTACTCCCAAAAGAGCAGGACTGACTCATTATCTGAGCAGTCTACCCCCCACAGAGCAGTAATGACTCATTGCCAGAGCAGTGTACTCCCCACAGAGCAGGACTGACTCATTACCAGAGCAGGACTGACTCATTACCAGAGAAGTCTACTTCCCAAAGAGCAGGACTGACTCATTACCAGAGCAGGACTGACTCATTACCAGAGCAGTCTACTCACCACAGAGCAGGACAGACTCATTACCAGAGCAGGACTGACTCATTACCATAGCAGTCTACACTCCACAGAGCAGGACTGACTCATTACAAGAGCAGAACTGACTCATTACCAGAGCAGTCTACACTCCACAGAGCAGGACTGACTCATTACCAGAGCAGAAAAGACTCATTACCAGAGCAGGACTGACTCATTACCAGAGCAGTTTACTCCCCACAGAGCAGGACTGACTCATTACCAGAGCAGGACTGACTCATTACCAGAGCAGTCTACTCCCCACAGACCAGGACTGACTTAATACCAGAGCAGTCAACTCCCCACTGAGCAGGACTGACTCATTACCAGAGCAGGACTGACTCATTACCAGAGCAGGACTGACTCATTACCAGGCAGTGTAATCCCCACAGAGCAGGACTGACTCATTACCAGAGCAGGACTGACTCATTACCAGAGCAGGACTGACTCATTACCAGAGCAGTGTACTCACCACAGAGCAGGTTTGAATAATTACCAGAGCAGTCTACTCCCCACAGAGCAGGACTGACTCATTACCAGAGCAGGACTGACTCAATACCAGAGCAGTCTACTCCCCACAGAGATGGACTGACTCATTACCAGAGCAGTCTACTCCCTACAGAGCAGGAATGACTCGTTACCAGAGCAGTCTACTCGCCACAGAGCAGGACCGACTCATTACCAGAGCAGGACTGACTCATAACCAGAGCAGTCTACTCCCCACAGAGCAGGACTGACTCAATACCAGAGCAGTCTACTCCCTAGAGAGCAGGATTGACTCATTACCAGAGCAGTCTACTCCCTACAGAGCAGGAATGACTCATTACCAGAGCAGTCTACTCGCCACAGAGCAGGACTGACTCATTACCAAAGCAGTCTACTCCCCAAAGAGCAGGATGGACTCATTACCAGAGCAGGACTGACTCATTACCAGAGCAGTCTACTCCACACAGAGCAGGTCTGACTCATTACCAGAGCAGGACTGACTCATTACCAGAGAGTGTAATCCCCACAGAGCAGGACTGACTCATTACCAGAGCAGGACTGACTCATTACCAGAGCAGGACTGACTCATTACCAGAGCAGTGTACTCCCCACAGAGCAGGATTGAATCATTACCAGAGCAGTCTACTCCCCACAGAGCTGGACTGACTCATTACCAGAGCAGTCTACTCCCCACAGAGCAGGACTGACTCATTACCAGAGCAGTCTAACCACCAAAGAGCAAGACTGACTCATTACCAGAGCAGTCTATTCCCCACAGAGCAGGACTGACTCATAACCAGAGCAGTCTACCCCCCACATAGCAGGACTGACTCATTACCAGGCAGTCTACTCCCCACAGAGCAAGACTGACTCATTATCAGAGCAGGACTGACACATTACCTGAGCAGGACTGCCAGAGCAGTCTACTCCCCACAGAGCAGGACTGAATCATTACCAGAGCAGGACTGACTCATTACCAGAGCAGGACTGACTCATTACCAGAGCAGTGTACTCCCCACAGAGCAGGATTGAATCATTACCAGAGCAGTCTACTCCCCACAGAGCTGGACTGACTCATTACCAGAGCAGTCTACTCCCCACAGAGCAGGACTGACTCATTACCAGAGCAGTCTAACCACCAAAGAGCAAGACTGACTCATTACCAGAGCAGTCTATTCCCCACAGAGCAGGACTGACTCATAACCAGAGCAGTCTACCCCCCACATAGCAGGACTGACTCAATGCCAGAGCAGTCTACTCCCCACAGAGTTTGACTGACTCATTACCAGAGCAGTCTACTCCCTACAGAGCAGGAATGACTCATTACCAGAGCAGTCTACTCCCTACAGAGCAGGAATGACTCATTACCAGAGCAGTCTACTCGCCACAGAGCAGGACTGACTCATAACCAGAGCAGTCTACTCCCCACAGAGCAGGACTGACTCATTACCAGAGCAGTCTACTCCCCACAGAGCAGGACTGACTCATTACCAGGGCAGGGCTGACTCAATACCAGAGCAGTCTACTCCCCACAGAGCAGGACTGACTCATAACCAGAGCAGTCTACTCCCCACAGAGCAGGACTGACTCATTACCAGAGCAGTCTACTCTCCACAGAGCAGGACTGGCTCATTACCAGAGCAGGACTGACTCAATACCAGAGCAGTCTACTCCCCACAGAGCAGGACTGACTCATTACCAGGGCAGGGCTGACTCAATACCAGAGCAGTCTACTCCCCACAGAGCTGGATTGACTCATTACCAGAGCAGGACTGACTCATTACCAGAGCATGACTGACTCATTACCAGAGCCGTCTACTCCCAAAAGAGCAGGACTGACTCATTACCAGAGCAGTCTACCCCCACAGAGCAGGACTGACTCATTACCAGAGCAGTCTACTCCATACAGAGCAGGAATGACTCATTACCAGAGCAGTCTACTTCCTACAGAGCAGGAATGACTCATTACCAGAGCAGTCTACTCACCACAGAGCAGGACTGACTCATTACCAGAGCAGGACTGACTCATAACCAGAGCAGTCTACTCCCCACAGCGCAGGACTGACTCATTACCAGAGCAGTCTACTCCCTACAGAGCAGGAATGACTCATTACCAGAGCAGTCTACTCACCACAGAGCAGGACTGACTCATTACCAGAGCAGCACTGACTCATAACCAGAGCAGTCTACTAACCACAGAGCAGGACTGACTCATTACCAGAGCAGCACTGACTCATAACCAGAGCAGTCTACTAACCACAGAGCAGGACTGACTCATTACCAGAGCAGTCTACTCCCTACAGAGCAGGAATTACTCATTACCAGAGCAGTCTACTACCTACAGAGCAGGACTGACTCATTACCAAAGCAGTCTACCCCCCACAGAGCAGGACTGACTCATTACCAGAGCTGTACAGACTCATTACCTGAGCAGGACTGACTCATTACCAGGCAGTGTACTCTCCACAGAGCAGGACTGGCTCATTACCAGAGCAGGACTGACTCAATACCAGAGCAGTTTACTCCCCACAGAGCAGGACTGACTCATTACCAGGGCAGGACTGACAGAATACCAGAGCAGTATACTCGTCACAGAGCAGGACTGACTCATTACCAGAGCAGGACTGACTCATAACCAGAGCAGTCTACTCCCCACAGAGCAGGACTGACTCATTACCAGAGCAGTCTACTCCCACAGAGCAGGAATGACTCATTACCAGAGCAGTCTAACCCCCAAAGAGCATGAGTGACTCATTACCAGAGAAGTCTATTCCCCACAGAGAAGGACTGACTCATTACCAGGCAGTCTACTCCCTACAGAGCTGGACTGACTCATTACAAGAGCAGGACTGACTCATTACCAGAGCAGTCAACTCCCCACAGAGCAGGACTGACTCATTACCAGAGCAGTCTACTCCCCACAGAGCAGGACTGACTCATTACCAGAGCAGGACTGACTCATTACCAGAGCAGGACTGACTCATTACCAGGCAGTGTAATCCCCACAGAGCAGGACTGACTCATTACCAGAGCAGAACTGACTCATTACCAGAGCAGTCTACTCCCCACAGAGCAGGACTGACTCATTACCAGAGCAGTCTACTCCCACAGAGCAGGACTGACTCATTACCAGAGCAGTCTAACCCCCAAAGAGCATGAGTGACTCATTACCAGAGAAGTCTATTCCCCACAGAGCAGGACTGACTCATTACCAGGCAGTCTACTCCCCAAAGAGAAAGACTGACTCAGTACCAGAGCAGGACTGACTCATTACCTGAGCAGGACTGACTAATTACCAGAGCAGTCTACTCCCCACAGAGAAGGACTGACTCATTACCAGAGCAGAACTCACTCATTACCAGAGCAGGACTGACTCATTACCAGAGCAGTTTACTCCACACACAGCAGGACTGACTCATTACCAGAGCAGGACTGACTCATTACCAGAGCAGTCTACTCCCCACAGACCAGGACTGACTTATTACCAGAGCAGTCTACTCTCCACAGAGCAGGACTGACTCATTACCAGAACAGTCTACTCCCCACAGAGCAGGAATGACTCATTACCAGAGCAGTCTACTCCCCACAGAGCTGGACTGACTCATTACCAGAGCAGGACCGACTCATTACCAGAGAAGTCTACTCCCCAAAGATCAGGACTGACTCATTACCAGAGCAGGACTGACTCATTACCCGAGAAGTCTACTCCACACAGAGCAGGACTGACTCATTACCAGAGCAGTCTACTCCCCACAGAGCAGGACTGACTGATTACCAGAGCAGTCTAACCCCCAAAGAGCAAGACTGACTCATTACCAGAGCAGTTTATTCCCCACAGAGCAGGACTGACTCATTACCAGAACAGTCTACCCCCCACAGAGCAGGACTGACTCATTACCAGGCAGGCTACTCCCCACAGAGCAAGACTGACTCATTATCAGAGCAGGACTGACTCATTACCTGAGCAGGACTGACTCAATACCAGGCAGTGTACTCTCAACAGAGCAGGACTGACTCATTACCAGAGCAGGACTGACTCATTACCAGAGCAGTCTACTCCCCACAGAGCAGGACTGACTCATTACCATAGCAGGATTGACTCAATACCAGAGCAGTCTACTCCCCACAGAGCAGTACAGACTCAATACCAGAGCAGTACTGACTCATTACCATAGCAGTCTACTCCCCACAGAGCAGGAGAGACTCATTACCAGAGCAGGACTGACTAATTACCAGAGCAGTCTACTCCCCACAGAGAAGGACTGACTCATTACCAGAGCAGAACTGACTCATTACCAGAGCAGGACTGACTCATTACCAGAGCAGTTTACTCCACAACGAGCAGGACTGACTCATTACCAGAGCAGGACTGACTCATTACCAGAGCAGTCTACTCCCCACAGACCAGGACTGACTTATTACCAGAGCAGTCTACTCTCCACAGAGCAGGACTGACTTATTACCAGAGCAGTCTACTCCCCACAGAGCTGGACTGACTCCTTACCAGAGCAGGACCGACTCATTACCAGAGCAGTCTACTCCCCACAGAGCAGGACTGACTCATTACCAGAGCAGTCTACTCCCCACAGAGCAGGACTGACTCATTACCAGAGCAGTCTACCCCCACAGAGCAGGAATGACTCATTGCAGGAGTACCACACAGAGCAGGACTGACTCATTACCAGAGCAGTCTACTCCCCACAGAGCAGGACTGACTCATTACCAGAGCAGTCTACTCCCCACAGAGCAGGACTGACTCATTACCAGAGCAGTCTAACCCCCAAACAGCAAGACTGACTCATTACCAGAGCAGTTTATTCCCCACAGAGCAGGACTGACTCATTACAAGAGCAGTCGACCCCCCACAGAGAAGGACTGACTCATTACCAGGCAGTCTACTCCCCACAGAGCAGGACTGACTCATTACCAGAGCAGGACTGACTCAATACCAGAGCAGTCTACTCCCCACATAGCTGGACTGACTCATTACCAGAGCAGGACTGACTCATTACCAGAGAAGTCTACTTCCCAAAGAGCAGGACTGACTCATTATCTGAGCAGTCTACCCCCCACAGAGCAGTAATGACTCATTGCCAGAGCAGTGTACTCCCCACAGAGCAGGACTGACTCATTACCAGAGCAGGACTGACTCATTACCAGAGAAGTCTACTTCCCAAAGAGCAGGACTGACTCATTACCAGAGCAGGACTGACTCATTACCAGAGCAGTCTACTCACCACAGAGCAGGACAGACTCATTACCAGAGCAGGACTGACTCATTACCATAGCAGTCTACACTCCACAGAGCAGGACTGACTCATTACAAGAGCAGAACTGACTCATTACCAGAGCAGTCTACACTCCACAGAGCAGGACTGACTCATTACCAGAGCAGAAGTGACTCATTACCAGAGCAGGACTGACTCATTACCAGAGCAGTTTACTCCCCACAGAGCAGGACTGACTCATTACCAGAGCAGGACTGACTCATTACCAGAGCAGTCTACTCCCCACAGACCAGGACTGACTTAATACCAGAGCAGTCAACTCACCACTGAGCAGGACTGACTCATTACCAGAGCAGGACTGACTCATTACCAGAGCAGGACTGACTCATTACCAGGCAGTGTAATCCCCACAGAGCAGGACTGACTCATTACCAGAGCAGGACTGACTCATTACCAGAGCAGGACTGACTCATTACCAGAGCAGTGTACTCACCACAGAGCAGGATTGAATCATTACCAGAGCAGTCTACTCCCCACAGAGCAGGACTGACTCATTACCAGAGCAGGACTGACTCAATACCAGAGCAGTCTACTCCCCACAGAGATGGACTGACTCATTACCAGAGCAGTCTACTCCCTACAGAGCAGGAATGACTCGTTACCAGAGCAGTCTACTCGCCACAGAGCAGGACTGACTCATTACCAGAGCAGGACTGACTCATAACCAGAGCAGTCTACTCCCCAGAGAGCAGGACTGACTCAATACCAGAGCAGTCTACTCCCTAGAGAGCAGGATTGACTCATTACCAGTGCAGTCTACTCCCTACAGAGCAGGAATGACTCATTACCAGAGCAGTCTACTCGCCACAGAGCAGGACTGACTCATTACCAAAGCAGTCTACTCCCCAAAGAGCAGGATGGACTCATTACCAGAGCAGGACTGACTCATTACCAGAGCAGTCTACTCCACACAGAGCAGGTCTGACTCATAACCAGAGCAGTCTACTCCCCACAGAGCAGGACTGACTCATTACCAGAGCAGTCAACTCCCCACAGAGCAGGACTGACTCATTACCAGAGCAGGACTGACTCATTACCAGAGCAGGACTGACTCATTACCAGAGAGTGTAATCCCCACAGAGCAGGACTGACTCATTACCAGAGCAGGACTGACTCATTACCAGAGCAGGACTGACTCATTACCAGAGCAGTGTACTCCCCACAGAGCAGGATTGAATCATTACCAGAGCAGTCTACTCCCCACAGAGCTGGACTGACTCATTACCAGAGCAGTCTACTCCCCACAGAGCAGGACTGACTCATTACCAGAGCAGTCTAACCACCAAAGAGCAAGACTGACTCATTACCAGAGCAGTCTATTCCCCACAGAGCAGGACTGACTCATAACCAGAGCAGTCTACCCCCCACATAGCAGGACTGACTCATTACCAGGCAGTCTACTCCCCACAGAGCAAGACTGACTCATTATCAGAGCAGGACTGACACATTACCTGAGCAGGACTGCCAGAGCAGTCTACTCCCCACAGAGCAGGACTGAATCATTACCAGAGCAGGACTGACTCATTACCAGAGCAGGACTGACTCATTACCAGAGCAGTGTACTCCCCACAGAGCAGGATTGAATCATTACCAGAGCAGTCTACTCCCCACAGAGCAGGACAGACTCATTACCAGAGCAGGACTGACTCATTACCATAGCAGTCTACACTCCACAGAGCAGGACTGACTCATTACCAGAGCAGAACTGACTCATTACCAGAGCAGTCTACTCCCCACAGAGAAGGACTGACTCATTACCAGAGCAGGACTGACTCATTACCAGAGCAGTCTACTCCCCACAGAGAAGGACTGACTCATTACCAGAGCAGAACTGACTCATTACCAGAGCAGGACTGACTCATTACCAGAGCAGTTTACTCCCCAAGAGGTGTTCAGAGCAGGACTGACTCATTACCAGAGCAGTCTACACCCCACAGACCAGGACTGACTTATTACCAGAGCAGTCTACTCTCCACAGAGCAGGACTGACTCATTACCAGAGCAGTCTACTCCCCACAGAGCAGGAATGACTCATTACCAGAGCAGTCTACTCCCCACAGAGCTTGACTGACTCATTACCAGAGCAGGACCGACTCATTACCAGAGAAGTCTACACCCCAAAGAGCAGGACTGACTCATTACCAGAGCGGACTGACTAACAGTCTACTCCACACAGAGCAGGACTGACTCATTACCAGAGCAGTCTACTCCCCACAGAGCAGGACTGACTCATTACCAGAGCAGTCTAACCCCCAAAGAGCAAGACTGACTCATTACCAGAGCAGTTTATTCCCCACAGAGCAGGACTGACTCATTACCAGAGCAGTCTACCCCCCACAGAGCAGGACTGACTCATTACCAGAGCAGTCTACTCCCCACAGAGCAGGAATGACTCATTACCAGAGCAGTCTACTCCCCACAGAGCTGGACTGACTCATTACCAAAGCAGGACCGACTCATTACCAGAGAAGTCTACTCCCCAAAGATCAGGACTGACTCATTACCAGAGCAGGACTGACTCATTACCCGAGAAGTCTACTCCACACATAGCAGGACTGACTCATTACCAGAGCAGTCTACTCCCCACAGAGCAGGTCTGACTCATAACCAGAGCAGTCTACCCCCCACAGAGCAGGTCTGATTCATTACCAGCGCAGTCTACTCCCCACAGAGCAGGACTGACTCATTACCAGAGCAGTCAACTCCCCACAGAGCAGGACTGACTCATTACCAGAGCTTGACTGACTCATTACCAGAGCAGGACTGACTCATTACCAGAGCAGGACTGACTCATTACCAGAGCAGTGTACTCCCCACAGAGCAGGATTGACTCATTACCAGAGCAGTCTACTCCCCACAGAGCAGGACTGACTCATTACCAGAGCAGTCTACTCCCCACAGAGCAGGACTGACTCATTACCAGAGCAGTCTAACCCCCAAAGAGCAAGACTGACTCATTACCAGAGCAGTCTATTCCCCACAGAGCAGGACTGACTCATTACCAGAGCAGTCTACCCCCCACATAGCAGGACTGACTCATTACCAGGCAGTCTACTCCCCACAGAGCAAGACTGACTCATTATCAGAGCAGGACTGACTCATTACCTGAGCAGGACTGACTAATTACCAGAGCAGTCTACTCCCCACAGAGCAGGACTGACTCATTACCAGAGCAGGACTGACTCAATACCAGAGCAGTCTACTCCCCACAGAGCTGGACTGACTCATTACCAGAGCAGGACTGACTCATTACCAGAGAAGTCTACTCCCCAAAGAGCAGGACTGACTCATTACCTGAGCAGTCTACCCCCCACAGAGCAGGACTGACTCATTGCCAGAGCAGTGTACTCCCCACAGAGCAGGACTGACTCATTACCAGAGCAGGACTTACTCATTACCAGAGAAGTCTACTCCCCAAAGAGCAGGACTGACTCATTACCAGAGCAGGACTGACTCATTACCAGAGCAGTCTACTCCCCACAGAACAGGACAGACTCATTACCAGAGCAGTCTACACTCCACAGAGCAGGACTGACTCATTACCAGAGCAGAACTGACTCATTACCAGAGCAGTCTACTCCCCACAGACCAGGACTGACTTATTACCAGAGCAGTCTACTCTCCACAGAGCAGGACTGACTCATAACCAGAGCAGTCTACTCCCCACAGAGCAGGAATGACTCATTACCAGAGCAGTCTACTCCCCACAGAGCTGGACTGACTCATTACCAGAGCAGGACCGACTCATTACCAGAGAAGTCTACTCCCGAAAGATCAGGACTGACTCATTACCAGAGCAGGACTGACTCATTACCAGAGAAGTCTACTCCCCAAAGAGCAGGACTGACTCATTACCAGAGCATTATACCCCCCACAGAGCAGGAATGACTCATTGCCAGAGCAGTGTACTCCACACAGAGCAGGACTGACTCATTACCAGAGCAGTCTACTCCCCACAGAGCAGGACTGACTCATTACCAGAGCAGTCTACTCCCCACAGAGCAGGACTGACTCATTACCAGAGCAGTCTAACCCCCAAAGAGCAAGACTGACTCATTACCAGAGCAGTTTATTCCCCACAGAGCAGGACTGACTCATTACCAGAGCAGTCTACCCCCCACAGAGCATGACTGACTCATTACCAGGCAGTCTACTCCCCACAGAGCAAGACTGACTCATTACCTGAGCAGGACGTACTCATTACTAGGCAGTGTACTCTGCACAGAGCAGGACTGACTCATTACCAGAGCAGGACTGACTCATTACCAGAGAAGTCTACTCCCCACAGAGCAGGACTGACTCATTACCAGAGCAGTCTACTCCCCACATAGCAGGATTGACTCATTACCAGAGCAGGACTGACTCATTACCAGAGCAGGACTGACTCATTAACAGAGCAGGACTGACTCAATACAAGAGCAGTCTACTCCCCACAGAGAAGGACTGACTCATTACCAGAGCAGTCTACTCCCTAACGAGCAGGACTGACTCATTACCAGAGCAGTGTACTCCCTACAGAGCAGGACTGACTCATTACCAGAGCTGGACTGACTCATTACAAGAGCAGGACTGACTCATTACAAGAGCAGGCTACTCACCACAGAGCAGGACTGACTCATTACCAGAGCAGTCTAGTCCCCACAGAGCAGGACTTACTCATTACCAGAGCAGGCCTGACTCATTACCAGAGCATGACTGACTCATTACCAGAGCCGTCTACTCCCGAAAGAGCAGGACTGACTCATTACCAGAGCAGTCTACCCCCCACAGAGCAGGACTGACTCATTACCAGAGCAGTCTACTCCCTACAGAGCAGGAATGACTCATTACCAGAGCAGAACTGATTCATTACCAGAGCAGTCTACTCCCTACAGAGCAGAAGAGACTCATTACCAGAGCAGGACTGACTAATTACCAGAGCAGTCTACTCCCCACAGAGAAGGACTGACTCATTACCAGAGCAGAACTCACTCATTACCAGAGCAGGACTGACTCATTACCAGAGCAGTTTACTCCCCACAGAGCAGGACTGACTCATTACCAGAGCAGGACTGACTCATTACCAGAGCAGTCTACTCCCCACAGACCAGGACTGACTTATTACCAGAGCAGTCTACTCTCCACAGAGCAGGACTGACTCATTACCAGAGCAGTCTACTCCCCACAGAGCAGGAATGACTCATTACCAGAGCAGTCTACTCCCCACAGAGCTGGACTGACTCATTACCAGAGCAGGACCGACTCATTACCAGAGAAGTCTACTCCCCAAAGATCAGGACTGACTCATTACCAGAGCAGGACTGACTCATTACCCGAGAAGTCTACTCCACACAGAGCAGGACTGACTCATTACCAGAGCAGTCTACTCCCCACAGAGCAGGACTGACTCATTACCAGAGCAGTCTAACCCCCAAAGAGCAAGACTGACTCATTACCAGAGCAGTTTATTCCCCACAGAGCAGGACTGACTCATTACCAGAACAGTCTACCCCCCACAGAGCAGGACTGACTCATTACCAGGCAGGCTACTCCCCACAGAGCAAGACTGACTCATTATCAGAGCAGGACTGACTCATTACCTGAGCAGGACTGACGCAATACCAGGCAGTGTACTCTCCACAGAGCAGGACTGACTCATTACCAGAGCAGGACTGACTCATTACCAGAGCAGTCTACTCCCCACAGAGCAGGACTGACTCATTACCAGAGCAGGACTGACTCAATACCAGAGCAGTCTACTCCCCACAGAGCAGGACAGACTCAATACCAGAGCAGTACTGACTCATTACCATAGCAGTCTACTCCCCACAGAGCAGGAGAGACTCATTACCAGAGCAGGACTGACTAATTACCAGAGCAGTCTACTCCCCACAGAGAAGGACTGACTCATTACCAGAGCAGAACTGACTCATTACCAGAGCAGGACTGACTCATTACCAGAGCAGTTTACTCCACAACGAGCAGGACTGACTCATTACCAGAGCAGGACTGACTCATTACCAGAGCAGTCTACTCCCCACAGACCAGGACTGACTTATTACCAGAGCAGTCTACTCTCCACAGAGCAGGACTGACTCATTACCAGAGCAGTCTACTCCCCACATAGCAGGAATGACTCATTACCAGAGCAGTCTACTCCCCACAGAGCTGGACTGACTCCTTACCAGAGCAGGACCGACTCATTACCAGAGAAGTCTACTCCCCAAAGATCAGGACTGACTCATTACCAGAGCAGGACTGACTCATTACCAGAGAAGTCTACTCCCCAAAGAGCAGGAATGACTCATTACCAGAGCAGTCTACCCCCCACAGAGCAGGAATGACTCATTGCCAGAGCAGTGTACTCCACACAGAGCAGGACTGACTCATTACCAGAGCAGTCTACTCCCCACAGAGCAGGACTGACTCATTACCAGAGCAGTCTACTCCCCACAGAGCAGGACTGACTCATTACCAAAGCAGTCTAACCCCCAAACAGCAAGACTGACTCATTACCAGAGCAGTTTATTCCCCACAGAGCAGGACTGACTCATTACAAGAGCAGTCGACCCCCCACAGAGAAGGACTGACTCATTACCAGGCAGTCTACTCCCCACAGAGCAGGACTGACTCATTACCAGAGCAGGACTGACTCAATACCAGAGCAGTCTACTCCCCACATAGCTGGACTGACTCATTACCAGAGCAGGACTGACTCATTACCAGAGAAGTCTACTCCCAAAAGAGCAGGACTGACTCATTATCTGAGCAGTCTACCCCCCACAGAGCAGTAATGACTCATTGCCAGAGCAGTGTACTCCCCACAGAGCAGGACTGACTCATTACCAGAGCAGGACTGACTCATTACCAGAGAAGTCTACTTCCCAAAGAGCAGGACTGACTCATTACCAGAGCAGGACTGACTCATTACCAGAGCAGTCTACTCACCACAGAGCAGGACAGACTCATTACCAGAGCAGGACTGTCTCATTACCATAGCAGTCTACACACCACAGAGCAGGACTGACTCATTACAAGAGCAGAACTGACTCATTACCAGAGCAGTCTACACTCCACAGAGCAGGACTGACTCATTACCAGAGCAGAACTGACTCATTACCAGAGCAGGACTGACTCATTACCAGAGCAGTTTACTCCCCACAGAGCAGGACTGACTCATTACCAGAGCAGGACTGACTCATTACCAGAGCAGGACTGACTCATTACCAGGCAGTGTAATCCCCACAGAGCAGGACTGACTCATTACCAGAGCAGGACTGACTCATTACCAGAGCAGGACTGACTCATTACCAGAGCAGTGTACTCACCACAGAGCAGGATTGAATCATTACCAGAGCAGTCTACTCCCCACAGAGCAGGACTGACTCATTACCAGAGCAGGACTGACTCAATACCAGAGCAGTCTACTCCCCACAGAGCTGGACTGACTCATTACCAGAGCAGTCTACTCCCTACAGAGCAGGAATGACTCGTTACCAGAGCAGTCTACTCGCCACAGAGCAGGACTGACTCATTACCAGAGCAGGACTGACTCATAACCAGAGCAGTCTACTCCCCACAGAGCAGGACTGACTCAATACCAGAGCAGTCTACTCCCTAGAGAGCAGGATTGACTCATTACCAGAGCAGTCTACTCCCTACAGAGCAGGAATGACTCATTACCAGAGCAGTCTACTCGCCACAGAGCAGGACTGACTCATTATCAAAGCAGTCTACTCCCCAAAGAGTAGGATGGACTCATTACCAGAGCAGGACTGACTCATTACCAGAGCAGTCTACTCCACACAGAGCAGGTCTGACTCATAACCAGAGCAGTCTACCCCCCACAGAGCAGGTCTGATTCATTACCAGCGCAGTCTACTCCCCACAAAGCAGGGCTGACTCATTACCAGAGCAGTCAACTCCCCACAGAGCAGGACTGACTCATTGCCAGAGCAGTGTACTCCACACAGAGCAGGACTGACTCATTACCAGAGCAGTCTACTCCCCACAGAGCAGGACTGACTCATTACCAGAGCAGTCTACTCCCCACAGAGCAGGACTGACTCATTACCAGAGCAGTCTAACCCCCAAAGAGCAAGACTGACTCATTACCAGAGCAGTTTATTCCCCACAGAGCAGGACTGACTCATTACCAGAGCAGTCGACCCCCCACAGAGAAGGACTGACTCATTACCAGGCAGTTTACTCCCCACAGAGCAAGACTGACTAATTATCAGAGCAGGACTGACTCATTACCTGAGCAGGACTGACTCATTACCAGGCAGTGTACTCTCCACAGAGCAGGACTGACTCATTACCAGAGCAGTCTACCCCCCACAGAGCAGGAATGACTCATTGCCAGAGCAGTGTACTCCACACAGAGCAGGACTGACTCATTACCAGAGCAGTCTACTCCCCACAGAGCAGGACTGACTCATTACCAGAGCAGTCTACTCCCCACAGAGCAGGACTGACTCATTACCAAAGCAGTCTAACCCCCAAACAGCAAGACTGACTCATTACCAGAGCAGTTTATTCCCCACAGAGCAGGACTGACTCATTACAAGAGCAGTCGACCCCCCACAGAGAAGGACTGACTCATTACCAGGCAGTCTACTCCCCACAGAGCAGGACTGACTCATTACCAGAGCAGGACTGACTCAATACCAGAGCAGTCTACTCCCCACATAGCTGGACTGACTCATTACCAGAGCAGGACTGACTCATTACCAGAGAAGTCTACTCCCAAAAGAGCAGGACTGACTCATTATCTGAGCAGTCTACCCCCCACAGAGCAGTAATGACTCATTGCCAGAGCAGTGTACTCCCCACAGAGCAGGACTGACTCATTACCAGAGCAGGACTGACTCATTACCAGAGAAGTCTACTTCCCAAAGAGCAGGACTGACTCATTACCAGAGCAGGACTGACTCATTACCAGAGCAGTCTACTCACCACAGAGCAGGACAGACTCATTACCAGAGCAGGACTGTCTCATTACCATAGCAGTCTACACACCACAGAGCAGGACTGACTCATTACAAGAGCAGAACTGACTCATTACCAGAGCAGTCTACACTCCACAGAGCAGGACTGACTCATTACCAGAGCAGAACTGACTCATTACCAGAGCAGGACTGACTCATTACCAGAGCAGTTTACTCCCCACAGAGCAGGACTGACTCATTACCAGAGCAGGACTGACTCATTACCAGAGCAGGACTGACTCATTACCAGAGCAGGACTGACTCATTACCAGAGCAGGACTGACTCATTACCAGAGCAGGACTGACTCAATACCAGAGCAGTCTACTCCCCACAGAGCTGGACTGACTCATTACCAGAGCAGTCTACTCCCTACAGAGCAGGAATGACTCGTTACCAGAGCAGTCTACTCGCCACAGAGCAGGACTGACTCATTACCAGAGCAGGACTGACTCATAACCAGAGCAGTCTACTCCCCACAGAGCAGGACTGACTCAATACCAGAGCAGTCTACTCCCTAGAGAGCAGGATTGACTCATTACCAGAGCAGTCTACTCCCTACAGAGCAGGAATGACTCATTACCAGAGCAGTCTACTCGCCACAGAGCAGGACTGACTCATTATCAAAGCAGTCTACTCCCCAAAGAGTAGGATGGACTCATTACCAGAGCAGGACTGACTCATTACCAGAGCAGTCTACTCCACACAGAGCAGGTCTGACTCATAACCAGAGCAGTCTACCCCCACAGAGCAGGTCTGATTCATTACCAGCGCAGTCTACTCCCCACAAAGCAGGGCTGACTCATTACCAGAGCAGTCAACTCCCCACAGAGCAGGACTGACTCATTGCCAGAGCAGTGTACTCCACACAGAGCAGGACTGACTCATTACCAGAGCAGTCTACTCCCCACAGAGCAGGACTGACTCATTACCAGAGCAGTCTACTCCCCACAGAGCAGGACTGACTCATTACCAGAGCAGTCTAACCCCCAAAGAGCAAGACTGACTCATTACCAGAGCAGTTTATTCCCCACAGAGCAGGACTGACTCATTACCAGAGCAGTCGACCCCCCACAGAGAAGGACTGACTCATTACCAGGCAGTTTACTCCCCACAGAGCAAGACTGACTAATTATCAGAGCAGGACTGACTCATTACCTGAGCAGGACTGACTCATTACCAGGCAGTGTACTCTCCACAGAGCAGGACTGACTCATTACCAGAGCAGGACTGACTCATTACCAGAGCAGTCTACTCCCCACAGAGCAGGACTGACTCATTACCAGAGCAGTCTACCCCCCACAGAGCAGGACTGACTCATTACCAGGCAGTCTACTCCCCACAGAGCAGGACTGACTCATTACCTGAGCAGGACTGACTCATTACCAGGCAGTGTACTCTCCACAGAGCAGGACTGACTCATTACCAGAGCAGGACTGACTCATTACCAGAGCAGTCTACTCCCCACAGAGCAGGACTGACTCATGACCAGAGCAGGACTGATTCAATACCAGAGCAGTCTACTCCCCACAGAGCAGGACAGACTCATTACCAGAGCAGGACTGACTCATTACCATAGCAGTCTACACTCCACAGAGCAGGACTGACTCATTACCAGAGCAGAACTGAGTCATTACCAGAGCAGTCTACTCCCCACAGAGCAGGAGAGACTCATTACCAGAGCAGGACTGACTAATTACCAGAGCAGTCTACTCCCCACAGAGAAGGACTGACATTACCAGAGCAGAACTGACTCATTACCAGAGCAGGACTGACTCATTACCAGAGCAGTTTACTCCCCACAGAGCAGGACTGACTCATTACCAGAGCAGGACTGACTCATTACCAGAGCAGTCTACTCCCAACAGACCAGGACTGACTTATTACCAGAGAAGTCTACTCTCCACAGAGCAGGACTGACTCATTACCAGAGCAGTGTACTCCCCAAAGAGCAGGACTGACTCATTACCAGAGCAGTCTACCCCCCACAGAGCAGGAATGACTCATTGCCAGAGCAGTGTACTCCACACAGAGCAGGACTGACTCATTACCAGAGCAGTCTACTCCCCACAGAGCAGGACTGACTCATTACCAGAGCAGTCTACTCCCCACAGAGCAGGACTGACTCATTACCAGAGCAGTCTAACCCCCAAAGAGCAAGACTGACTCATTACCAGAGCAGTTTATTCCCCACAGAGCAGGACTGACTCATTACCAGAGCAGTCGACCCCCCACAGAGAAGGACTGACTCATTACCAGGCAGTCTACTCCCCACAGAGCAAGACTGACTAATTATCAGAGCAGGACTGACTCATTACCTGAGCAGGACTGACTCATTACCAGGCAGTGTACTCTCCACAGAGCAGGACTGACTCATTACCAGAGCAGGACTGACTCATTACCAGAGCAGGACTGACTCAATACCAGAGCAGTCTACTCCCCACAGAGCTGGACTGAATCATTACCAGTGCAGGACTGACTCATTACCTGAGCAGTCTACCCCACACAGAGCAGGACTGACTCATTGCCAGAGCAGTGTACTCCCCACAGAGCAGGACTGACTCATTACCAGAGCAGTCTACTCCCCACAGAGCAAGACAAACTCATTACCAGAGCAGTCTACTCCCCACAGAGCAGGACTGACTCATTACCAGAGCAGTCTACTCCCCACAGAGCAGGACTGACTCATTACCAGAGCAGTCTACTCCCCACAGAGCAGGATTGACTCATTACCAGAGCAGGACTGACTCATTACCAGAGCAGGACTGACTCATTACCAGAGCAGGACTGACTCAATACAAGAGCAGTCTACTCCCCACAGAGCAGGACTGACTCATTACCAGTGCAGTCTACTACCTACAGAGCAGGACTGACTCATTACCAGAGCAGTCTTCTCCCCACAGAGCAGGACTGACTCATTACCAGAGCAGGCCTGACTCATTACCAGAGCATGACTGACTCATTACCAGAGCCGTCTACTCCCGAAAGATCAGGACTGACTCATTACCAGAGCAGTCTACCCCCCACAGAGCAGGACTGACTCATTACCAGAGCAGTCTACTCCCTACAGAGCAGGAATGACTCATTACCAGAGCAGTCTACTCCCTACAGAGCAGGAATGACTCATTACCAGAGCAGTCTACTCCCCAAAGAGCAGGATTGACTCATTACCAGAGCAGGACTGACTCATTACCAGAGCAGTCTACTCCCCACAGAGCAGGTCTGACTCATTACCAGAGCAGTCTAACCCCCACAGAGCAGGTCTGATTCATTACCAGCGCAGTCTACTCCCCACAGAGCAGGACTGACTCATTACCAGAGCAGGCTACTCCAGAAAGAGCAGGACTGACTCATTACCAGAGCAGTCTACCCCCCACATAGCAGGACTGACTCATTACCAGAGCAGTCTACTCCCTACAGAGCAGGAATGACTCATTACCAGAGCAGTCTACTCCCTACAGAGCAGGAATGACTCATTACCAGAGCAGTCTACTCGCCACAGAGCAGGAATGACTCATTACCAGAGCAGTCTACTCCCTACAGAGCAGGAATGACTCATTACCAGAGCAGTCTACTCCCCACAGAGCAGGACTGACTCATTACCAGAGCAGGCCTGACTCATTACCAGAGCATGACTAACTCATTACCAGAGCCGTCTACTCCCGAAAGAGCAGGAATGACTCATTACCAGAGCAGTCTACCCCCCACAGAGCAGGACTGACTCATTACCAGAGCAGGACTGACTCATTACCATAGCAGTCTACACTCCACAGAGCAGGACTGACTCATTACCAGAGCAGAACTGACTCATTACCAGAGCAGTCTACTCCCCACAGAGCAGGAGAGAGTCATTACCAGAGCAGGACTGACTAATTACCAGAGCAGTCTACTCCCCACAGAGAAGGACTGACTCATTACCAGAGCAGAACTGACTCATTACCAGAGCAGGACTGACTCATTACCAGAGCAGTTTACTCCCCACAGAGCAGGACTGACTCATTACCAGAGCAGGACTGACTCATTACCAGAGCAGTCTACTCCCCACAGACCAGGACTGACTTATTACCAGAGCAGTCTACTCCCCACAGAGCTGGACTGACTCATTACCAGAGCAGGACCGACTCATTACCAGAGAAGTGTACTCCCCACAGAGCAGGACTGACTCATTACCAGAGCAGTCTACTCCCCACAGAGCAGGACTGACTCATTACCAGAGCAGTCTAACCCCCAAAGAGCAAGACTGACTCATTACCAGAGCAGTTTATTCCCCACAGAGCAGGACTGACTCATTACCAGAGCAGTCGACCCCCCACAGAGAAGGACTGACTCATTACCAGGCAGTCTACTCCCCACAGAGCAAGACTGACTAATTATCAGAGCAGGACTGACTCATTACCTGAGCAGGACTGACTCATTACCAGAGCAGGACTGACTCAATACAAGAGCAGTCTACTCCCCACAGAGCAGGACTGACTCATTACCAGAGCAGTCTACTACCTACAGAGCAGGACTGACTCAATACCAGAGCAGTCTTCTCCCCACAGAGCAGGACTGACTCATTACCAGAGCAGGCCTGACTCATTACCAGAGCATGACTGACTCATTACCAGAGCCGTCTACTCCCGAAAGAGCAGGACTGACTCATTACCAGAGCAGTCTACCCCCCACAGAGCAGGACTGACTCATTACCAGAGCAGTCTACTCCCTACAGAGCAGGAATGACTCATTACCAGAGCAGTCTACTCCCTACAGAGCAGGAATGACTCATTACCAGAGCAGTCTACTCCCCAAAGAGCAGGATTGACTCATTACCAGAGCAGGACTGACTCATTACCAGAGCAGTCTACTCCCCACAGAGCAGGTCTGACTCATTACCAGAGCAGTCTAACCCCCACAGAGCAGGTCTGATTCATTACCAGCGCAGTCTACTCCCCACAGAGCAGGACTGACTCATTACCAGAGCAGGCTACTCCAGAAAAAGCAGGACTGACTCATTACCAGAGCAGTCTACCCCCCACAGAGCAGGAATGACTCATTACCAGAGCAGTCTACTCCCTACAGAGCAGGAATGACTCATTACCAGAGCAGTCTACTCGCCACAGAGCAGGAATGACTCATTACCAGAGCAGTCTACTCCCCACAGAGCAGGAATGACTCATTACCAGAGCAGTCTACTCCCCACAGAGCAGGAATGACTCATTAGCAGAGCAGTCTACTCCCCACAGAGCAGGACTGACTCATTACCAGAGCAGGCCTGACTCATTACCAGAGCATGACTGACTCATTACCAGAGCCGTCTACTCCCGAAAGAGCAGGACTGACTCATTACCAGAGCAGTCTACCCCCCACAGAGCAGGACTGACTCATTACCAGAGCAGTCTACTCCCTACAGAGCAGGAATGACTCATTACCAGAGCAGTCTACTCCCTACAGAGCAGGAATGACTCATTACCAGAGCAGTCTACTCGCCACAGAGCAGGACTGACTCATTACCAGAGAAGGACTGACTCATAACCAGAGCAGTCTACTCCCCACAGAGCAGGACTGACTCATTACCAGAGCAGTCTACTCCCTACAGAGCAGGAATGACTCATTACCAGAGCAGTCTACTCCCTACGGAGCAGGAATGACTCATTACCTGAGCAGTCTACTCCCCAAAGAGCAGGATGGACTCATTACCAGAGCAGGACTGACTCATTACCAGAGCAGTCTACTCCCCACAGAGCAGGACAGACTCATTACCAGAGCAGGACTGACTCATTACCATAGCAGTCTACACTCCACAGAGCAGGACTGACTCATTACCAGAGCAGAACTGACTCATTACCAGAGCAGTCTACTCCCCACAGAGCAGGACAGAGTGATTACCAGAGCAGGACTGACTAATTACCAGAGCAGTCTACTCCCCACAGAGAAGGACTGACTTATTACCAGAGCAGTCTACTCTCCACAGAGCAGGACTGACTCATTACCAGAGCAGTCTACTCCCCACAGAGCAGGAATGACTCATTACCAGAGCAGTCTACTCCCCACAGAGCTGGACTGACTCATTACCAGAGCAGGACCGACTCATTACCAGAGAAGTCTACTCCCCAAAGATTAGGACTGACTCATTACCAGAGCAGGACTGACTCATTACCAGAGAAGTCTACTCCCCAAAGAGCAGGACTGACTCATTACCAGAGCAGTCTACCCCCCACAGAGCAGGAATGACTCATTGCCAGAGCAGTGTACTCCACACAGAGCAGGACTGACTCATTACCAGAGAGTCTACTCCCCACAGAGCAGGACTGACTCATTACCAGAGCAGTCTACTCCCCACAGAGCAGGACTGACTCATTACTAGAGCAGTCTAACCCCCAAAGAGCAAGACTGACTCATTACCAGAGCAGTTTATTCCCCACAGAGCAGGACTGACTCATTACCATAGCAGTCGACCCCCCACAGAGAAGGACTGACTCATTACCAGGCAGTCTACTCCCCACAGAGCAAGACTAACTCATTATCAGAGCAGGACTGACTCATTACCTGAGCAGGACTGACTCATTACCAGAGCAGTGTACTCTCCACAGAGCAGGACTGACTCATTACCAGAGCAGGACTGACTCATTACCAGAGCAGTCTACTCCCCACAGAGCAGGACTGACTCATTACCAGAGCAGGACTGACTCAATACCAGAGCAGTCTACTCCCCACAGAGCTGGACTGAATCATTACCAGAGCTGGACTGACTCATTACCAGAGAAGTCTACTCCCCAAAGAGCAGGACTGACTCATTACCTGAGCAGTCTACCCCACACAGAGCAGGACTGACTCATTGCCAGAGCAGTGTACTCCCCACAGAGCAGGACTGACTCATTACCAGAGCAGTTTACTCCCCACAGAGCAAGACAAACTCATTACCAGAGCAGTCTACTCCCCACAGAGCAGGACTGACTCATTACCAGAGCAGTCTACTCCCCACAGAGCAGGACTGACTCATTACCAGAGCAGTCTACTCCCCACAGAGCAGGATTGACTCATTACCAGAGCAGGACTGAATCATTACCAGAGCAGGACTGACTCATTAACAGAGCAGGACTGACTCAATACAAGAGCAGTCTACTCCCCACAGAGCAGGACTGACTCATTACCAGAGCAGTCTACTACCTACAGAGCAGGACTGACTCATTACCAGAGAAGTCTTCTCCCCACAGAGCAGGACTGACTCATTACCAGAGCAGGCCTGACTCATTACCAGAGCATGACTGACTCATTACCAGAGCCGTCTACTCCCGAAAGAGCAGGACTGACTCATTACCAGAGCAGTCTAACCCCACAGAGCAGGACTGACTCATTACCAGAGCAGTCTACTCCCTACAGAGCAGGAATGACTCATTACCAGAGCAGTCTACTCCCTACAGAGCAGGAATGACTCATTACAAGAGCAGTCTACTCCCCAAAGAGCAGGATTGACTCATTACCAGAGCAGGACTGACTCATTACCAGAGCAGTCTACTCCCTACAGAGCAGGAATGACTCATTACCAGAGCACTCTACTCCCTACAGAGCAGGAACGACTCATTACCAGAGCAGTCTACTCGCCACAGAGCAGGAATGACTCATTACCAGAGCAGTCTACTCCCTACAGAGCAGGAATGACTCATTACCAGAGCAGTCTACTCCCCACAGAGCAGGACTGACTCATTACCAGAGCAGGCCTGACTCATTACCAGAGCATGACTGACTCATTACCAGAGCCGTCTACTCCCGAAAGAGCAGGACTGACTCATTACCAGAGCAGTCTACCCCCCACAGAGCAGGACTGACTCATTACCAGAGCAGTCTACTCCCTACAGAGCAGGAATGACTCATTACCAGAGCAGTCTACTCCCTACAGAGCAGGAATGACTCATTACCAGAGCAGTCTACTCGCTACAGAGCAGGACTGACTCATTACCAGAGAAGGACTGACTCATAACCAGAGCAGTCTACTCCCCACAGAGCAGGACTGACTCATTACCAGAGCAGTCTACTCCCTACAGAGCAGGAATGACTCATTACCAGAGCAGTCTACTCCCTACAGAGCAGGAATGACTCATTGCCAGAGCAGTCTACTCCCCAAAGAGCAGGATTGACTCATTACCAGAGCAGTCTACTCGCCACAGAGCAGGATTGACTCATTACCAAAGCAGTCTACTCCCCAAAGAGCAGGATGGACTCATTACCAGAGCAGGACTGACTCATTACCAGAGCAGTCTACTCCCCACAGAGCAGGACAGACTCATTACCAGAGCACGACTGACTCATTACCATAGCAGTCTACACTCCACAGAGCAGGACTGACTCATTACCAGAGCAGAACTGATTCATTACCAGAGCAGTCTACTCCCCACAGAGTAGGAGAGACTCATTACCGGAGCAGGACTGACTAATTACCAGAGCAGTCTACTCCCCACAGAGAAGGACTGACTCATTACCAGAGCAGTCTACCCCCCACAGAGCAGGACTGACTCATTACCAGAGCAGTCTACTCCCTACAGAGCAGGAATGACTCATTACCAGAGCAGTCTACTCCCTAAAGAGCAGGAATGACTCATTACCAGAGCAGTCTACTCGCCACAGAGCAGGAATGACTCATTACCAGAGCAGTCTACTCCCTACAGAGCAGGAATGACTCATTACCAGAGCAGTCTACTCCCCACAGAGCAGGACTGACTCATTACCAGAGCAGGCCTGACTCATTACCAGAGCATGACTGACTCATTACCAGAGTCGTCTACTCCCGAAAGAGCAGGACTGACTCATTACCAGAGCAGTCTACCCCCCACAGAGCAGGACTGACTCATTACCAGAGCAGAACTGACTCATTACCAGAGCAGTCTACCCCCCACAGAGCAGGACTGACTCATTACCAGAGCAGTCTACTCCCTACAGAGCAGGAATGACTCATTAACAGAGCAGTCTACTCCCTACAGAGCAGGAATGACTCATTACCAGAGCAGTCTACTCGCCACAGAGCAGGACTGACTCATTACCAGAGAAGGACTGACTCATAACCAGAGCAGGCTACTCCCCACAGAGCAGGACTGACTCATTACCAGAGCAGTCTACTCCCTACAGAGCAGGAATGACTCATTACCAGAGCAGTCTACTCCCTACAGAGCAGGAATGACTCATTGCCAGAGCAGTCTACTCCCCAAAGAGCAGGATTGACTCATTACCAGAGCAGTCTACTCGCCACAGAGCAGGATGGACTCATTACCAGAGCAGGACTGACTCATTACCAGAGCAGTCTACTCCCCACAGAGCAGGACAGACTCATTACCAGAGCACGACTGACTCATTACCATAGCAGTCTACACTCCACAGAGCAGGACTGACTCATTACCAGAGCAGAACTGACTCATTACCAGAGCAGTCTACTCCCCACAGAGCAGGAGAGACTCATTACCGGAGCAGGACTGACTAATTACCAGAGCAGTCTACTCCCCACAGAGAAGGACTGACTCATTACCAGAGCAGAACTGACTCATTACCAGAGCAGGACTGACTCATTACCAGAGCAGTTTACTCCCCACAGAGCAGGACTGACTCATTACCAGAGCTGGACTGACTCATTACCTGAGCAGTCTACTCCCCACAGAGCAGGACTGACTCATTACCAGAGCAGTCTACTCCCCACAGAGCAGGAATGACTCATTACCAGAGCAGTCTACTCCCCACAGAGCTGGACTGACTCATTACCAGAGCAGGACCGACTCATTACCAGAGAAGTCTACTCCCCAAAGATCAGGACTGACTCATTACCAGAGCAGGACTGACTCATTACCAGAGAAATGTACTCCGCAAAGAGCAGGACTGACTCATTACCAGAGCAGTCTACTCGCCACAGAGCAGGAATGACTCATTACCAGAGCAGTCTACTCCCTACAGAGCAGGAATGACTCATTACCAGAGCAGTCTACTCGCCACAGAGCAGGAATGACTCATTACCAGAGCAGTCTACTCCCTACAGAGCAGGAATGACTCATTACCAGAGCAGTCTACTCCCCACAGAGCAGGACTGACTCATTACCAGAGCAGGCCTGACTCATTACCAGAGCATGACTGACTCATTACCAGAGCCGTCTACTCCCGAAAGAGCAGGACTGACTCATTACCAGAGCAGTCTACCCCCCACAGAGCAGGACTGACTCATTACCAGAGCAGAACTGACTCATTACCAGAGCAGTCTACTCCCCACAGAGCAGGAGAGACTCATTACCGGAGCAGGACTGACTCATTACCAGAGCAGTCTACTCCCCACAGAGAAGGACTGACTCATTACCAGAGCAGTCTACCCCCCAACAGAGCAGGACTGACTCATTACCAGAGCAGTCTACTCGCCACAGAGCAGGAATGACTCATTACCAGAGCAGTCTACTCCCTACAGAGCAGGAATGACTCATTACCAGAGCAGTCTACTCCCCACAGAGCAGGACTGACTCATTACCAGAGCAGGCCTGACTCATTACCAGAGCATGACTGACTTATTACCAGAGCCGTCTACTCCCGAAAGAGCAGGACTGACTCATTACCAGAGCAGTCTACCCCCCACAGAGCAGGACTGACTCATTACCAGAGCAGTCTACTCCCTACAGAGCAGGAATGACTCATTACCAGAGCAGTCTACTCCCTACAGAGCAGGAATGACTCATTACCAGAGCAGTCTACTCCCTACAGAGCAGGAATGACTCATTGCCAGAGCAGTCTACTCCCCAAAGAGCAGGATTAACTCATTACCAGAGCAGTCTACTCGCCACAGAGCAGGATGGACTCATTACCAGAGCAGGACTGACTCATTACCAGAGCAGTCTACTCCCCACAGAGCAGGACAGACTCATTACCAGAGCACGACTGACTCATTACCATAGCAGTCTACACTCCACAGAGCAGGACTGACTCATTACCAGAGCAGAACTGACTCATTACCAGAGCAGTCTACTCCTCACAGAGCAGGAGAGACTCATTACCGGAGCAGGACTGACTAATTACCAGAGCAGTCTACTCCCCACAGAGAAGGACTGACTCATTACCAGAGCAGAACTGACTCATTACCAGAGCAGGACTGACTCATTACCAGAGCAGTTTACTCCCCACAGAGCAGGACTGACTCATTACCAGAGCAGGACTGACTCATTACCTGAGCAGTCTACTCCCCACAGACCAGGACTGACTTATTACCAGAGCAGTCTACTCTCCACAGAGCAGGACTGACTCATTACCAGAGCAGTCTACTCCCCACAGAGCAGGAATGACTCATTACCAGAGCAGTCTACTCCCCACAGAGCTGGACTGACTCATTACCAGAGCAGGACCGACTCATTACCAGAGAAGTCTACTCCCCAAAGATCAGGACTGACTCATTACCAGAGCAGGACTGACTCATTACCAGAGAAATGTACTCCGCAAAGAGCAGGACTGACTCATTACCAGAGCAGTCTACCCCCCACAGAGCAGGAATGACTAATTGCCAGAGCAGTGTACTCCACACAGAGCAGGACTGACTCTTTACCAGAGCAGTCTACTCCCCACAGAGCAGGACTGACTCATTACCAGAGCAGTCTTCTCCCCACAGAGCAGGACTGACTCATTACCAGAGCAGTCTAACCGCAAAAGAGCAAGACTGACTCATTACCAGAGCAGTTTATTCCCCACAGAGCAGGACTGACTCATTACCAGAGCAGTCGACCCCCCACAGAGCAGGAATGACTCATTGCCAGAGCAGTGTACTCCACACAGAGCAGGACTGACTCATTACCAGAGCAGTCTACTCCCCACAGAGCAGGACTGACTCATTACCAGAGCAGTCTACTCCCCACAGAGCAGGACTGACTCATTACCAGAGCAGTCTAACCCCCAAAGAGCAAGACTGACTCATTACCAGAGCAGTTTATTCCCCACAGAGCAGGACTGACTCATTACCAGAGCAGTCGACCCCCCACAGAGAAGGACTGACTCATTACCAGGCAGTCTACTCCCCACAGAGCAAGACTGACTCATTATCAGAGCAGGACTGACTCATTACCTGAGCAGGACTGACTAATTACCAGGCAGTGTACTCTCCACAGAGCAGGACTGACTCATTACCAGAGCAGGACTGACTCATTACCAGAGCAGTCTACTCCCCACAGAGCAGGACTGACTCATTACCAGAGCAGGACTTACTCAATACCAGAGCAGTCTACTCCCCACAGAGCTGGACTGAATCATTACCAGAGCAGGACTGACTCATTACCAGAGAAGTCTACTCCCCAAAGAGCAGGACTGACTCATTACCTGAGCAGTCTACCCCACACTGAGCAGGACTGACTCATTGCCAGAGCACTGTACTCCCCACAGAGCAGGACTGACTCATTACCAGAGCAGTCTACTCCCCACAGAGCAAGACAAACTCATTACCAGAGCAGTCTACTCCCCACAGAGCAGGACTGACTCATTACCAGAGCAGTCTACTCCCCACAGAGCAGGATTGACTCATTAACAGAGCAGGACTGACTCATTACCAGAGAAGTCTACTCTCCACAGAGCAGGACTGACTCATTACCAGAGCAGTCTACTCCCCACAGAGCAGGAATGACTCATTACCAGAGCAGTCTACTCCCCACAGAGCTGGACTGACTCATTACCAGAGCAGGACCGACTCATTACCAGAGAAGTCTACTCCCCAAAGATCAGGACTGACTCATTACCAGAGCAGGACTGACTCATTACCAGAGAAATGTACTCCGCAAAGAGCAGGACTGACTCATTACCAGAGCAGTCTACCCCCACAGAGCAGGAATGACTAATTGCCAGAGCAGTGTACTCCACACAGAGCAGGACTGACTCTTTACCAGAGCAGTCTACTCCCCACAGAGCAGGACTGACTCATTACCAGAGCAGTCTTCTCCCCACAGAGCAGGACTGACTCATTACCAGAGCAGTCTAACCGCAAAAGAACAAGACTGACTCATTACCAGAGCAGTTTATTCCCCACAGAGCAGGACTGACTCATTACCAGAGCAGTCGACCCCCCACAGAGCAGGAATGACTCATTGCCAGAGCAGTGTACTCCACACAGAGCAGGACTGACTCATTACCAGAGCAGTCTACTCCCCACAGAGCAGGACTGACTCATTACCAGAGCAGTCTACTCCCCACAGAGCAGGACTGACTCATTACCAGAGCAGTCTAACCCCCAAAGAGCAAGACTGACTCATTACCAGAGCAGTTTATTCCCCACAGAGCAGGACTGACTCATTACCAGAGCAGTCGACCCCCCACAGAGAAGGACTGACTCATTACCAGGCAGTCTACTCCCCACAGAGCAAGACTGACTCATTATCAGAGCAGGACTGACTCATTACCTGAGCAGGACTGACTAATTACCAGGCAGTGTACTCTCCACAGAGCAGGACTGACTCATTACCAGAGCAGGACTGACTCATTACCAGAGCAGTCTACTCCCCACAGAGCAGGACTGACTCATTACCAGAGCAGGACTGACTCAATACCAGAGCAGTCTACTCCCCACAGAGCTGGACTGAATCATTACCAGAGCAGGACTGACTCATTACCAGAGAAGTCTACTCCCCAAAGAGCAGGACTGACTCATTACCTGAGCAGTCTACCCCACACTGAGCAGGACTGACTCATTGCCAGAGCACTGTACTCCCCACAGAGCAGGACTGACTCATTACCAGAGCAGTCTACTCCCCACAGAGCAAGACAAACTCATTACCAGAGCAGTCTACTCCCCACAGAGCAGGACTGACTCATTACCAGAGCAGTCTACTCCCCACAGAGCAGGATTGACTCATTAACAGAGCAGGACTGACTCATTACCAGAGCAGGACTGACTCATTAACAGAGCAGGACTGACTCAATACAAGAGCTGTCTACTCCCCACAGAGCAGGACTGACTCATTACCAGAGCAGTCTACTACCTACAGAGCAGGACTGACTCATTACCAGAGCAGTCTTCTCCCCACAGAGCAGGACTGACTCATTACCAGAGCAGGCCTGACTCATTACCAGAGCATGACTGACTCATTACCAGAGCCGTCTACTCCCGAAAGAGCAGGACTGACTCATTACCAGAGCAGTCTACCCCCACTTAGCAGGCCTGACTCATTACCAGAGCAGTCTACTCCCTACAGAGCAGAAATGACTCATTACCAGAGCGGTCTACTCCCTACAGAGCAGGAATGACTCATTACCAGAGCAGTCTACTCGCCACAGAGCAGGACTGACTCATTACCAGAGCAGGACTGACTCATAACCAGAGCAGTCTACTCCCAACAGAGCAGGACTGACTCATTACCAGAGCAGTCTACTCCCTACAGAGCAGGAATGACTCATTACCAGAGCAGTCTACTCCCTACAGAGCAGGAATGACTCATTACCAGAGCAATCTACTCCCCAAAGAGCAGGATTGACTCATTACCAGAGCATGACTGACTCATTACCAGAGCAGTCTACTCCCCACAGAGCAGGTCTGACTCATTACCAGAGCAGTCTACTCGCCACAGAGCAGGACTGACTCATTACCAAAGCAGTCTACTCCCCAAAGAGCAGAATGGACTCATTACCAGAGCAGGACTGACTCATTACCAGAGCAGTCTACTCCCCACAGAGCAGGTCTGACTCATTACCAGAGCAGTCTACCCCCCACAGAGCAGGTCTGATTCATTACCAGCGCAGTCTACTCCCCAGAGAGCAGGACTGACTCATTACCAGAGCAGTCAACTCCCCACAGAGCAGGACTGACTCATTACCAGAGCAGGACTGACTCATTACCAGGCAGTGTAATCCCCACAGAGCAGGACAGACTCATTACCAGAGCAGTCTACTCCCTACAGAGCAGGAATGACTCATTACCAGAGCAGTCTACTCCCTACAGAGCAGGAATGACTCATTGCCAGAGCAGTCTACTCCCCAAAGAGCAGGATTGACTCATTACCAGAGCAGTCTACTCGCCACAGAGCAGGATGGACTCATTACCAGAGCAGGACTGACTCATTACCAGAGCAGTCTACTCCCCACAGAGCAGGACAGACTCATTACCAGAGCACGACTGACTCATTACCATAGCAGTCTACACTCCACAGAGCAGGACTGACTCATTACCAGAGCAGAACTGACTCATTACCAGAGCAGTCTACTCCTCACAGAGCAGGAGAGACTCATTACCGGAGCAGGACTGACTAATTACCAGAGCAGTCTACTCCCCACAGAGAAGGACTGACTCATTACCAGAGCAGAACTGACTCATTACCAGAGCAGGACTGACTCATTACCAGAGCAGTTTACTCCCCACAGAGCAGGACTGACTCATTACCAGAGCAGGACTGACTCATTACCTGAGCAGTCTACTCCCCACAGACCAGGACTGACTTATTACCAGAGCAGTCTACTCTCCACAGAGCAGGACTGACTCATTACCAGAGCAGTCTACTCCCCACAGAGCAGGAATGACTCATTACCAGAGCAGTCTACTCCCCACAGAGCTGGACTGACTCATTACCAGAGCAGGACCGACTCATTACCAGAGAAGTCTACTCCCCAAAGATCAGGACTGACTCATTACCAGAGCAGGACTGACTCATTACCAGAGAAATGTACTCCGCAAAGAGCAGGACTGACTCATTACCAGAGCAGTCTACCCCCCACAGAGCAGGAATGATTAATTGCCAGAGCAGTGTACTCCACACAGAGCAGGACTGACTCATTACCAGAGCAGTCTACTCCCCACAGAGCAGGACTGACTCATTACCAGAGCAGTCTTCTCCCCACAGAGCAGGACTGACTCATTACCAGAGCAGTCTAACCGCAAAAGAGCAAGACTGACTCATTACCAGAGCAGTTTATTCCCCACAGAGCAGGACTGACTCATTACCAGAGCAGTCGACCCCCCACAGAGCAGGAATGACTCATTGCCAGAGCAGTGTACTCCACACAGAGCAGGACTGACTCATTACCAGAGCAGTCTACTCCCCACAGAGCAGGACTGACTCATTACCAGAGCAGTCTACTCCCCACAGAGCAGGACTGACTCATTACCAGAGCAGTCTAACCCCCAAAGAGCAAGACTGACTCATTACCAGAGCAGTTTATTCCCCACAGAGCAGGACTGACTCATTACCAGAGCAGTCGACCCCCCGAGCTGCTCATTACCAGGCAGTCTACCCCCACAGAGCAAGACTGACTCATTATCAGAGCAGGACTGACTCATTACCTGAGCAGGACTGACTCATTACCAGGCAGTGTACTCTCCACAGAGCAGGACTGACTCATTACCAGAGCAGGACTGACTCATTACCAGAGCAGTCTACTCCCCACAGAGCAGGACTGACTCATTACCAGAGCAGGACTGACTCAATACCAGAGCAGTCTACTCCCCACAGAGCTGGACTGAATCATTACCAGAGCAGGACTGACTCATTACCAGAGAAGTCTACTCCCCAAAGAGCAGGACTGACTCATTACCTGAGCAGTCTACCCCACACAGAGCAGGACTGACTCATTGCCAGAGCACTGTACTCCCCACAGAGCAGGACTGACTCATTACCAGAGCAGTCTACTCCCCCACAGAGCAAGACAAACTCATTACCAGAGCAGTCTACTCCCCACAGAGCAGGACTGACTCATTACCAGAGCAGTCTACTCCCCACAGAGCAGGATTGACTCATTAACAGAGCAGGACTGACTCATTACCAGAGCAGGACTGACTCATTAACAGAGCAGGACTGACTCAATACAAGAGCAGTCTACTCCCCACAGAGCAGGACTGACTCATTACCAGAGCAGTCTACTACCTACAGAGCAGGACTGACTCATTACCAGAGCAGTCTTCTCCCCACAGAGCAGGACTGACTCATTACCAGAGCAGGCCTGACTCATTACCAGAGCATGACTGACTCATTACCAGAGCCGTCTACTCCCGAAAGAGCAGGACTGACTCATTACCAGAGCAGTCTACCCCCCACTTAGCAGGCCTGACTCATTACCAGAGCAGTCTACTCCCTACAGAGCAGAAATGACTCATTACCAGAGCGGTCTACTCCCTACAGAGCAGGAATGACTCATTACCAGAGCAGTCTACTCGCCACAGAGCAGGACTGACTCATTACCAGAGCAGGACTGACTCATAACCAGAGCAGTCTACTCCCAACAGAGCAGGACTGACTCATTACCAGAGCAGTCTACTCCCTACAGAGCAGGAATGACTCATTACCAGAGCAGTCTACTCCCTACAGAGCAGGAATGACTCATTACCAGAGCAATCTACTCCCCAAAGAGCAGGATTGACTCATTACCAGAGCAGGACTGACTCATTACCAGAGCAGTCTACTCCCCACAGAGCAGGTCTGACTCATTACCAGAGCAGTCTACTCGCCACAGAGCAGGACTGACTCATTACCAAAGCAGTCTACTCCCCAAAGAGCAGAATGGACTCATTACCAGAGCAGGACTGACTCATTACCAGAGCAGTCTACTCCCCACAGAGCAGGTCTGACTCATTACCAGAGCAGTCTACCCCCCACAGAGCAGGTCTGATTCATTACCAGCGCAGTCTACTCCCCAGAGAGCAGGACTGACTCATTACCAGAGCAGTCAACTCCCCACAGAGCAGGACTGACTCATTACCAGAGCAGGACTGACTCATTACCAGAGAAGTCTACTCCCCAAAGATCAGGACTGACTCATTACCAGAGCAGGACTGACTCATTACCAGAGAAATGTACTCCGCAAAGAGCAGGACTGACTCATTACCAGAGCAGTCTACCCCCCACAGAGCAGGAATGATTAATTGCCAGAGCAGTGTACTCCACACAGAGCAGGACTGACTCATTACCAGAGCAGTCTACTCCCCACAGAGCAGGACTGACTCATTACCAGAGCAGTCTTCTCCCCACAGAGCAGGACTGACTCATTACCAGAGCAGTCTAACCGCAAAAGAGCAAGACTGACTCATTACCAGAGCAGTTTATTCCCCACAGAGCAGGACTGACTCATTACCAGAGCAGTCGACCCCCCACAGAGCAGGAATGACTCATTGCCAGAGCAGTGTACTCCACACAGAGCAGGACTGACTCATTACCAGAGCAGTCTACTCCCCACAGAGCAGGACTGACTCATTACCAGAGCAGTCTACTCCCCACAGAGCAGGACTGACTCATTACCAGAGCAGTCTAACCCCCAAAGAGCAAGACTGACTCATTACCAGAGCAGTTTATTCCCCACAGAGCAGGACTGACTCATTACCAGAGCAGTCGACCCCCCACAGAGAAGGACTGACTCATTACCAGGCAGTCTACTCCCCACAGAGCAAGACTGACTCATTATCAGAGCAGGACTGACTCAATACCTGAGCAGGACTGACTCATTACCAGGCAGTGTACTCTCCACAGAGCAGGACTGACTCATTACCAGAGCAGGACTGACTCATTACCAGAGCAGTCTACTCCCCACAGAGCAGGACTGACTCATTACCAGAGCAGGACTGACTCAATACCAGAGCAGTCTACTCCCCACAGAGCTGGACTGAATCATTACCAGAGCAGGACTGACTCATTACCAGAGAAGTCTACTCCCCAAAGAGCAGGACTGACTCATTACCTGAGCAGTCTACCCCACACAGAGCAGGACTGACTCATTGCCAGAGCACTGTACTCCCCACAGAGCAGGACTGACTCATTACCAGAGCAGTCTACTCCCCACAGAGCAAGACAAACTCATTACCAGAGCAGTCTACTCCCCACAGAGCAGGACTGACTCATTACCAGAGCAGTCTACTCCCCACAGAGCAGGATTGACTCATTAACAGAGCAGGACTGACTCATTACCAGAGCAGGACTGACTCATTAACAGAGCAGGACTGACTCAATACAAGAGCAGTCTACTCCCCACAGAGCAGGACTGACTCATTACCAGAGCAGTCTACTACCTACAGAGCAGGACTGACTCATTACCAGAGCAGTCTTCTCCCCACAGAGCAGGACTGACTCATTACCAGAGCAGGCCTGACTCATTACCAGAGCATGACTGACTCATTACCAGAGCCGTCTACTCCCGAAAGAGCAGGACTGACTCATTACCAGAGCAGTCTACCCCCCACTTAGCAGGCCTGACTCATTACCAGAGCAGTCTACTCCCTACAGAGCAGAAATGACTCATTACCAGAGCGGTCTACTCCCTACAGAGCAGGAATGACTCATTACCAGAGCAGTCTACTCGCCACAGAGCAGGACTGACTCATTACCAGAGCAGGACTGACTCATAACCAGAGCAGTCTACTCCCAACAGAGCAGGACTGACTCATTACCAGAGCAGTCTACTCCCTACAGAGCAGGAATGACTCATTACCAGAGCAGTCTACTCCCTACAGAGCAGGAATGACTCATTACCAGAGCAATCTACTCCCCAAAGAGCAGGATTGACTCATTACCAGAGCAGGACTGACTCATTACCAGAGCAGTCTACTCCCCACAGAGCAGGTCTGACTCATTACCAGAGCAGTCTACTCGCCACAGAGCAGGACTGACTCATTACCAAAGCAGTCTACTCCCCAAAGAGCAGAATGGACTCATTACCAGAGCAGGACTGACTCATTACCAGAGCAGTCTACTCCCCACAGAGCAGGTCTGACTCATTACCAGAGCAGTCTACCCCCCACAGAGCAGGTCTGATTCATTACCAGCGCAGTCTACTCCCCAGAGAGCAGGACTGACTCATTACCAGAGCAGTCAACTCCCCACAGAGCAGGACTGACTCATTACCAGAGCAGGACTGACTCATTACCAGGCAGTGTAATCCCCACAGAGCAGGACTGACTCATAACAAGAGCAGTACTGACTCATTACCAGAGCAGTCTACTCCCCACAGAACAGGACTCACTCATTACCAGGCAGTCTACTCCCCACAGAGCAGGACTGACTCATTACCAAAGCAGTCTACTCCCCACAGAGCAGGACTGACTAATTATCAGAGCAGTCTAATCCCCAAAGTGCAAGACTGACTCATTACCAGAGCAGTTTATTCCCCACAGAGCAGGACTGACTCATTACCAGAGCAGTCTACCCCCCACAGAGAAGGACTGACTCATTACCAGGCAGTCTACTCCCCACAGAGCAAGATTGACTCATTATCAGAGCAGGACTGACTCATTACCAGAGCAGGACTGACTCATTACCAGAGCAGTCTACTCCCCACAGAGCAGGATTGACTCATTACCAGAGCAGGACTGACTCAATACCAGAGCACTCTACTCCCCACAGAGCAGGACTGACTCATTACCAGAGCAGTCGACCCCCCACAGAGCAGGAATGACTCATTGCCAGAGCAGTGTACTCCACACAGAGCAGGACTGACTCATTACCAGAGCAGTCTACTCCCCACAGAGCAGGACTGACTCATTACCAGAGCAGTCTACTCCCCACAGAGCAGGACTGACTCATTACCAGAGCAGTCTAACCCCCAAAGAGCAAGACTGACTCATTACCAGAGCAGTTTATTCCCCACAGAGCAGGACTGACTCATTACCAGAGCAGTCGACCCCCCACAGAGAAGGACTGACTCATTACCAGGCAGTCTACTCCCCACAGAGCAAGACTGACTCATTATCAGAGCAGGACTGACTCATTACCTGAGCAGGACTGACTCATTACCAGGCAGTGTACTCTCCACAGAGCATTGACTGACTCATTACCAGAGCAGGACTGACTCATTACCAGAGCAGTCTACTCCCCACAGAGCAGGACTGACTCATTACCAGAGCAGGACTGACTCAATACCAGAGCAGTCTACTCCCCACAGAGCTGGACTGAATCATTACCAGAGCAGGACTGACTCATTACCAGAGAAGTCTACTCCCCAAAGAGCAGGACTGACTCATTACCTGAGCAGTCTACCCCACACAGAGCAGGACTGACTCATTGCCAGAGCACTGTACTCCCCACAGAGCAGGACTGACTCATTACCAGAGCAGTCTACTCCCCACAGAGCAAGACAAACTCATTACCAGAGCAGTCTACTCCCCACAGAGCAGGACTGACTCATTACCAGAGCAGTCTACTCCCCACAGAGCAGGATTGACTCATTACCAGAGCAGGACTGACTCATTACCAGAGCAGGACTGACTCATTAACAGAGCAGGACTGACTCAATACAAGAGCAGTCTACTCCCCACAGAGCAGGACTGACTCATTACCAGAGCAGTCTACTACCTACAGAGCAGGACTGACTCATTACCAGAGCAGTCTTCTCCCCACAGAGCAGGACTGACTCATTACCAGAGCAGGCCTGACTCATTACCAGAGCATGACTGACTCATTACCAGAGCCGTCTACTCCCGAAAGAGCAGGACTGACTCATTACCAGAGCAGTCTACCCCCCACTTAGCAGGCCTGACTCATTACCAGAGCAGTCTACTCCCTACAGAGCAGAAATGACTCATTACCAGAGCGGTCTACTCCCTACAGAGCAGGAATGACTCATTACCAGAGCAGTCTACTCGCCACAGAGCAGGACTGACTCATTACCAGAGCAGGACTGACTCATAACCAGAGCAGTCTACTCCCAACAGAGCAGGACTGACTCATTACCAGAGCAGTCTACTCCCTACAGAGCAGGAATGACTCATTACCAGAGCAGTCTACTCCCCAAAGAGCAGAATGGACTCATTACCAGAGCAGGACTGACTCATTACCAGAGCAGTCTACTCCCCACAGAGCAGGTCTGACTCATTACCAGAGCAGTCTACCCCCCACAGAGCAGGTCTGATTCATTACCAGCGCAGTCTACTCCCCAGAGAGCAGGACTGACTCATTACCAGAGCAGTCAACTCCCCACAGAGCAGGACTGACTCATTACCAGAGCAGGACTGACTCATTACCAGAGAAGTCTACTCCCGAAAGAGCAGGACTGACTCATTACCTGAGCAGTCCACCCCACACAGAGCAGGACTGACTCATTGCCAGAGCAGTGTACTCCCCACAGAGCAGGACTGACTCATTACCAGAGCAGTCTACTCCCCACGGAGCAAGACAAACTCATTACCAGAGCAGTCTACTCCCCACAGAGCAGGACTGACTCATTACCAGAGCAGTCTACTCCCCACAGAGCAGGACTGACTCATTACCAGAGCAGTCTACTCCCCACAGAGCAGGATTGACTCATTACCAGAGCAGGACTGACTCATTACCAGAGCAGGACTGACTCATTAACAGAGCAGGACTGACTCAATACAAGAGCAGTCTACTCCCCACAGAGCAGGACTGACTCATTACCAGAGCAGTCTACTACCTACAGAGCAGGACTGACTCATTACCAGAGCAGTCTTCTCCCCACAGAGCAGGACTGACTCATTACCAGAGCAGGCCTGACTCATTACCAGAGCCGTGTTCTCCCGAAAGAGCAGGACTGACTCATTACCAGAGCAGTCTACCCCCCACAGAGCAGGACTGACTTATTACCAGAGCAGTCTACTCCCTACAGAGCAGGAATGACTCAGTACCAGAGCAGTCTACTCCCTACAGAGCAGGAATGACTCATTACCAGAGCAGTCTACTCCCCAAAGAGCAGGATTGACTCATTACCAGAGCAGGACTGACTCATTACCAGAGCAGTCTACTCCCCACAGAGCAGGTCTGAGTCATTACCAGAGCAGTCTAACCCCCACAGAGCAGGTCTGATTCATTACCAGCGCAGTCTACTCCCCACAGAGCAGGACTGACTCATTACCAGAGCAGGCTACTCCCGAAAGAGCAGGACTGACTCATTACCAGAGCAGTCTACCCCCCACAGAGCAGGACTGACTCATTACCAGAGCAGTCTACTCCCTACAGAGCAGGAATGACTCATTACCAGAGCAGTCTACTCCCTACAGAGCAGGAATGACTCATTACCAGAGCAGTCTACTCGCCACAGAGCAGGAATGACTCATTACCAGAGCAGTCTACTCCCTACAGAGCAGGAATGACTCATTACCAGAGCAGTCTACTCCCCACAGAGCAGGACTGACTCATTACCAGAGCAGGCCTGACTCATTACCAGAGCATGACTGACTCATTACCAGAGCCGTCTACTCCCGAAAGAGCAGGACTGACTCATTACCAGAGCAGTCTACCCCCCACAGAGCAGGACTGACTCATTACCAGAGCAGTCTACTCCCTACAGAGCAGGAATGACTCATTACCAGAGCAGTCTACTCCCTACAGAGCAGGAATGACTCATTACCAGAGCAGTCTACTCGCCACAGAGCAGGACTGACTCATTACCAGAGCAGGACTGACTCATAACCAGAGCAGTGTGCTCCCCACAGAGCAGGACTGACTCATTACCAGAGCAGTCTACTCCCTACAGAGCAGGAATGACTCATTACCAGAGCAGTCTACTCCCTACAGAGCAGGAATGACTGATTACCAGAGCAGTCTACTCCCCAAAGAGCAGGATTGACTCATTAACAGAGCAGGACTGACTCATTACCAGAGCAGTCTACTCGCCACAGAGCAGGACTGACTCATTACCAAAGCAGTCTACTCCCCAAAGAGCAGAATGGACTCATTACCAGAGCAGGACTGACTCATTACCAGAGCAGTCTACTCCCCACAGAGCAGGTCTGACTCACTACCAGAGCAGTCTACCCCCCACAGAGCAGGTCTGATTCATTACCAGCGCAGTCTACTCCCCACAGAGCAGGACTGACTCATTACCAGAGCAGTCAACTCCCCACAGAGCAGGACTGACTCATTACCAGAGCAGGACTGACTCATTACCAGGCAGTGTAATCCCCACAGAGCAGGACTGACTCATAACAAGAGCAGTACTGACTCATTACCAGAGCAGTCTACTCCCCACAGAGCAGGATTGACTCATTACCAGAGCAGGACTGACTCATTACCAGAGCAGTCTACCCCCCACATAGCAGGACTGACTCATTACCAGGCAGTCTACTCCCCACAGAGCAGGACTGACTCATTACCAAAGCAGTCTACTCCCCACAGATCAGGACTGACTCATTACCAGAGCAGGCCTGACTCATTACCAGAGCATGACTGACTCATTACCAGAGCCGTCTACTCCCGAAAGAGCAGGACTGACTCATTACCAGAGCAGTCTACCCCCCACTTAGCAGGACTGACTCATTACCAGAGCAGTCTACTCCCTACAGAGCAGAAATGACTCATTACCAGAGCAGTCTACTCCCTACAGAGCAGGAAAGACTCATTACCAGAGCAGTCTACTCGCCACAGAGCAGGAATGACTCATTACCAGAGCAGGACTGACTCATAACCAGAGCAGTCTACTCCCCACAGAGCAGGACTGACTCATTACCAGAGCAGTCTACTCGCCACAGAGCAGGACTGACTCATTACCAAAGCAGTCTACTCCCCAAAGAGCAGAATGGACTCATTACCAGAGCAGGACTGACTCATTACCAGAGCAGTCTACTCCCCACAGAGCAGGTCTGACTCACTACCAGAGCAGTCTACCCCCCACAGAGCAGGTCTGATTCATTACCAGCGCAGTCTACTCCCCACAGAGCAGGACTGACTCATTACCAGAGCAGTCAACTCCCCACAGAGCAGGACTGACTCATTACCAGAGCAGGACTGACTCATTACCAGGCAGTGTAATCCCCACAGAGCAGGACTGACTCATAACAAGAGCAGTACTGACTCATTACCAGAGCAGTCTACTCCCCACAGAGCAGGATTGACTCATTACCAGAGCAGGACTGACTCATTACCAGAGCAGTCTACCCCCCACATAGCAGGACTGACTCATTACCAGGCAGTCTACTCCCCACAGAGCAGGACTGACTCATTACCAAAGCAGTCTACTCCCCACAGAGCAGGACTGACTCATTACCAGAGCAGTCTAACCCCCAAAGTGCAAGACTGACTCATTACCAGAGCAGTTTATTCCCCACAGAGCAGGACTGACTCATTACCAGAGCAGTCTACCCCCCACAGAGAAGGACTGACTCATTACCAGGCAGTCTACTCCCCACAGAGCAAGATTGACTCATTATCAGAGCAGGACTGACTCATTACCAGAGCAGGACTGACACATTACCAGAGCAGTCTACTCCCCACAGAGCAGGACTGACTCATTACCAGAGCAGGACTGACTCAATACCAGAGCACTCTACTCCCCACAGAGCTGGACTGAATCATTACCAGAGCAGGACTGACTCATTACCAGAGAAGTCTACTCCCGAAAGAGCAGGACTGACTCATTACCTGAGCAGTCCACCCCACACAGAGCAGGACTGACTCATTGCCAGAGCAGTGTACTCCCCACAGAGCAGGACTGACTCATTACCAGAGCAGTCTACTCCCCACAGAGCAAGACAAACTCATTACCAGAGCAGTCTACTCCCCACAGAGCAGGACTGACTCATTACCAGAGCAGTCTACTCCCCACAGAGCAGGACTGACTCATTACCAGAGCAGGATTGACTCATTACCAGAGCAGGACTGACTCATTACCAGAGCAGGACTGACTCATTAACAGAGCAGGACTGACTCATTAACAGAGCAGGACTGACTCAATACAAGAGCAGTCTACTCCCCACAGAGCAGGACTGACTCATTACCAGAGCAGTCTACTACCTACAGAGCAGGACTGACTCATTACCAGAGCAGTCTACTCGCCACAGAGCAGGAATGACTCATTACCAGAGCAGTCTACTCCCTACAGAGCAGGAATGACTCATTACCAGAGCAGTCTACTCCCCACAGAGCAGGACTGACTCATTACCAGAGCAGGCCTGACTCATTACCAGAGCATGACTGACTCATTACCAGAGCCGTCTACTCCCGAAAGAGCAGGACTGACTCATTACCAGAGCAGTCTACTCCCTACAGAGCAGGAATGACTCATTACCAGAGCAGTCTACTCCCTACAGAGCAGGACTGACTCATTACCAGAGCAGAACTGACTCATTACCAGAGCAGGACTGACTCATTACCAGAGCAGTGTACTCCCCACAGAGCAGGACTGACTCATTACCAGAGCAGGACTGACTCATTACCAGAGCAGTCTACTCCCCACAGACCAGGACTGACTTATTACCAGAGCAGTCTACTCTCCACAGAGCAGGACTGACTCATTACCAGAGCAGTCTACTCCCCACAGAGCAGGAATGACTCATTACCAGAGCAGTCTACTCCCCACAGAGCTGGACTGACTCATTACCAGAGCAGGACCGACTCATAACCAGAGAAGTCTACTCCCCAAAGATCAGGACTGACTCATTACCAGAGCAGTCTACCCCCCACAGAGCAACTGACTCATTACCAGAGCAGTTTACTCCCCACAGAGCATGACTGACTCATTACCAGAGCAGGACTGACTCATTACCAGAGCAGTCTACTCCCCACAGACCAGGACTGACTTATTACCAGTGCAGTCTACTCTCCACAGAGCAGGACTGACTCATTACCAGAGCAGTCTACTCCCCACAGAGCTGGACTGACCCATTAACAGAGCAGGACCGACTCATTACCAGAGAAGTCTACTCCCCAAAGGTCAGGACTGACTCATTACCAGAGCAAGACTGACTCATTACCAGAGCATTATATTCCCCACAGAGCAGGACTGACTCATTACCAGAGCAGTCTACCCCCCACAGAGCAGGACTGACTCATTACCAGGCATTCTACTCCCCACAGAGCAAGACTGACTCATTATCAGAGCAGGACTGACTCATTACCTGAGCAGGACTGACTCATTACCAGGCAGTGTACTCTCCAGAGAGCAGGACTGAATCATTACCAGAGCAGGACTGACTCATTACCAGAGCAGTCAACTCCCCATAGAGCAGGACTGACTCATTACCAGAGCAGGACTGACTCATTACCTGAGCAGTCTACCCCACACAGAGCAGGACTGACTCATTGCCAGAGCACTGTACTCACCACAGAGCAGGACTGACTCATTACCAGAGCAGTCTACTCCCCACAGAGCAAGACAAACTCATTACCAGAGCAGTCTACTCCCCACAGAGCAGGACTGACTCATTACCAGAGCAGTCTACTCCCCACAGAGCAGGACTGACTCATTACCAGAGCAGTCTACTCCCCACAGAGCAAAATTGACTCATTACCAGAGCAGGACTGACTCATTACCAGAGCAGGACTGACTCATTAACAGAGCAGGACTGACTCAATACAAGAGCAGTCTACTCCCCCACAGAGCAGGACTGACTCATTACCAGAACACTCTACTACCTACAGAGCAGGACTGACTCATTACCAGAGCAGTCTTCTCCCCACAGAGCAGGACTGACTCATTACCAGAGCAGGCCTGACTCATTACCAGAGCATGACTGACTCATTACCAGAGCCGTCTACTCCCGAAAGAGCAGGACTGACTCATTACCAGAGCAGTCTACCCCCACTTAGCAGGACTGACTCATTACCAGAGCAGTCTACTCCCTACAGAGCAGAAATGACTCATTACCAGAGCAGTCTACTCCCTACAGAGCAGGAAAGACTCATTACCAGAGCAGTCTACTCGCCACAGAGCAGGACTGACTCATTACCAGAGCAGGACTGACTCATAACCAGAGCAGTCTACTCCCCACAGAGCAGGATTGACTCATTACCAGAGCAGTCTACTCCCTACAGAGCATGAATGACTCATTACCAGAGCAGTCTACTCCCTACAGAGCAGGAATGACTCATTACCAGAGCAATCTACTCCCCACAGAGCAGGTCTGACTCATTACCAGAGCAGTCTACTCGCCACAGAGCAGGACTGACTCATTACCAAAGCAGTCTACTCCCCAAAGAGCAGAATGGACTCATTACCAGAGCAGGACTGACTCATTACCAGAGCAGTCTACTCCCCCACAGAGCAGGTCTGACTCATTACCAGAGCAGTCTACCCCCCACAGAGCAGGTCTGATTCATTACCAGCGCAGTCTACTCCCCACAGAGCAGGATTGACTCATTACCAGAGCAGTCAACTCCCCACAGAGCAGGACTGACTCATTACCAGAGCAGGACTGACTCATTACCAGGCAGTGTAATCCCCACAGAGCAGGACTGACTCATAACAAGAGCAGTACTGACTCATTACCAGAGCAGTCTACTCCCCACAGAGCAGGATTGACTCATTACCAGAGCAGTCTACCCCCACATAGCAGGACTGACTCATTACCAAGCAGTCTACTCCCCAGAGAGCAGGACTGACTCTTTACCAAAGCAGTCTACTCCCCACAGAGCAGGATTGACTCATTACCAGAGCAGTCTAACCCCCAAAGTGCAAGACTGACTCATTACCAGAGCAGTTTATTCCCCACAGAGCAGGACTGACTCATTACCAGAGCAGTCTACCCCCCACAGAGAAGGACTGACTCATTACCAGGCAGTCTACTCCCCACAGAGCAAGATTGACTCATTATCAGAGCAGGACTGACTCATTACCAGAGCAGGACTGACTCATTACCAGAGCAGTCTACCCCCCACATAGCAGGACTGACTCATTACCAGGCAGTCTACTCCCCACAGAGCAGGACTGACTCATTACCAAAGCAGTCTACTCCCCACAGAGCAGGACTGACTCATTACCAGAGCAGTCTAACCCCCAAAGTGCAAGACTGACTCAATACCAGAGCAGTTTATTCCCCACAGAGCAGGACTGACTCATTACCAGAGCAGTCTACCCCCCACAGAGAAGGACTGACTCATTACCAGGCAGTCTACTCCCCACAGAGCAAGATTGACTCATTATCAGAGCAGGACTGACTCATTACCAGGCAGTCTACTCCCCACAGAGCAGGACCGACTCATTACCAGAGAAGTCTACTCCCCAAAGGTCAGGACTGACTCATTACCAGAGCAAGACTGACTCATTACCAGAGCAGTATATTCCACACAGAGCAGGACTGACTCATTACCAGAGCAGTCTACCCCCCACAGAGCAGGACTGACTCATTACCAGGCAGTCTACTCCCCACAGAGCAAGACTGACTCATTATCAGAGCAGGACTGACTCATTACCTGAGCAGGACTGACTCATTACCAGGCAGTGTACTCTCCAGAGAGCAGGACTGAATCATTACCAGAGCAGGACTGACTCATTACCAGAGCAGTCAACTCCCCATAGAGCAGGACTGACTCATTACCAGAGCAGGACTGACTCATTACCTGAGCAGTCTACCCCACACAGAGCAGGACTGACTCATTGCCAGAGCACTGTACTCACCACAGAGCAGGACTGACTCATTACCAGAGCAGTCTTCTCCCCACAGAGCAAGACAAACTCATTACCAGAGCAGTCTACTCCCCACAGAGCAGGACTGACTCATTACCAGAGCAGTCTACTTCCCACAGAGCAGGACTGACTCATTACCAGAGCAGTCTACTCCCCACAGAGCAGGATTGACTCATTACCAGAGCAGGACTGACTCATTACCAGAGCAGGACTGACTCATTAACAGAGCAGGACTGACTCAATACATGAGCAGTCTACTCCCCACAGAGCAGGACTGACTCATTACCAGAGCAGTCTACTACCTACAGAGCAGGACTGACTCATTACCAGAGCAGTCTACTCCCCACAGAGCAAGACAAACTCATTACCAGAGCAGTCTACTCCCCACAGAGCAGGACTGACTCATTACCAGAGCAGTCTACTCCCCCACAGAGCAGGACTGACTCATTACAAGAGCAGTCTTCTCCCCACAGGGCAGGACTGACTCATTACCAGAGCAGGCCTGACTCATTACCAGAGCATGACTGACTCATTACCAGAGCCGTCTACTCCCGAAAGAGCAGGACTGACTCATTACCAGAGCAGTCTACCCCCCACAGAGCAGGACTGACTCATTACCAGAGCAGTCTACTCCCTACAGAGCAGGAATGACTCAGTACCAGAGCAGTCTACTCCCTACAGAGCAGGAATGACTCATTACCAGAGCAGTCTACTCCCCAAAGAGCAGGATTGACTCATTACCAGAGCAGGACTGACTCATTACCAGAGCAGTCTACTCCCCACAGAGCAGGTCTGAGTCATTACCAGAGCAGTCTAACCCCCACAGAGCAGGTCTGATTCATTACCAGCGCAGTCTACTCCCCACAGAGCAGGACTGACTCATTACCAGAGCAGGCTACTCCCGAAAGAGCAGGACTGACTCATTACCAGAGCAGTCTACCCCCCACAGAGCAGGACTGACTCATTACCAGAGCAGTCTACTCCCTACAGAGCAGGAATGACTCATTACCAGAGCAGTCTACTCCCTACAGAGCAGGAATGACTCATTACCAGAGCAGTCTACTCGCCACAGAGCAGGACTGACTCATTACCAGAGCAGGACTGACTCATAACCAGAGCAGTGTGCTCCCCACAGAGCAGGACTGACTCATTACCAGAGCAGTCTACTCCCTACAGAGCAGGAATGACTCATTACCAGAGCAGTCTACTCCCTACAGAGCAGGAATGACTCATTACCAGAGCAGTCTACTCCCCAAAGAGCAGGATTGACTCATTAACAGAGCAGGACTGACTCATTACCAGAGCAGTCTACTCGCCACAGAGCAGGACTGACTCATTACCAAAGCAGTCTACTCCCCAAAGAGCAGGATGGACTCATTACCAGAGCAGGACTGACTCATTACCAGAGCAGTCTACTCCCCACAGAGCAGGACAGACTCATTACCAGAGCAGGACTGACTCATTACCATAGCAGTCTACACTCCACAGAGCAGGACTGACTCATTACCAGAGCAGAACTGACTCATTACCAGAGCAGGACTGACTCATTACCAGAGCAGTCTACTCCCCACAGACCAGGACTGACTTATTACTAGAGCAGTCTACTCTCCACAGAGCAGGACTGACTCATTACCAGAGCAGTCTACTCCCCACAGAGCAGGACTGACTCATTACCAGAACACTCTACTACCTACAGAGCAGGACTGACTCATTACCAGAGCAGTCTTCTCCCCACAGAGCAGGACTGACTCATTACCAGAGCAGGCCTGACTCATTACCAGAGCATGACTGACTCATTACCAGAGCCGTCTACTCCCGAAAGAGCAGGACTGACTCATTACCAGAGCAGTCTACCCCCCACTTAGCAGGACTGACTCATTACCAGAGCAGTCTACTCCCTACAGAGCAGAAATGACTCATTACCAGAGCAGTCTACTCCCTACAGAGCAGGAAAGACTCATTACCAGAGCAGTCTACTCGCCACAGAGCAGGACTGACTCATTACCAGAGCAGGACTGACTCATAACCAGAGCAGTCTACTCCCCACAGAGCAGGATTGACTCATTACCAGAGCAGTCTACTCCCTACAGAGCATGAATGACTCATTACCAGAGCAGTCTACTCCCTACAGAGCAGGAATGACTCATTACCAGAGCAATCTACTCCCCACAGAGCAGGTCTGACTCATTACCAGAGCAGTCTACTCGCCACAGAGCAGGACTGACTCATTACCAAAGCAGTCTACTCCCCAAAGAGCAGAATGGACTCATTACCAGAGCAGGACTGACTCATTACCAGAGCAGTCTACTCCCCACAGAGCAGGTCTGACTCATTACCAGAGCAGTCTACCCCCCACAGAGCAGGTCTGATTCATTACCAGCGCAGTCTACTCCCCACAGAGCAGGATTGACTCATTACCAGAGCAGTCAACTCCCCACAGAGCAGGACTGACTCATTACCAGAGCAGGACTGACTCATTACCAGGCAGTGTAATCCCCACAGAGCAGGACTGACTCATAACAAGAGCAGTACTGACTCATTACCAGAGCAGTCTACTCCCCACAGAGCAGGATTGACTCATTACCAGAGCAGTCTACCCCCCACATAGCAGGACTGACTCATTACCAAGCAGTCTACTCCCCAGAGAGCAGGACTGACTCTTTACCAAAGCAGTCTACTCCCCACAGAGCAGGATTGACTCATTACCAGAGCAGTCTAACCCCCAAAGTGCAAGACTGACTCATTACCAGAGCAGTTTATTCCCCACAGAGCAGGACTGACTCATTACCAGAGCAGTCTACCCCCCACAGAGAAGGACTGACTCATTACCAGGCAGTCTACTCCCCACAGAGCAAGATTGACTCATTATCAGAGCAGGACTGACTCATTACCAGAGCAGGACTGACTCATTACCAGAGCAGTCTACCCCCACATAGCAGGACTGACTCATTACCAGGCAGTCTACTCCCCACAGAGCAGGACTGACTCATTACCAAAGCAGTCTACTCCCCACAGAGCAGGACTGACTCATTACCAGAGCAGTCTAACCCCCAAAGTGCAAGACTGACTCAATACCAGAGCAGTTTATTCCCCACAGAGCAGGACTGACTCATTACCAGAGCAGTCTACCCCCCACAGAGAAGGACTGACTCATTACCAGGCAGTCTACTCCCCACAGAGCAAGATTGACTCATTATCAGAGCAGGACTGACTCATTACCAGGCAGTCTACTCCCCACAGAGCAGGACCGACTCATTACCAGAGAAGTCTACTCCCCAAAGGTCAGGACTGACTCATTACCAGAGCAAGACTGACTCATTACCAGAGCAGTATATTCCACACAGAGCAGGACTGACTCATTACCAGAGCAGTCTACCCCCACAGAGCAGGACTGACTCATTACCAGGCAGTCTACTCCCCACAGAGCAAGACTGACTCATTATCAGAGCAGGACTGACTCATTACCTGAGCAGGACTGACTCATTACCAGGCAGTGTACTCTCCAGAGAGCAGGACTGAATCATTACCAGAGCAGGACTGACTCATTACCAGAGCAGTCAACTCCCCATAGAGCAGGACTGACTCATTACCAGAGCAGGACTGACTCATTACCTGAGCAGTCTACCCCACACAGAGCAGGACTGACTCATTGCCAGAGCACTGTACTCACCACAGAGCAGGACTGACTCATTACCAGAGCAGTCTTCTCCCCACAGAGCAAGACAAACTCATTACCAGAGCAGTCTACTCCCCACAGAGCAGGACTGACTCATTACCAGAGCAGTCTACTTCCCACAGAGCAGGACTGACTCATTACCAGAGCAGTCTACTCCCCACAGAGCAGGATTGACTCATTACCAGAGCAGGACTGACTCATTACCAGAGCAGGACTGACTCATTAACAGAGCAGGACTGACTCAATACATGAGCAGTCTACTCCCCACAGAGCAGGACTGACTCATTACCAGAGCAGTCTACTACCTACAGAGCAGGACTGACTCATTACCAGAGCAGTCTACTCCCCACAGAGCAAGACAAACTCATTACCAGAGCAGTCTACTCCCCACAGAGCAGGACTGACTCATTACCAGAGCAGTCTACTCCCCACAGAGCAGGACTGACTCATTACAAGAGCAGTCTTCTCCCCACAGGGCAGGACTGACTCATTACCAGAGCAGGCCTGACTCATTACCAGAGCATGACTGACTCATTACCAGAGCCGTCTACTCCCGAAAGAGCAGGACTGACTCATTACCAGAGCAGTCTACCCCCCACAGAGCAGGACTGACTCATTACCAGAGCAGTCTACTCCCTACAGAGCAGGAATGACTCAGTACCAGAGCAGTCTACTCCCTACAGAGCAGGAATGACTCATTACCAGAGCAGTCTACTCCCCAAAGAGCAGGATTGACTCATTACCAGAGCAGGACTGACTCATTACCAGAGCAGTCTACTCCCCACAGAGCAGGTCTGAGTCATTACCAGAGCAGTCTAACCCCCACAGAGCAGGTCTGATTCATTACCAGCGCAGTCTACTCCCCACAGAGCAGGACTGACTCATTACCAGAGCAGGCTACTCCCGAAAGAGCAGGACTGACTCATTACCAGAGCAGTCTACCCCCCACAGAGCAGGACTGACTCATTACCAGAGCAGTCTACTCCCTACAGAGCAGGAATGACTCATTACCAGAGCAGTCTACTCCCTACAGAGCAGGAATGACTCATTACCAGAGCAGTCTACTCGCCACAGAGCAGGACTGACTCATTACCAGAGCAGGACTGACTCATAACCAGAGCAGTGTGCTCCCCACAGAGCAGGACTGACTCATTACCAGAGCAGTCTACTCCCTACAGAGCAGGAATGACTCATTACCAGAGCAGTCTACTCCCTACAGAGCAGGAATGACTCATTACCAGAGCAGTCTACTCCCCAAAGAGCAGGATTGACTCATTAACAGAGCAGGACTGACTCATTACCAGAGCAGTCTACTCGCCACAGAGCAGGACTGACTCATTACCAAAGCAGTCTACTCCCCAAAGAGCAGGATGGACTCATTACCAGAGCAGGACTGACTCATTACCAGAGCAGTCTACTCCCCACAGAGCAGGACAGACTCATTACCAGAGCAGGACTGACTCATTACCATAGCAGTCTACACTCCACAGAGCAGGACTGACTCATTACCAGAGCAGAACTGACTCATTACCAGAGCAGGACTGACTCATTACCAGAGCAGTCTACTCCCCACAGACCAGGACTGACTTATTACTAGAGCAGTCTACTCTCCACAGAGCAGGACTGACTCATTACCAGAGCAGTCTACTCCCCACAGAGCAGGAATGACTCATTACCAGAGCAGTCTACTCCCCACAGAGCTGGACTGACTCATTACCAGAGCAGGACCGACTCATAACCAGAGAAGTCTACTCCCCAAAGATCAGGACTGACTCAATACCAGAGCAGGACTGACTCATTACCAGAGCAGTCTACCCCCCACAGAGCAGGAATGACTCATTGCCAGAGCAGTGTACTCCACACAGAGCAACTGACTCATTACCAGAGCAGTTTACTCCCCACAGAGCATGACTGACTCATTACCAGAGCAGGACTGACTCATTACAAGAGCAGTCTACTCCCCACAGACCAGGACTGACTTATTACCAGAGCAGTCTACTCTCCACAGAGCAGGACTGACTCATTACCAGAGCAGTCTACTCCCCAAAGGTCAGGACTGACTCATTACCAGAGCAAGACTGACTCATTACCAGAGCAGTATATTCCCCACAGAGCAGGACTGACTCATTACCAGAGCAGTCTACCCCCCACAGAGCAGGACTGACTAATTACCAGGCAGTCTACTCCCCACAGAGCAAGACTGACTCATTATCAGACTAGGACTGACTCATTACCTGAGCAGGACTGACTCATTACCAGGCAGTGTACTCTCCAGAAAGCAGGACTGAATCATTACCAGAGCAGGACTGACTCATTACCAGAGCAGTCAACTCCCCACAGAGCAGGACTGACTCATTACCAGAGCAGGACTGACTCAATACCAGAGCAGTCTACTCCCCACAGAGCTGGACTGAATCATTACCAGAGCAGGACTGACTCATTACCAGATCAGGACTGACTCATTACCAGAGAAGTCTACTCCCCAAAGAGCAGGACTGACTCATTACCAGAGAAGGACTGACTCATTACCAGAGCAGTCTACTCCCCACAGAGCAGGACAGACTCATTACCAGAGCAGGACTGACTCATTACCAGAGCAGTCTACACTCCACAGAGCAGGACTGACTCATTACCAGAGCAGAACTGACTCATTACCAGAGCAGTCTAATCCCACAGAGCAGGAGAGACTCATTACCAGAGCAGGACTGACTAATTACCAGAGCAGTCTACTCCCCGCAGAGAAGGACTGACTCATTACCAGAGCAGAACTGACTCATTACCAGAGCAAGACTGACTCATTACCAGAGCAGGACTGACTAATTACCAGAGCAGTCTACTACCCACAGAGAAGGACTGACTCATTACCAGAGCAGAACTGACTCATTACCAGAGCAGGACTGACTCATTACCAGAGCAGTCTACTCCCCACAGACCAGGACTGACTTATTACCAGAGCAGTCTACTCTACACAGAGCAGGACTGACTCATTACCAGAGCAGTCTACTCCCCACAGAGTAGGAATGACTCATTACCAGAGCAGTCTACTCCCCACAGAGCTGGACTGACTCATTACCAGAGCAGGACCGACTCATTACCAGAGAAGTCTACTCCCCAAAGATCAGGACTGACTCATTACCAGAGCAGGACTGACTCATTACCAGAGAAGTCTACTCCCCAAAGAGCAGGACTGACTCATTACCAGAGCAGTCTACCCCCCACAGAGCAGGAATGACTCATTACCAGAGCAGTCTACTCCCCACAGAGCAGGACTGACTCATTACCAGAACAGTGTACTCCCCACAGAGCAGGACTGACTCATTACCAGAGCAGTCTAACCCCCAAAGAGCAAGACTGACTCATTACCAGAGCAGTCTACTCCCCACAGAGCAGGACTGACTCATTACCAGTGCAGTGTACTCCCCCACAGAGCAGGACTGACTCATTACCAGAGCAGTCTAACCCCCAAAGAGCAAGACTGACTCATTACCAGAGCAGTTTATTCCCCACAGAGCAGGACTGACTCATTACCAGAGCAGTCTCACCCCCCACATAGCAGGACTGACTCATTACCAGAGCAGTCTACTCCCCACAGAGCAGGACAGACTCATTACCAGAGCAGGACTAACTCATTACCAGAGCAGTCTACACTCCACAGAGCAGGACTGACTCATTACCAGAGCAGAACTGACTCATTACCAGAGCAGTCTACTCCCCACAGAGCAGGAGAGACTCCTTACCAGAACAGGACTGACTAATTACCAGAGCAGTCTACTCCCCACAGAGAAGGACTGACTCATTACCAGAGCAGAACTGACTCATTACCAGAGCAGGACTGACTCATTACCAGAGCAGTTTACTCCCCACAGAGCATGACTGACTCATTACCAGAGCAGGACTGACTCATTACCAGAGCAGTCTACTCCCCACAGACCAGGACTGACTCATTACCAGAGCAGTCTACTCCCCACAGAGCTGGACTGACTCATTACCAGAGCAGGACCGACTCATTACCAGAGAAGTCTACTCCCTACAGAGCAGGAATGACTCATTACCAGAGCAGTCTACTCCCCACAGAGCAGGACTGACTCATTACCAGAGCAGGCCTGACTCATTACCAGAGCATGACTGACTCATTACCAGAGCCGTCTACTCCCGAAAGAGCAGGACTGACTCATTACCAGAGCAGTCTACTCCCTACAGAGCAGGAATGACTCATTACCAGAGCAGTCTACTCCCTACAGAGCAGGACTGACTCATTACCAGAGCAGAACTGACTCATTACCAGAGCAGGACTGACTCATTACCAGAGCAGTTTACTCCCCACAGAGCAGGACTGACTCATTACCAGAGCAGGACTGACTCATTACCAGAGCAGTCTACTCCCCACAGACCAGGACTGACTTATTACCAGAGCAGTCTACTCTCCACAGAGCAGGACTGACTCATTACCAGAGCAGTCTACTCCCCACAGAGCAGGAATGACTCATTACCAGAGCAGTCTACTCCCCACAGAGCTGGACTGACTCATTACCAGAGCAGGACCGACTCATAACCAGAGAAGTCTACTCCCCAAAGATCAGGAATGACTCAATACCAGAGCAGGACTGACTCATTACCAGAGCAGTCTACCCCCCACAGAGCAACTGACTCATTACCAGAGCAGTTTACTCCCCACAGAGCATGACTGACTCATTACCAGAGCAGGACTGACTCATTACCAGAGCAGTCTACTCCCCACAGACCAGGACTGACTTATTACCAGTGCAGTCTACTCTCCACAGAGCAGGACTGACTCATTACCAGAGCAGTCTACTCCCCACAGAGCTGGACTGACCCATTAACAGAGCAGGACCGACTCATTACCAGAGAAGTCTACTCCCCAAAGGTCAGGACTGACTCATTACCAGAGCAAGACTGACTCATTACCAGAGCAGTATATTCCCCACAGAGCAGGACTGACTCATTACCAGAGCAGTCTACCCCCCACAGAGCAGGACTGACTCATTACCAGGCATTCTACTCCCCACAGAGCAAGACTGACTCATTATCAGAGCAGGACTGACTCATTACCTGAGCAGGACTGACTCATTACCAGGCAGTGTACTCTCCAGAGAGCAGGACTGAATCATTACCAGAGCAGGACTGACTCATTACCAGAGCAGTCAACTCCCCATAGAGCAGGACTGACTCATTACCAGAGCAGGACTGACTCATTACCTGAGCAGTCTACCCCACACAGAGCAGGACTGACTCATTGCCAGAGCACTGTACTCACCACAGAGCAGGACTGACTCATTACCAGAGCAGTCTACTCCCCACAGAGCAAGACAAACTCATTACCAGAGCAGTCTACTCCCCACAGAGCAGGACTGACTCATTACCAGAGCAGTCTACTCCCCACAGAGCAGGACTGACTCATTACCAGAGCAGTCTACTCCCCACAGAGCAAAATTGACTCATTACCAGAGCAGGACTGACTCATTACCAGAGCAGGACTGACTCATTAACAGAGCAGGACTGACTCAATACAAGAGCAGTCTACTCCCCACAGAGCAGGACTGACTCATTACCAGAACACTCTACTACCTACAGAGCAGGACTGACTCATTACCAGAGCAGTCTTCTCCCCACAGAGCAGGACTGACTCATTACCAGAGCAGGCCTGACTCATTACCAGAGCATGACTGACTCATTACCAGAGCCGTCTACTCCCGAAAGAGCAGGACTGACTCATTACCAGAGCAGTCTACCCCCCACTTAGCAGGACTGACTCATTACCAGAGCAGTCTACTCCCTACAGAGCAGAAATGACTCATTACCAGAGCAGTCTACTCCCTACAGAGCAGGAAAGACTCATTACCAGAGCAGTCTACTCGCCACAGAGCAGGACTGACTCATTACCAGAGCAGGACTGACTCATAACCAGAGCAGTCTACTCCCCACAGAGCAGGATTGACTCATTACCAGAGCAGTCTACTCCCTACAGAGCATGAATGACTCATTACCAGAGCAGTCTACTCCCTACAGAGCAGGAATGACTCATTACCAGAGCAATCTACTCCCCACAGAGCAGGTCTGACTCATTACCAGAGCAGTCTACTCGCCACAGAGCAGGACTGACTCATTACCAAAGCAGTCTACTCCCCAAAGAGCAGAATGGACTCATTACCAGAGCAGGACTGACTCATTACCAGAGCAGTCTACTCCCCACAGAGCAGGTCTGACTCATTACCAGAGCAGTCTACCCCCCACAGAGCAGGTCTGATTCATTACCAGCGCAGTCTACTCCCCACAGAGCAGGATTGACTCATTACCAGAGCAGTCAACTCCCCACAGAGCAGGACTGACTCATTACCAGAGCAGGACTGACTCATTACCAGGCAGTGTAATCCCCACAGAGCAGGACTGACTCATAACAAGAGCAGTACTGACTCATTACCAGAGCAGTCTACTCCCCACAGAGCAGGATTGACTCATTACCAGAGCAGTCTACCCCCCACATAGCAGGACTGACTCATTACCAAGCAGTCTACTCCCCAGAGAGCAGGACTGACTCTTTACCAAAGCAGTCTACTCCCCACAGAGCAGGACTGACTCATTACCAGAGCAGTCTAACCCCCAAAGTGCAAGACTGACTCATTACCAGAGCAGTTTATTCCCCACAGAGCAGGACTGACTCATTACCAGAGCAGTCTACCCCCCACAGAGAAGGACTGACTCATTACCAGGCAGTCTACTCCCCACAGAGCAAGATTGACTCATTATCAGAGCAGGACTGACTCATTACCAGAGCAGGACTGACTCATTACCAGAGCAGTCTACCCCCCACATAGCAGGACTGACTCATTACCAGGCAGTCTACTCCCCACAGAGCAGGACTGACTCATTACCAAAGCAGTCTACTCCCCACAGAGCAGGACTGACTCATTACCAGAGCAGTCTAACCCCCAAAGTGCAAGACTGACTCAATACCAGAGCAGTTTATTCCCCACAGAGCAGGACTGACTCATTACCAGGCAGTCTACTCCCCACAGAGCAAGATTGACTCATTATCAGAGCAGGACTGACTCATTACCAGGCAGTCTACTCCCCACAGAGCAGGACCGACTCATTACCAGAGAAGTCTACCCCCCACAGAGCAGGACTGACTCATTACCAGGCAGTCTACTCCCCACAGAGCAAGACTGACTCATTATCAGAGCAGGACTGACTCATTACCTGAGCAGGACTGACTCATTACCAGGCAGTGTACTCTCCAGAGAGCAGGACTGAATCATTACCAGAGCAGGACTGACTCATTACCAGAGCAGTCAACTCCCCATAGAGCAGGACTGACTCATTACCAGAGCAGGACTGACTCATTACCTGAGCAGTCTACCCCACACAGAGCAGGACTGACTCATTGCCAGAGCACTGTACTCACCACAGAGCAGGACTGACTCATTACCAGAGCAGTCTTCTCCCCACAGAGCAAGACAAACTCATTACCAGAGCAGTCTACTCCCCACAGAGCAGGACTGACTCATTACCAGAGCAGTCTACTTCCCACAGAGCAGGACTGACTCATTACCAGAGCAGTCTACTCCCCACAGAGCAGGATTGACTCATTACCAGAGCAGGACTGACTCATTACCAGAGCAGGACTGACTCATTAACAGAGCAGGACTGACTCAATACATGAGCAGTCTACTCCCCACAGAGCAGGACTGACTCATTACCAGAGCAGTCTACTACCTACAGAGCAGGACTGACTCATTACCAGAGCAGTCTACTCCCCACAGAGCAAGACAAACTCATTACCAGAGCAGTCTACTCCCCACAGAGCAGGACTGACTCATTACCAGAGCAGTCTACTCCCCACAGAGCAGGACTGACTCATTACAAGAGCAGTCTTCTCCCCACAGGGCAGGACTGACTCATTACCAGAGCAGGCCTGACTCATTACCAGAGCATGACTGACTCATTACCAGAGCCGTCTACTCCCGAAAGAGCAGGACTGACTCATTACCAGAGCAGTCTACCCCCCACAGAGCAGGACTGACTCATTACCAGAGCAGTCTACTCCCTACAGAGCAGGAATGACTCAGTACCAGAGCAGTCTACTCCCTACAGAGCAGGAATGACTCATTACCAGAGCAGTCTACTCCCCAAAGAGCAGGATTGACTCATTACCAGAGCAGGACTGACTCATTACCAGAGCAGTCTACTCCCCACAGAGCAGGTCTGAGTCATTACCAGAGCAGTCTAACCCCCACAGAGCAGGTCTGATTCATTACCAGCGCAGTCTACTCCCCACAGAGCAGGACTGACTCATTACCAGAGCAGGCTACTCCCGAAAGAGCAGGACTGACTCATTACCAGAGCAGTCTACCCCCCACAGAGCAGGACTGACTCATTACCAGAGCAGTCTACTCCCTACAGAGCAGGAATGACTCATTACCAGAGCAGTCTACTCCCTACAGAGCAGGAATGACTCATTACCAGAGCAGTCTACTCGCCACAGAGCAGGACTGACTCATTACCAGAGCAGGACTGACTCATAACCAGAGCAGTGTGCTCCCCCACAGAGCAGGACTGACTCATTACCAGAGCAGTCTACTCCCTACAGAGCAGGAATGACTCATTACCAGAGCAGTCTACTCCCTACAGAGCAGGAATGACTCATTACCAGAGCAGTCTACTCCCCAAAGAGCAGGATTGACTCATTAACAGAGCAGGACTGACTCATTACCAGAGCAGTCTACTCGCCACAGAGCAGGACTGACTCATTACCAAAGCAGTCTACTCCCCAAAGAGCAGGATGGACTCATTACCAGAGCAGGACTGACTCATTACCAGAGCAGTCTACTCCCCACAGAGCAGGACAGACTCATTACCAGAGCAGGACTGACTCATTACCATAGCAGTCTACACTCCACAGAGCAGGACTGACTCATTACCAGAGCAGAACTGACTCATTACCAGAGCAGGACTGACTCATTACCAGAGCAGTCTACTCCCCACAGACCAGGACTGACTTATTACTAGAGCAGTCTACTCTCCACAGAGCAGGACTGACTCATTACCAGAGCAGTCTACTCCCCACAGAGCAGGAATGACTCATTACCAGAGCAGTCTACTCCCCACAGAGCTGGACTGACTCATTACCAGAGCAGGACCGACTCATAACCAGAGAAGTCTACTCCCCAAAGATCAGGACTGACTCAATATTAGAGCAGGACTGACTCATTACCAGAGCAGTCTACCCCCCACAGAGCAGGAATGACTCATTGCCAGAGCAGTGTACTCCACACAGAGCAACTGACTCATTACCAGAGCAGTTTACTCCCCACAGAGCATGACTGACTCATTACCAGAGCAGGACTGACTCATTACAAGAGCAGTCTACTCCCCACAGACCAGGACTGACTTATTACCAGTGCAGTCTACTCTCCACAGAGCAGGACTGACTCATTACCAGAGCAGTCTACTCCCCAAAGGTCAGGACTGACTCATTACCAGAGCAAGACTGACTCATTACCAGAGCAGTATATTCCCCACAGAGCAGGACTGACTAATTACCAGGCAGTCTACTCCCCACAGAGCAAGACTGACTCATTATCAGACTAGGACTGACTCATTACCTGAGCAGGACTGACTCATTACCAGGCAGTGTACTCTCCAGAAAGCAGGACTGAATCATTACCAGAGCAGGACTGACTCATTACCAGAGCAGTCAACTCCCCACAGAGCAGGACTGACTCATTACCAGAGCAGGACTGACTCAATACCAGAGCAGTCTACTCCCCACAGAGCTGGACTGAATCATTACCAGAGCAGGACTGACTCATTACCAGAGCAGGACTGACTCATTACCAGAGAAGTCTACTCCCCAAAGAGCAGGACTGACTCATTACCAGAGAAGGACTGACTCATTACCAGAGCAGTCTACTCCCCACAGAGCAGGACAGACTCATTACCAGAGCAGGACTGACTCATTACCAGAGCAGTCTACACTCCACAGAGCAGGACTGACTCATTACCAGAGCAGAACTGACTCATTACCAGAGCAGTCTAATCCCACAGAGCAGGAGAGACTCATTACCAGAGCAGGACTGACTAATTACCAGAGCAGTCTACTCCCCGCAGAGAAGGACTGACTCATTACCAGAGCAGAACTGACTCATTACCAGAGCAAGACTGACTCATTACCAGAGCAGGACTGACTAATTACCAGAGCAGTCTACTACCCACAGAGAAGGACTGACTCATTACCAGAGCAGAACTGACTCATTACCAGAGCAGGACTGACTCATTACCAGAGCAGTCTACTCCCCACAGACCAGGACTGACTTATTACCAGAGCAGTCTACTCTACACAGAGCAGGACTGACTCATTACCAGAGCAGTCTACTCCCCACAGAGTAGGAATGACTCATTACCAGAGCAGTCTACTCCCCACAGAGCTGGACTGACTCATTACCAGAGCAGGACCGACTCATTACCAGAGAAGTCTACTCCCCAAAGATCAGGACTGACTCATTACCAGAGCAGGACTGACTCATTACCAGAGAAGTCTACTCCCCAAAGAGCAGGACTGACTCATTACCAGAGCAGTCTACCCCCCACAGAGCAGGAATGACTCATTACCAGAGCAGTCTACTCCCCACAGAGCAGGACTGACTCATTACCAGAACAGTGTACTCCCCACAGAGCAGGACTGACTCATTACCAGAGCAGTCTAACCCCCAAAGAGCAAGACTGACTCATTACCAGAGCAGTCTACTCCCCACAGAGCAGGACTGACTCATTACCAGAGCAGTGTACTCCCCACAGAGCAGGACTGACTCATTACCAGAGCAGTCTAACCCCCAAAGAGCAAGACTGACTCATTACCAGAGCAGTTTATTCCCCACAGAGCAGGACTGACTCATTACCAGAGCAGTCTCACCCCCCACATAGCAGGACTGACTCATTACCAGAGCAGTCTACTCCCCACAGAGCAGGACAGACTCATTACCAGAGCAGGACTAACTCATTACCAGAGCAGTCTACACTCCACAGAGCAGGACTGACTCATTACCAGAGCAGAACTGACTCATTACCAGAGCAGTCTACTCCCCACAGAGCAGGAGAGACTCCTTACCAGAACAGGACTGACTAATTACCAGAGCAGTCTACTCCCCACAGAGAAGGACTGACTCATTACCAGAGCAGAACTGACTCATTACCAGAGCAGGACTGACTCATTACCAGAGCAGTTTACTCCCCACAGAGCATGACTGACTCATTACCAGAGCAGGACTGACTCATTACCAGAGCAGTCTACTCCCCACAGACCAGGACTGACTTATTACCAGAGCAGTCTACTCTCCACAGAGCAGGACTGACTCATTACCAGAGCAGTCTACTCCCCACAGAGCTGGACTGACTCATTACCAGAGCAGGACCGACTCATTACCAGAGAAGTCTACTCCCCAAAGGTCAGGACTGACTCATTACCAGAGCAAGACTGACTCATTACCAGAGCAGTATATTCCCCACAGAGCAGGACTGACTCATTACCAGAGCAGTCTACCCCCCACAGAGCAGGACTGACTCATTACCAGGCAGTCTACTCCTAACAGAGCAAGACTGACTCATTATCAGAGCAGGACTGACTCATTACCTGAGCAGGACTGACTCATTACCAGGCAGTTTACTCTCCAGAGAGCAGGACTGAATCATTACCAGAGCAGGAATTACTCATTACCAGAGCAGTCAACTCCCCACAGAGCAGGACTGACTCATTACCAGAGCAGGACTGACTCAATACCAGAGCAGTCTACTCATTACCACAGAGCTGGACTGAATCATTACCAGAGCAGGACTGACTCATTACCAGAGCAGGACTGACTCATTACCAGAGAAGTCTACTCCCCAAAGAGCAGGACTGATTCATTACCAGAGAAGGACTGACTCATTACCAGAGCAGTCTACTCCCCACAGAGCAGGACAGACTCATTACCAGAGCAGGACTGACTCATTACCAGAGCAGTCTACACTCCACAGAGCAGGACTGACTCATTACCAGAGCAGAACTGACTCATTACCAGAGCAGTCTAATCCCACAGAGCAGGAGAGACTCATTACCAGAGCAGGACTGACTAATTACCAGAGCAGTCTACTCCCCACAGAGAAGGACTGACTCATTACCAGAGCAGAACTGACTCATTACCAGAGCAGGACTGACTCATTACCAGAGCAGTCTACTCCCCACAGACCAGGACTGACTTATTACCAGAGCAGTCTACTCTCCACAGAGCAGGACTGACTCATTACCAGAGCAGTCTACTCCCCACAGAGCAGGAATGACTCATTACCAGAGCAGTCTACTCCCCACAGAGCTGGACTGACTCATTACCAGAGCAGGACCGACTCATTACCAGAGAAGTCTACTCCCCAAAGATCAGGACTGACTCATTACCAGAGCAGGACTGACTCATTACCAGAGAAGTCTACTCCCCAAAGAGCAGGACTGACTCATTACCAGAGCAGTCTACCCCCCACAGAGCAGGAATGACTCATTACCAGAGCAGTCTACTCCCCACAGAGCAGGACTGACTCATTACCAGAACAGTGTACTCCCCACAGAGCAGGACTGACTCATTACCAGAGCAGTCTAACCCCCAAAGAGCAAGATTGACTCATTACCAGAGCAGTTTATTCCCCACAGAGCAGGACTGACTCATTACCAGAGCAGTCTCAACCCCCACATAGCAGGACTGACTCATTACCAGGCAGTCTACTCCCCACAGAGCAAGACTGACTCATTACCAGAGCAGGTCTGACTCATTACCAGAGCAGTCTACTCCCCACAGAGCAGGTCTGACTCATTACCAGAGCAGTCTACCCCCCACAGAGCAGGTCTGATTCATTACCAGCGCAGTCTACTCCCCACAGAGCAGGACAGACTCATTACCAGAGCAGGACTGACTCATTACCAGAGCAGTCTACACTCCACAGAGCAGGACTGACTCATTACCAGAGCAGAACTGACTCATTACCAGAGCAGTCTAATCCCCACAGAGCAGGAGAGACTCATTACCAGATCAGGACTGACTAATTACCAGAGCAGTCTACTCCCCACAGAGAAGGACTGACTCATTACCAGAGCAGAACTGACTCATTACCAGAGCAGGACTGACTCATTACCAGAGCAGTCTACTCCCCACAGAGCAGGACAGACTCATTACCAGAGCAGGACTGACTCATTACCAGAGCAGTCTACTCCCCACAGACCAGGACTGACTCATTACCAGAGCAGGACTGACTCATTACCAGAGCAGTCTACTCCCCACAGAGCAGGACAGACTCATTACCAGAGCAGGACTGACTCATTACCAGAGCAGTCTACACTCCACTGAGCAGGACTGACTCATTACCAGAGCAGAACTGACTCATTACCAGAGAAGTGTACTCCCCAAAGAGCAGGACTGACTCATTACCAGAGCAGTCTACTCCCACAGAGCAGGACTGACTCATTACCAGAGCAGTCTAATCCTGAAAGAGCAGGACTGACTCATTACCAGAGCAGTCTAGTCCCCACAGAGCAGGACTGACTCATTACCAGAGAGGTCTACACTCCACAGAGCAGGACTGACTCATTACCAGAGCAGGACTGACTCGTTACCAGAGCAGTCTACTCCCAACAGAGCAGGAGAGACTCATTACCTGAGCAGGACTGACTCATTACCAGAGCAGTCTACTCCCCGCAGAGAAGGACTGACTCATTACCAGAGCAGAACTGACTCATTACCAGAGCAGGACTGCCTCATTACCAGAGCAGTTTACTCCCCACAGAGCAGGACTGACTCATTACCAGAGCAGGACTGACTCATTACCAGAGCAGTCTACTCCCCACAGACCAGGACTGACTTATTACCAGAGCAGTCTACTCTCCACAGAGCATGACTGACTCATTACCAGAGCAGTCTACTCCCCACAGAGCATGAATGACTCATTACCAGAGCAGTCTACTCGCCACAGTGCAGGACTGACTCATTACCAGAGCAGTCTACTCCCCACAGAGCAGGACTGACTCATTACCAGAGCAGGACTGACTCATTACCAGAGCAATCTACTCCCCACAGAGCAGGACTGACTCATTACCAGAGCAGTCTACCCCCCACAGAGCAGGACTGACTCATTACCAGAGCAATCTACTCCCCACAGAGCAGGACTGACTCATTACCAGAGCAGTCTACCCCCCACAGAGCAGGACTGACTCATTACTAGAGCAGGACTGACTCATTACCAGAGCAGTCTAATCCTGAAAGAGCGGGACTGACTCATTACCAGAGCAGTCTAGTCCCCACAGTGCAGGACTGACTCATTACCAGAGAGGTCTACACTCCACAGAGCAGGACTGACTCATTACCAGAGCAGGACTGACTCATTACCAGAGCAGTCTACTCCCAACAGAGCAGGAGAGACTCATTACCTGAGCAGGACTGACTCATTACCAGAGCAGTCTACTCCCCGCAGAGAAGGACTGACTCATTACCAGAGCAGAACTGACTCATTACCAGAGCAGGACTGCCTCATTACCAGAGCAGTTTACTCCCCACAGAGCAGGACTGACTCATTAGCAGAGCAGGACTGACTCATTACCAGAGCAGTCTACTCCCCACAGACCAGGACTGACTTATTACCAGAGCAGTCTACTCTCCACAGAGCATGACTGACTCATTACCAGAGCAGTCTACTCCCCACAGAGCATGAATGACTCATTACCAGAGCAGTCTACTCGCCACAGTGCAGGACTGACTCATTACCAGAGCAGTCTACTCCCCACAGAGCAGGACTGACTCATTAAGAGAGCAGGACTGACTCATTACCAGAGCAATCTACTCCTCACAGAGCAGGACTGACTCATTACCAGAGCAGTCTACCCCCCACAGAGCAGGACTGACTCATTACCAGAGCAATCTACTCCCCACAGAGCAGGACTGACTCATTACCAGAGCAGTCTACCCCCCACAGAGCAGGACTGACTCATTACTAGAGCAGGACTGACTCATTACCAGAGCATGACTGACTCATTACCAGGCAGTCTACTCCGCACAGAGCAGGACTGACTCATTACCAGAGCAGGACTGACTCATTACCAGAGCAGTCTAGTCCCCACAGAGAAGGACTGACTCATTACCAGAGCAGTTTACTCTCGACAGAGCAGGACTGACTCATTACCAGAGAAGTCTACGCCCCACAGAGCAGGACTGACTCATTACCAGAGCAGTCTATTCCCTACAGAGCAGGACTGACTCATTACCAGAGCCGTCTACTCCCGAAAGAGCTGGACTGACTCATTACCAGAGCAGTCTACCCCCCACAGAGCAGGACTGACTCATTACCAGAGCAGTCTACTCCCCACAGAGCAGGACTGACTCATTACTAGAGCAAGACTGACTCATTACCAGAGCAGGACTGACTCATTACCAGAGCAGTCTACTCCCCACAGAGCAGGACAGACTCATTACCAGAGCAGGACTGACTCATTACCAGAGCAGTCTACACTCCACTGAGCAGGACTGACTCATTACCAGAGCAGAACTGACTCATTACCAGAGAAGTGTACTCCCCAAAGAGCAGGACTGACTCATTACCAGAGCAGTCTACTCCCACAGAGCAGGACTGACTCATTACCAGAGCAGTCTAATCCTGAAAGAGCAGGACTGACTCATTACCAGAGCAGTCTAGTCCCCACAGAGCAGGACTGACTCATTACCAGAGAGGTCTACACTCCACAGAGCAGGACTGACTCATTACCAGAGCAGGACTGACTCATTACCAGAGCAGTCTACTCCCAACAGAGCAGGAGAGACTCATTACCTGAGCAGGACTGACTCATTACCAGAGCAGTCTACTCCCCGCAGAGAAGGACTGACTCATTACCAGAGCAGAACTGACTCATTACCAGAGCAGGACTGCCTCATTACCAGAGCAGTTTACTCCTCACAGAGCAGGACTGACTCATTACCAGAGCAGGACTGACTCATTACCAGAGCAGTCTACTCCCCACAGACCAGGACTGACTTATTACCAGAGCAGTCTACTCTCCACAGAGCATGACTGACTCATTACCAGAGCAGTCTACTCCCCACAGAGCATGAATGACTCATTACCAGAGCAGTCTACTCGCCACAGTGCAGGACTGACTCATTACCAGAGCAGTCTACTCCCCACAGAGCAGGACTGACTCATTACCAGAGCAGGACTGACTCATTACCAGAGCAATCTACTCCCCACAGAGCAGGACTGAGTCATTACCAGAGCAATCTACTCCCCACAGAGCAGGACTGACTCATTACCAGAGCAGTCTACCCCCCACAGAGCAGGACTGACTCATTACTAGAGCAGGACTGACTCATTACCAGAGCAGTCTAATCCTGAAAGAGCGGGACTGACTCATTACCAGAGCAGTCTAGTCCCCACAGAGCAGGACTGACTCATTACCAGAGAGGTCTACACTCCACAGAGCAGGACTGACTCATTACCAGAGCAGGACTGACTCATTACCAGAGCAGTCTACTCCCAACAGAGCAGGAGAGACTCATTACCTGAGCAGGACTGACTCATTACCAGAGCAGTCTACTCCCCGCAGAGAAGGACTGACTCATTACCAGAGCAGAACTGACTCATTACCAGAGCAGGACTGCCTCATTACCAGAGCAGTTTACTCCCCACAGAGCAGGACTGACTCATTAGCAGAGCAGGACTGACTCATTACCAGAGCAGTCGACTCCCCACAGACCAGGACTGACTTATTACCAGAGCAGTCTACTCTCCACAGAGCAGGACTGACTCATTACCAGAGCAGTCTACTCCCCACAGAGCATGAATGACTCATTACCAGAGCAGTCTACTCGCCACAGTGCAGGACTGACTCATTACCAGAGCAGTCTACTCCCCACAGAGCAGGACTGACTCATTACCAGAGCAGGACTGACTCATTACCAGAGCAATCTACTCCCCACAGAGCAGGACTGACTCATTACCAGAGCAGTCTACCCCCCACAGAGCAGGACTGACTCATTACCAGAGCAATCTACTCCCCACAGAGCAGGACTGACTCATTACCAGAGCAGTCTACCCCCCACAGAGCAGGACTGACTCATTACTAGAGCAGGACTGACTCATTACCAGAGCATGACTGACTCATTACCAGGCAGTCTACTCCGCACAGAGCAGGACTGACTCATTACCAGAGCAGGACTGACTCATTACCAGAGCAGTCTAGTCCCCACAGAGAAGGACTGACTCATTACCAGAGCAGTCTACTCTCGACAGAGCAGGACTGACTCATTACCAGAGAAGTCTACGCCCCACAGAGCAGGACTGACTCATTACCAGAGCAGTCTATTCCCTACAGAGCAGGACTGACTCATTACCAGAGCCGTCTACTCCCGAAAGAGCTGGACTGACTCATTACCAGAGCAGTCTACCCCCCACAGAGCAGGACTGACTCATTACCAGAGCAGTCTACTCTCCACAGAGCAGGACTGCCTCATTACTAGAGCAAGACTGACTCATTACCAGAGCAGGACTGACTCATTACCAGAGCAGTCTACTCCCCACAGAGCAGGACAGACTCATTACCAGAGCAGTACTGACTCATTACCAGAGCATGACTGACTCATTACCAGGCAGTCTACTCCGCACAGAGCAGGACTGACTCATTACCAGAGCAGGACTGACTCATTACCAGAGCAGTCTAGTCCCCACAGAGAAGGACTGACTCATTACCAGAGCAGTCTACTCTCGACAGAGCAGGACTGACTCATTACCAGAGAAGTCTACGCCCCACAGAGCAGGACTGACTCATTACCAGAGCAGTCTATTCCCTACAGAGCAGGACTGACTCATTACCAGAGCCGTCTACTCCCGAAAGAGCTGGACTGACTCATTACCAGAGCAGTCTACCCCCCACAGAGCAGGACTGACTCATTACCAGAGCAGTCTACTCTCCACAGAGCAGGACTGACTCATTACTAGAGCAAGACTGACTCATTACCAGAGCAGGACTGACTCATTACCAGAGCAGTCTACTCCCCACAGAGCAGGACAGACTCATTACCAGAGCAGTACTGACTCATTACCAGAGCAGTCTACACTCCACTGAGCAGGACTGACTCATTACCAGAGCAGAACTAACTCATTACCAGAGCAGTCTACTCCCCACAGAGCAGGAGAGACTTATTACCAGAGCAGGACTGACTACTTACCAGAGCAGTCTACTCCCCACAGAAAAGGACTGACTCATTACCAGAGCAGAACTGACTCATTACCAGAGCAGGACTGACTCATTACCAGTGCAGGACTTACTCATTGCCAGAGCAGTCTACTCCCCACAGACCAGGACTGACTCATTACCAGAGCAGTCTAATCCTGAAAGAGCAGGACTGACTCATTACCAGAGCAGTCTAGTCCCCACAGAGCAGGACTGACTCATTACCAGAGAGGTCTACACTCCACAGAGCAGGACTGACTCATTACCAGATCAGGACTGACTCATTACCAGAGCAGTCTACTCCCCACAGAGCAGGAGAGACTTATTACCAGAACAGGACTGACTACTTACCAGAGCAGTCTACTCCCCACAGAAAAGGACTGACTCATTACCAGAGCAGAATTGACTCATTACCAGAGCAGGACTGACTCATTACCAGAGCAGGACTTACTCATTACCAGAGCAGTCTACTCCCCCACAGACCAGGGCTGACTCATTACCAGAGCAGTCTACTCCCAACAGAGCAGGACTGACTCATTACCAGAGCAGGACTTACTCATTACCAGAGCAATCTACTCCCCAAAGAGCAGGACTGACTCATTACCAGGGCAGTCTACCCCCACAGAGCAGGACTGACTCATTACCAGAGCAGTCTACTCCCTACCGAGTTGGACTGACTCATTACCAGAGCAGGACTGACTCATTACCAGAGCAGTCTACTCCCCACAGACCAGGACTGACTTATTACCAGAGCAGTCTACTCTCCACAGAGCAGGACTGACTCATTACTAGAGCAGGACTGACTCATTACCAGAGCAGGACTGACTAATTACCAGAGAAGTGTACTCCCCAAAAAGCAGGACTGACACATTACCAGAGCAGTCTACTCCCACAGAGCAGGACTGACTCATTACCAGAGCAGTCTAATCCTGAAACAGCGGGACTGACTCATTACCAGAGCAGTCTAGTCCCCACAGAGCAGGACTGACTCATTACCAGAGAGGTCTTCACTCCACAGAGCAGGACTGACTCATTACCAGAGCAGTCTACTCCCCACTGAGCAGGAGAGACTCATTACCAGAGCATGACTGACTCATTACCAGAGCAGTCTACTCCCCGCAGAGAAGGAATGACTCATTACCAGAGCAGAACTGACTCATTACCAGAGCAGGCCTGCCTCATTACCAGAGCAGTTTACTCCCCACAGAGCAGGACTGACTCATTACCAGAGCAGGACTGACTCATTACCAGAGCAGTCTACTCCCCACAGAGCAGGACTGACTCATTACCAGAGCAGTCTACTCGCCACAGTGCAGGACTGACTCATTACCAGAGCAGTCTACTCCCCACAGAGCAGGACTGACTCATTACCAGAGCAGGACTGACTCATTACCAGAGCAATCTACTCCCCACAGAGCAGGACTGACTCATTACCAGAGCAGTCTACCCCCCACAGAGCAGGACTGACTCATTACCAGAGCAATCTACTCCCCACAGAGCAGGACTGACTCATTACCAGAGCAGTCTACCCCCCCACAGAGCAGGACTGACTCATTACCAGAGCAGGACTGACTCATTACCAGAGCATGACTGACTCATTACCAGGCAGTCTACTCCGCACAGAGCAGGACTGACTCATTACCAGAGCAGGACTGACTCATTACCAGAGCAGTCTAGTCCCCACAGAGAAGGACTGACTCATTACCAGAGCAGTCTACTCTCGACAGAGCAGGACTGACTCATTACCAGAGAAGTCTACGCCCCACAGAGCAGGACTGACTCATTACCAGAGCAGTCTATTCCCTACAGAGCAGGACTGACTCATTACCAGAGCCGTCTACTCCCGAAAGAGCTGGACTGACTCATTACCAGAGCAGTCTACCCCCCACAGAGCAGGACTGACTCATTACCAGAGCAGTCTACTCTCCACAGAGCAGGACTGCCTCATTACTAGAGCAAGACTGACTCATTACCAGAGCAGGACTGACTCATTACCAGAGCAGTCTACTCCCCACAGAGCAGGACAGACTCATTACCAGAGCAGTACTGACTCATTACCAGAGCATGACTGACTCATTACCAGGCAGTCTACTCCGCACAGAGCAGGACTGACTCATTACCAGAGCAGGACTGACTCATTACCAGAGCAGTCTAGTCCCCACAGAGAAGGACTGACTCATTACCAGAGCCGTCTACTCCCGAAAGAGCTGGACTGACTCATTACCAGAGCAGTCTACCCCCCACAGAGCAGGACTGACTCATTACCAGAGCAGTCTACTCTCCACAGAGCAGGACTGACTCATTACTAGAGCAAGACTGACTCATTACCAGAGCAGGACTGACTCATTACCAGAGCAGTCTACTCCCCACAGAGCAGGACAGACTCATTACCAGAGCAGTACTGACTCATTACCAGAGCAGTCTACACTCCACTGAGCAGGACTGACTCATTACCAGAGCAGAACTAACTCATTACCAGAGCAGTCTACTCCCCACAGAGCAGGAGAGACTTATTACCAGAGCAGGACTGACTACTTACCAGAGCAGTCTACTCCCCACAGAAAAGGACTGACTCATTACCAGAGCAGAACTGACTCATTACCAGAGCAGGACTGACTCATTACCAGTGCAGGACTTACTCATTGCCAGAGCAGTCTACTCCCCACAGACCAGGACTGACTCATTACCAGAGCAGTCTAATCCTGAAAGAGCAGGACTGACTCATTACCAGAGCAGTCTAGTCCCCACAGAGCAGGACTGACTCATTACCAGAGAGGTCTACACTCCACAGAGCAGGACTGACTCATTACCAGATCAGGACTGACTCATTACCAGAGCAGTCTACTCCCCACAGAGCAGGAGAGACTTATTACCAGAACAGGACTGACTACTTACCAGAGCAGTCTACTCCCCACAGAAAAGGACTGACTCATTACCAGAGCAGAATTGACTCATTACCAGAGCAGGACTGACTCATTACCAGAGCAGGACTTACTCATTACCAGAGCAGTCTACTCCCCACAGACCAGGGCTGACTCATTACCAGAGCAGTCTACTCCCAACAGAGCAGGACTGACTCATTACCAGAGCAGGACTTACTCATTACCAGAGCAATCTACTCCCCAAAGAGCAGGACTGACTCATTACCAGGGCAGTCTACCCCCCACAGAGCAGGACTGACTCATTACCAGAGCAGTCTACTCCCTACCGAGTTGGACTGACTCATTACCAGAGCAGGACTGACTCATTACCAGAGCAGTCTACTCCCCACAGACCAGGACTGACTTATTACCAGAGCAGTCTACTCTCCACAGAGCAGGACTGACTCATTACTAGAGCAGGACTGACTCATTACCAGAGCAGGACTGACTAATTACCAGAGAAGTGTACTCCCCAAAAAGCAGGACTGACACATTACCAGAGCAGTCTACTCCCACAGAGCAGGACTGACTCATTACCAGAGCAGTCTAATCCTGAAACAGCGGGACTGACTCATTACCAGAGCAGTCTAGTCCCCACAGAGCAGGACTGACTCATTACCAGAGAGGTCTTCACTCCACAGAGCAGGACTGACTCATTACCAGAGCAGTCTACTCCCCACTGAGCAGGAGAGACTCATTACCAGAGCATGACTGACTCATTACCAGAGCAGTCTACTCCCCGCAGAGAAGGAATGACTCATTACCAGAGCAGAACTGACTCATTACCAGAGCAGGCCTGCCTCATTACCAGAGCAGTTTACTCCCCACAGAGCAGGACTGACTCATTACCAGAGCAGGACTGACTCATTACCAGAGCAGTCTACTCCCCACAGACCAGGACTGACTTATTACCAGTGCAGTCTATTCTCCACAGCGTTGGACTGACTCATTCCCAGAGCAGTCTACTCCCCACAGAGCATGAATGACTCATTACCAGAGCAGTCTACTCCCCACAGAGCAGGACTGACTCATTACCAGAGCAGGACTGACTCATTACCAGAGCAATCTACTCCCCACAGAGCAGGACTGACTCATTACCAGAGCAGTCTACCCCCCACAGAGCAGGACTGACTCATTACCAGAGCAATCTACTCCCCACAGAGCAGGACTGACTCATTACTAGAGCAGTCTACTCTCCACAGAGCTTGACTGACTCATTACTAGAGCAGGACTGACTCATTACCAGAGCAGGACTGACTAATTACCAGAGAAGTGTACTCCCCCAAAAAAAGGACTGACTCATTACCAGAGCAGTCTACTCCCACAGAGCAGGACTGACTCATTACCAGAGCAGTCTAATCCTGAAAGAGTGGGACAGACTCATTACCAGAGCAGTCTAGTCCCCACAGAGCAGGACTGACTCATTACCAGAGATGTCTACACTCCACAGAGCAGGACTGACACATTACCAGAGCAGTCTACTCCCCACTGAGCAGGAGAGACTCATTACCAGAGCAGGACTGACTCATTACCAGAGCAGTCTACTCCCCGCAGAGAAGGACTGACTCATTACCAGAGCAGAACTGACTCATTACCAGAGCAGGCCTGCCTCATTACCAGAGCAGTTTACTCCCCACAGAGCAGGACTGACTCATTACCAGAGCAGGACTGACTCATTACCAGAGCAGTCTACTCCCCACAGACCAGGACTGACTTATTACCAGAGCAGTCTACTCTCCACAGAGCAGGACTGACTCATTACCAGAGCAGTCTACTCCCCACAGAGCATGAATGACTCATTACCAGAGCAGTCTACTCGCCACAGTGCAGGACTGACTCATTACCAGAGCAGTCTACTCCCCACAGAGCAGGACTGACTCATTACCAGAGCAGGACTGACTCATTACCAGAGCAATCTACTCCCCACAGAGCAGGACTGACTCATTACCAGAGCAGTCTACCCCACACAGAGCAGGACTGACTCATTACCAGAGCAATCTACTCCCCACAGAGCAGGACTGACTCATTACTAGAGCAGGACTGACTCATTACCAGAGCATGACTGACTCATTTCCAGGCAGTCTACTCCCCACAGAGCAGGACTGACTCATTACCAGAGCAGGACTGACTCATTACTAGAGCAGTCTACTCCCCACAGAGAAGGACTGACTCATTACCAGAGCAGTCTACTCTGGACAGAGCAGGACTGACTCATTACCAGAGAAGTCTATGCCCCACAGAGCAGGACTGACTCATTACCAGAGCAGTCTATTCCCTACAGAGCAGGACTGACTCATTACCAGAGCCGTCTACTCCCGAAAGAGCTGGACTGACTCATTACCAGAGCAGTCTACCCCCCACAGAGCAGGACTGACTCATTACCAGAGCAGTCTACTCCCAACAGAGCAGGAGAGACTCATTACCTGAGCAGGACTGACTCATTACCAGAGCAGTCTACTCCCCGCAGAGAAGGACTGACTCATTACCAGAGCAGAACTGACTCATTACCAGAGCAGGACTGCCTCATTACCAGAGCAGTTTACTCCCCACAGAGCAGGACTGACTCATTAGCAGAGCAGGACTGACTCATTACCAGAGCAGTCTACTCCCCACAGACCAGGACTGACTTATTACCAGAGCAGTCTACTCTCCACAGAGCATGACTGACTCATTACCAGAGCAGTCTACTCCCCACAGAGCATGAATGACTCATTACCAGAGCAGTCTACTCGCCACAGTGCAGGACTGACTCATTACCAGAGCAGTCTACTCCCCACAGAGCAGGACTGACTCATTAGCAGAGCAGGACTGACTCATTACCAGAGCAGTCTACTCCCCACAGACCAGGACTGACTTATTACCAGAGCAGTCTACTCTCCACAGAGCATGACTGACTCATTACCAGAGCAGTCTACTCCCCACAGAGCATGAATGACTCATTACCAGAGCAGTCTACTCGCCACAGTGCAGGACTGACTCATTACCAGAGCAGTCTACTCCCCACAGAGCAGGACTGACTCATTACCAGAGCAGGACTGACTCATTACCAGAGCAATCTACTCCCCACAGAGCAGGACTGACTCATTACCAGAGCAGTCTACCCCCACAGAGCAGGACTGACTCATTACCAGAGCAATCTACTCCCCACAGAGCAGGACTGACTCATTACCAGAGCAGTCTACCCCCCACAGAGCAGGACTGACTCATTACTAGAGCAGGACTGACTCATTACCAGAGCATGACTGACTCATTACCAGGCAGTCTACTCCGCACAGAGCAGGACTGACTCATTACCAGAGCAGGACTGACTCATTACCAGAGCAGTCTAGTCCCCACAGAGAAGGACTGACTCATTACCAGAGCAGTCTACTCTCGACAGAGCAGGACTGACTCATTACCAGAGAAGTCTACGCCCCACAGAGCAGGACTGACTCATTACCAGAGCAGTCTATTCCCTACAGAGCAGGACTGACTCATTACCAGAGCCGTCTACTCCCGAAAGAGCTGGACTGACTCATTACCAGAGCAGTCTACCCCCCACAGAGCAGGACTGACTCATTACCAGAGCAGTCTACTCTCCACAGAGCAGGACTGACTCATTACTAGAGCAAGACTGACTCATTACCAGAGCAGGACTGACTCATTACCAGAGCAGTCTACTCCCCACAGAGCAGGACAGACTCATTACCAGAGCAGTACTGACTCATTACCAGAGCAGTCTACACTCCACTGAGCAGGACTGACTCATTACCAGAGCAGAACTGACTCATTACCAGAGTAGTCTACTCCCCACAGAGCAGGAGAGACTTATTACCAGAGCAGGACTGACTACTTACCAGAGCAGTCTACTCCCCACAGAAAAGGACTGACTCATTACCAGAGCAGAATTGACTCATTACCAGAGCAGGACTGACTCATTACCAGAGCAGGACTTACTCATTACCAGAGCAGTCTACTCCCCACAGACCAGGGCTGACTCATTACCAGAGCAGTCTACTCCCCACAGAGCAGGACTGACTCATTACCAGAGCAGGACTTACTCATTACCAGAGCAGTCTACTCCCCACAGACCAGGACTGACTCATTACCAGAGCAGTCTACTCCCCACAGAGCAGGACTGACTCATTACCAGAGCAGGACTGACTCATTACCAGAGCACTCTACTCCCCACAGAGCAGGACTGACTCATTACCAGAGCAGGACTGACTCATTACCAGAGCAATCTACTCCCCAAAGAGCAGGACTGACTCATTACCAGGGCAGTCTACCCCCCACAGAGCAGGACTGACTCATTACCAGAGCAGTCTACTCCCTACCGAGTTGGACTGACTCATTACCAGAGCAGGACTGACTCATTACCAGAGCAGTCTACTCCCCACAGACCAGGACTGACTTATTACCAGAGTAGTCTACTCTCCACAGAGCAGGACTGACTCATTACTAGAGCAGGACTGACTCATTACCAGAGCAGGACTGACTAATTACCAGAGAAGTGTACTCCCCAAAAAGCAGGACTGACACATTACCAGAGCAGTCTACTCCCACAGAGCAGGACTGACTCATTACCAGAGCAGTCTAATCCTGAAAGAGCGGGACTGACTCATTACCAGAGCAGTCTAGTCCCCACAGAGCAGGACTGACTCATTACCAGAGAGGTCTACACTCCACAGAGCAGGACTGACTCATTACCAGAGCAGTCTACTCCCCACTGAGCAGGAGAGACTCATTACCAGAGCAGGACTGACTCATTACCAGAGCAGTCTACTCCCCGCAGAGAAGGAATGACTCATTACCAGAGCAGAACTGACTCATTACCAGAGCAGGCCTGCCTCATTACCAGAGCAGTTTACTCCCCACAGAGCAGGACTGACTCATTACCAGAGCAGGACTGACTCATTTCCAGGCAGTCTACTCCCCACAGAGCAGGACTGACTCATTACCAGAGCAGGACTGACTCATTACTAGAGCAGTCTACTCCCCACAGAGAAGGACTGACTCATTACCAGAGCAGTCTACTCTGGACAGAGCAGGACTGACTCATTACCAGAGAAGTCTATGCCCCACAGAGCAGGACTGACTCATTACCAGAGCAGTCTATTCCCTACAGAGCAGGACTGACTCATTACCAGAGCCGTCTACTCCCAAAAGAGCTGGACTGACTCATTACCAGAGCAGTCTACCCCCCACAGAGCAGGACTGACTCATTACCAGAGCAGTCTACTCCCAACAGAGCAGGAGAGACTCATTACCTGAGCAGGACTGACTCATTACCAGAGCAGTCTACTCCCCGCAGAGAAGGACTGACTCATTACCAGAGCAGAACTGACTCATTACCAGAGCAGGACTGCCTCATTACCAGAGCAGTTTACTCCCCACAGAGCAGGACTGACTCATTAGCAGAGCAGGACTGACTCATTACCAGAGCAGTCTACTCCCCACAGACCAGGACTGACTTATTACCAGAGCAGTCTACTCTCCACAGAGCATGACTGACTCATTACCAGAGCAGTCTACTCCCCACAGAGCATGAATGACTCATTACCAGAGCAGTCTACTCGCCACAGTGCAGGACTGACTCATTACCAGAGCAGTCTACTCCCCACAGAGCAGGACTGACTCATTAGCAGAGCAGGACTGACTCATTACCAGAGCAGTCTACTCCCCACAGACCAGGACTGACTTATTACCAGAGGAGTCTACTCTCCACAGAGCATGACTGACTCATTACCAGAGCAGTCTACTCCCCACAGAGCATGAATGACTCATTACCAGAGCAGTCTACTCGCCACAGTGCAGGACTGACTCATTACCAGAGCAGTCTACTCCCCACAGAGCAGGACTGACTCATTACCAGAGCAGGACTGACTCATTACCAGAGCAATCTACTCCCCACAGAGCAGGACTGACTCATTACCAGAGCAGTCTACCCCCCACAGAGCAGGACTGACTCATTACCAGAGCAATCTACTCCCCACAGAGCAGGACTGACTCATTACCAGAGCAGTCTACCCCCCACAGAGCAGGACTGACTCATTACTAGAGCAGGACTGACTCATTACCAGAGCATGACTGACTCATTACCAGGCAGTCTACTCCGCACAGAGCAGGACTGACTCATTACCAGAGCAGGACTGACTCATTACCAGAGCAGTCTACTCCCCACAGAGAAGGACTGACTCATTACCAGAGCAGTCTACTCTCGACAGAGCAGGACTGACTCATTACCAGAGAAGTCTACGCCCCACAGAGCAGGACTGACTCATTACCAGAGCAGTCTATTCCCTACAGAGCAGGACTGACTCATTACCAGAGCCGTCTACTCCCGAAAGAGCTGGACTGACTCATTACCAGAGCAGTCTACCCCCCACAGAGCAGGACTGACTCATTACCAGAGCAGTCTACTCTCCACAGAGCAGGACTGACTCATTACTAGAGCAAGACTGACTCATTACCAGAGCAGGACTGACTCATTACCAGAGCAGTCTACTCCCCACAGAGCAGGACAGACTCATTACCAGAGCAGTACTGACTCATTACCAGAGCAGTCTACACTCCACTGAGCAGGACTGACTCATTACCAGAGCAGAACTGACTCATTACCAGAGCAGTCTACTCCCCACAGAGCAGGAGAGACTTATTACCAGAGCAGGACTGACTACTTACCAGAGCAGTCTACTCCCCACAGAAAAGGACTGACTCATTACCAGAGCAGAATTGACTCATTACCAGAGCAGGACTGACTCATTACCAGAGCAGGACTTACTCATTACCAGAGCAGTCTACTCCCCACAGACCAGGGCTGACTCATTACCAGAGCAGTCTACTCCCCACAGAGCAGGACTGACTCATTACCAGAGCAGGACTTACTCATTACCAGAGCAGTCTACTCCCCACAGACCAGGACTGACTCATTACCAGAGCAGTCTACTCCCCACAGAGCAGGACTGACTCATTACCAGAGCAGTCTACTCCCCACAGACCAGGACTGACTTATTACCAGAGTAGTCTACTCTCCACAGAGCAGGACTGACTCATTACTAGAGCAGGACTGACTCATTACCAGAGCAGGACTGACTAATTACCAGAGAAGTGTACTCCCCAAAAAGCAGGACTGACACATTACCAGAGCAGTCTACTCCCACAGAGCAGGACTGACTCATTACCAGAGCAGTCTAATCCTGAAAGAGCGGGACTGACTCATTACCAGAGCAGTCTAGTCCCCACAGAGCAGGACTGACTCATTACCAGAGAGGTCTACACTCCACAGAGCAGGACTGACTCATTACCAGAGCAGTCTACTCCCCACTGAGCAGGAGAGACTCATTACCAGAGCAGGACTGACTCATTACCAGAGCAGTCTACTCCCCGCAGAGAAGGAATGACTCATTACCAGAGCAGAACTGACTCATTACCAGAGCAGGCCTGCCTCATTACCAGAGCAGTTTACTCCCCACAGAGCAGGACTGACTCATTACCAGAGCAGGACTGACTCATTTCCAGGCAGTCTACTCCCCACAGAGCAGGACTGACTCATTACCAGAGCAGGACTGACTCATTACTAGAGCAGTCTACTCCCCACAGAGAAGGACTGACTCATTACCAGAGCAGTCTACTCTGGACAGAGCAGGACTGACTCATTACCAGAGAAGTCTATGCCCCACAGAGCAGGACTGACTCATTACCAGAGCAGTCTATTCCCTACAGAGCAGGACTGACTCATTACCAGAGCCGTCTACTCCCAAAAGAGCTGGACTGACTCATTACCAGAGCAGTCTACCCCCACAGAGCAGGACTGACTCATTACCAGAGCAGTCTACTCCCAACAGAGCAGGAGAGACTCATTACCTGAGCAGGACTGACTCATTACCAGAGCAGTCTACTCCCCGCAGAGAAGGACTGACTCATTACCAGAGCAGAACTGACTCATTACCAGAGCAGGACTGCCTCATTACCAGAGCAGTTTACTCCCCACAGAGCAGGACTGACTCATTAGCAGAGCAGGACTGACTCATTACCAGAGCAGTCTACTCCCCACAGACCAGGACTGACTTATTACCAGAGCAGTCTACTCTCCACAGAGCATGACTGACTCATTACCAGAGCAGTCTACTCCCCACAGAGCATGAATGACTCATTACCAGAGCAGTCTACTCGCCACAGTGCAGGACTGACTCATTACCAGAGCAGTCTACTCCCCACAGAGCAGGACTGACTCATTAGCAGAGCAGGACTGACTCATTACCAGAGCAGTCTACTCCCCACAGACCAGGACTGACTTATTACCAGAGGAGTCTACTCTCCACAGAGCATGACTGACTCATTACCAGAGCAGTCTACTCCCCACAGAGCATGAATGACTCATTACCAGAGCAGTCTACTCGCCACAGTGCAGGACTGACTCATTACCAGAGCAGTCTACTCCCCACAGAGCAGGACTGACTCATTACCAGAGCAGGACTGACTCATTACCAGAGCAATCTACTCCCCCACAGAGCAGGACTGACTCATTACCAGAGCAGTCTACCCCCACAGAGCAGGACTGACTCATTACCAGAGCAATCTACTCCCCACAGAGCAGGACTGACTCATTACCAGAGCAGTCTACCCCCCACAGAGCAGGACTGACTCATTACTAGAGCAGGACTGACTCATTACCAGAGCATGACTGACTCATTACCAGGCAGTCTACTCCGCACAGAGCAGGACTGACTCATTACCAGAGCAGGACTGACTCATTACCAGAGCAGTCTAGTCCCCACAGAGAAGGACTGACTCATTACCAGAGCAGTCTACTCTCGACAGAGCAGGACTGACTCATTACCAGAGAAGTCTACGCCCCACAGAGCAGGACTGACTCATTACCAGAGCAGTCTATTCCCTACAGAGCAGGACTGACTCATTACCAGAGCCGTCTACTCCCGAAAGAGCTGGACTGACTCATTACCAGAGCAGTCTACCCCCCACAGAGCAGGACTGACTCATTACCAGAGCAGTCTACTCTCCACAGAGCAGGACTGACTCATTACTAGAGCAAGACTGACTCATTACCAGAGCAGGACTGACTCATTACCAGAGCAGTCTACTCCCCACAGAGCAGGACAGACTCATTACCAGAGCAGTACTGACTCATTACCAGAGCAGTCTACACTCCACTGAGCAGGACTGACTCATTACCAGAGCAGAACTGACTCATTACCAGAGCAGTCTACTCCCCACAGAGCAGGAGAGACTTATTACCAGAGCAGGACTGACTACTTACCAGAGCAGTCTACTCCCCACAGAAAAGGACTGACTCATTACCAGAGCAGAATTGACTCATTACCAGAGCAGGACTGACTCATTACCAGAGCAGGACTTACTCATTACCAGAGCAGTCTACTCCCCCACAGACCAGGGCTGACTCATTACCAGAGCAGTCTACTCCCCACAGAGCAGGACTGACTCATTACCAGAGCAGGACTTACTCATTACCAGAGCAGTCTACTCCCCACAGACCAGGACTGACTCATTACCAGAGCAGTCTACTCCCCACAGAGCAGGACTGACTCATTACCAGAGCAGGACTGACTCATTACCAGAGCACTCTACTCCCCACAGAGCAGGACTGACTCATTACCAGAGCAGGACTGACTCATTACCAGAGCAATCTACTCCCCAAAGAGCAGGACTGACTCATTACCAGGGCAGTCTACCCCCCACAGAGCAGGACTGACCCATTACCAGAGCAGTCTACTCCCTACCGAGTTGGACTGACGCATTACCATAGCAGGACTGACTCATTACCAGAGCAGTCTACTCCCCACAGACCAGGACTGACTTATTACCAGAGTAGTCTACTCTCCACAGAGCAGGACTGACTCATTACTAGAGCAGGACTGACTCATTACCAGAGCAGGACTGACTAATTACCAGAGAAGTGTACTCCCCAAAAAGCAGGACTGACACATTACCAGAGCAGTCTACTCCCACAGAGCAGGACTGACTCATTACCAGAGCAGTCTAATCCTGAAAGAGCGGGACTGACTCATTACCAGAGCAGTCTAGTACCCACAGAGCAGGACTGACTCATTACCAGAGAGGTCTACACTCCACAGAGCAGGACTGACTCATTACCAGAGCAGTCTACTCCCCACTGAGCAGGAGAGACTCATTACCAGAGCAGGACTGACTCATTACCAGAGCAGTCTACTCCCCGCAGAGAAGGAATGACTCATTACCAGAGCAGAACTGACTCATTACCAGAGCAGGCCTGCCTCATTACCAGAGCAGTTTACTCCCCACAGAGCAGGACTGACTCATTACCAGAGCAGGACTGACTCATTACCAGAGCAGTTTACTCCCCACAGAGCAGGACTGACTCATTACCAGAGCAGGACTGACTCATTTCCAGGCAGTCTACTCCCCACAGAGCAGGACTGACTCATTACCAGAGCAGGACTGACTCATTACTAGAGCAGTCTACTCCCCACAGAGAAGGACTGACTCATTACCAGAGCAGTCTACTCTGGACAGAGCAGGACTGACTCATTACCAGAGAAGTCTATGCCCCACAGAGCAGGACTGACTCATTACCAGAGCAGTCTATTCCCTACAGAGCAGGACTGACTCATTACCAGAGCCGTCTACTCCCAAAAGAGCTGGACTGACTCATTACCAGAGCAGTCTACCCCCCACAGAGCAGGACTGACTCATTACCAGAGCAGTCTACTCCCAACAGAGCAGGAGAGACTCATTACCTGAGCAGGACTGACTCATTACCAGAGCAGTCTACTCCCCGCAGAGAAGGACTGACTCATTACCAGAGCAGAACTGACTCATTACCAGAGCAGGACTGCCTCATTACCAGAGCAGTTTACTCCCCCACAGAGCAGGACTGACTCATTAGCAGAGCAGGACTGACTCATTACCAGAGCAGTCTACTCCCCACAGACCAGGACTGACTTATTACCAGAGCAGTCTACTCTCCACAGAGCATGACTGACTCATTACCAGAGCAGTCTACTCCCCACAGAGCATGAATGACTCATTACCAGAGCAGTCTACTCGCCACAGTGCAGGACTGACTCATTACCAGAGCAGTCTACTCCCCACAGAGCAGGACTGACTCATTAGCAGAGCAGGACTGACTCATTACCAGAGCAGTCTACTCCCCACAGACCAGGACTGACTTATTACCAGAGGAGTCTACTCTCCACAGAGCATGACTGACTCATTACCAGAGCAGTCTACTCCCCACAGAGCATGAATGACTCATTACCAGAGCAGTCTACTCGCCACAGTGCAGGACTGACTCATTACCAGAGCAGTCTACTCCCCACAGAGCAGGACTGACTCATTACCAGAGCAGGACTGACTCATTACCAGAGCAATCTACTCCCCACAGAGCAGGACTGACTCATTACCAGAGCAGTCTACCCCCACAGAGCAGGACTGACTCATTACCAGAGCAATCTACTCCCCACAGAGCAGGACTGACTCATTACCAGAGCAGTCTACCCCCCACAGAGCAGGACTGACTCATTAATAGAGCAGGACTGACTCATTACCAGAGCATGACTGACTCATTACCAGGCAGTCTACTCCGCACAGAGCAGGACTGACTCATTACCAGAGCAGGACTGACTCATTACCAGAGCAGTCTAGTCCCCACAGAGAAGGACTGACTCATTACCAGAGCAGTCTACTCTCGACAGAGCAGGACTGACTCATTACCAGAGAAGTCTACGCCCCACAGAGCAGGACTGACTCATTACCAGAGCAGTCTATTCCCTACAGAGCAGGACTGACTCATTACCAGAGCCGTCTACTCCCGAAAGAGCTGGACTGACTCATTACCAGAGCAGTCTACCCCCCACAGAGCAGGACTGACTCATTACCAGAGCAGTCTACTCTCCACAGAGCAGGACTGACTCATTACTAGAGCAAGACTGACTCATTACCAGAGCAGGACTGACTCATTACCAGAGCAGTCTACTCCCCACAGAGCAGGACAGACTCATTACCAGAGCAGTACTGACTCATTACCAGAGCAGTCTACACTCCACTGAGCAGGACTGACTCATTACCAGAGCAGAACTGACTCATTACCAGAGCAGTCTACTCCCCACAGAGCAGGAGAGACTTATTACCAGAGCAGGACTGACTACTTACCAGAGCAGTCTACTCCCCACAGAAAAGGACTGACTCATTACCAGAGCAGAATTGACTCATTACCAGAGCAGGACTGACTCATTACCAGAGCAGGACTTACTCATTACCAGAGCAGTCTACTCCCCACAGACCAGGGCTGACTCATTACCAGAGCAGTCTACTCCCCACAGAGCAGGACTGACTCATTACCAGAGCAGGACTTACTCATTACCAGAGCAGTCTACTCCCCACAGACCAGGACTGACTCATTACCAGAGCAGTCTACTCCCCACAGAGCAGGACTGACTCATTACCAGAGCAGGACTGACTCATTACCAGAGCACTCTACTCCCCACAGAGCAGGACTGACTCATTACCAGAGCAGGACTGACTCATTACCAGAGCAATCTACTCCCCAAAGAGCAGGACTGACTCATTACCAGGGCAGTCTACCCCCCACAGAGCAGGACTGACCCATTACCAGAGCAGTCTACTCCCTACCGAGTTGGACTGACGCATTACCATAGCAGGACTGACTCATTACCAGAGCAGTCTACTCCCCACAGACCAGGACTGACTTATTACCAGAGTAGTCTACTCTCCACAGAGCAGGACTGACTCATTACTAGAGCAGGACTGACTCATTACCAGAGCAGGACTGACTAATTACCAGAGAAGTGTACTCCCCAAAAAGCAGGACTGACACATTACCAGAGCAGTCTACTCCCACAGAGCAGGACTGACTCATTACCAGAGCAGTCTAATCCTGAAAGAGCGGGACTGACTCATTACCAGAGCAGTCTAGTACCCACAGAGCAGGACTGACTCATTACCAGAGAGGTCTACACTCCACAGAGCAGGACTGACTCATTACCAGAGCAGTCTACTCCCCACTGAGCAGGAGAGACTCATTACCAGAGCAGGACTGACTCATTACCAGAGCAGTCTACTCCCCGCAGAGAAGGAATGACTCATTACCAGAGCAGAACTGACTCATTACCAGAGCAGGCCTGCCTCATTACCAGAGCAGTTTACTCCCCACAGAGCAGGACTGACTCATTACCAGAGCAGGACTGACTCATTACCAGAGCAGTCTACTCCCCACAGACCAGGACTGACTTATTACCAGTGCAGTCTATTCTCCACAGCGTTGGACTGACTCATTCCCAGAGCAGTCTACTCCCCACAGAGCATGAATGACTCATTACCAGAGCAGTCTACTCCCCACAGAGCAGGACTGACTCATTACCAGAGCAGGACTGACTCATTACCAGAGCAATCTACTCCCCACAGAGCAGGACTGACTCATTACCAGAGCAGTCTACCCCCCACAGAGCAGGACTGACTCATTACCAGAGCAATCTACTCCCCACAGAGCAGGACTGACTCATTACTAGAGCAGTCTACTCTCCACAGAGCTTGACTGACTCATTACTAGAGCAGGACTGACTCATTACCAGAGCAGGACTGACTATTTACCAGAGAAGTGTACTCCCCAAAAAGCAGGACTGACTCATTACCAGAGCAGTCTACTCCCACAGAGCAGGACTGACTCATTACCAGAGCAGTCTAATCCTGAAAGAGTGGGACAGACTCATTACCAGAGCAGTCTAGTCCCCACAGAGCAGGACTGACTCATTACCAGAGATGTCTACACTCCACAGAGCAGGACTGACTCATTACCAGAGCAGTCTACTCCCCACTGAGCAGGAGAGACTCATTACCAGAGCAGGACTGACTCATTACCAGAGCAGTCTACTCCCCGCAGAGAAGGACTGACTCATTACCAGAGCAGAACTGACTCATTACCAGAGCAGGCCTGCCTCATTACCAGAGCAGTTTACTCCCCACAGAGCAGGACTGACTCATTACCAGAGCAGTCTACCCCCCACAGAGCAGGACTGACTCATTACCAGAGCAATCTACTCCCCACAGAGCAGGACTGACTCATTACTAGAGCAGTCTACTCTCCACAGAGCTTGACTGACTCATTACTAGAGCAGGACTGACTCATTACCAGAGCAGGACTGACTATTTACCAGAGAAGTGTACTCCCCAAAAAGCAGGACTGACTCATTACCAGAGCAGTCTACTCCCACAGAGCAGGACTGACTCATTACCAGAGCAGTCTAATCCTGAAAGAGTGGGACAGACTCATTACCAGAGCAGTCTAGTCCCCACAGAGCAGGACTGACTCATTACCAGAGATGTCTACACTCCACAGAGCAGGACTGACTCATTACCAGAGCAGTCTACTCCCCACTGAGCAGGAGAGACTCATTACCAGAGCAGGACTGACTCATTACCAGAGCACTCTACTCCCCGCAGAGAAGGACTGACTCATTACCAGAGCAGAACTGACTCATTACCAGAGCAGGCCTGCCTCATTACCAGAGCAGTTTACTCCCCACAGAGCAGGACTGACTCATTACCAGAGCATGACTGACTCATTACCAGGCAGTCTACTCCGCACAGAGCAGGACTGACTCATTACCAGAGCAGGACTGACTCATTACCAGAACAGTCTAGTCCCCACAGAGAAGGACTGACTCATTACCAGAGCAGTCTACTCTCGACAGAGCAGGACTGACTCATTACCAGAGAAGTCTACGCCCCACAGAGCAGGACTGACTCATTACCAGAGCAGTCTATTCCCTACAGAGCAGGACTGACTCATTACCAGAGCCGTCTACTCCCGAAAGAGCTGGACTGACTCATTACCAGAGCAGTCTACCCCCCACAGAGCAGGACTGACTCATTACCAGAGCAGTCTACTCTCCACAGAGCAGGACTGACTCATTACTAGAGCAAGACTGACTCATTACCAGAGCAGGACTGACTCATTACCAGAGCAGTCTACTCCCCACAGAGCAGGACAGACTCATTACCAGAGCAGTACTGACTCATTACCAGAGCAGTCTACACTCCACTGAGCAGGACTGACTCATTACCAGAGCAGAACTGACTCATTACCAGAGCAGTCTACTCCCCACAGAGCAGGAGAGACTTATTACCAGAGCAGGACTGACTACTTACCAGAGCAGTCTACTCCCCACAGAAAAGGACTGACTCATTACCAGAGCAGAATTGACTCATTACCAGAGCAGGACTGACTCATTACCAGAGCAGGACTTACTCATTACCAGAGCAGTCTACTCCCCACAGACCAGGGCTGACTCATTACCAGAGCAGTCTACTCCCCACAGAGCAGGACTGACTCATTACCAGAGCAGGACTTACTCATTACCAGAGCAGTCTACTCCCCACAGACCAGGACTGACTCATTACCAGAGCAGTCTACTCCCCACAGAGCAGGACTGACTCATTACCAGAGCAGGACTGACTCATTACCAGAGCACTCTACTCCCCACAGAGCAGGACTGACTCATTACCAGAGCAGGACTGACTCATTACCAGAGCAATCTACTCCCCAAAGAGCAGGACTGACTCATTACCAGGGCAGTCTACCCCCCACAGAGCAGGACTGACTCATTACCAGAGCAGTCTACTCCCTACCGAGTTGGACTGACTCATTACCAGAGCAGGACTGACTCATTACCAGAGCAGTCTACTCCCCACAGACCAGGACTGACTTATTACCAGAGTAGTCTACTCTCCACAGAGCAGGACTGACTCATTACTAGAGCAGGACTGACTCATTACCAGAGCAGGACTGACTAATTACCAGAGAAGTGTACTCCCCAAAAAGCAGGACTGACACATTACCAGAGCAGTCTACTCCCACAGAGCAGGACTGACTCATTACCAGAGCAGTCTAATCCTGAAAGAGCGGGACTGACTCATTACCAGAGCAGTCTAGTACCCACAGAGCAGGACTGACTCATTACCAGAGAGGTCTACACTCCACAGAGCAGGACTGACTCATTACCAGAGCAGTCTACTCCCCACTGAGCAGGAGAGACTCATTACCAGAGCAGGACTGACTCATTACCAGAGCAGTCTACTCCCCGCAGAGAAGGAATGACTCATTACCAGAGCAGAACTGACTCATTACCAGAGCAGGCCTGCCTCATTACCAGAGCAGTTTACTCCCCACAGAGCAGGACTGACTCATTACCAGAGCAGGACTGACTCATTACCAGAGCAGTCTACTCCCCACAGACCAGGACTGACTTATTACCAGTGCAGTCTATTCTCCACAGCGTTGGACTGACTCATTCCCAGAGCAGTCTACTCCCCACAGAGCATGAATGACTCATTACCAGAGCAGTCTACTCCCCACAGAGCAGGACTGACTCATTACCAGAGCAGGACTGACTCATTACCAGAGCAATCTACTCCCCACAGAGCAGGACTGACTCATTACCAGAGCAGTCTACCCCCCACAGAGCAGGACTGACTCATTACCAGAGCAATCTACTCCCCACAGAGCAGGACTGACTCATTACTAGAGCAGTCTACTCTCCACAGAGCTTGACTGACTCATTACTAGAGCAGGACTGACTCATTACCAGAGCAGGACTGACTATTTACCAGAGAAGTGTACTCCCCAAAAAGCAGGACTGACTCATTACCAGAGCAGTCTACTCCCACAGAGCAGGACTGACTCATTACCAGAGCAGTCTAATCCTGAAAGAGTGGGACAGACTCATTACCAGAGCAGTCTAGTCCCCACAGAGCAGGACTGACTCATTACCAGAGATGTCTACACTCCACAGAGCAGGACTGACTCATTACCAGAGCAGTCTACTCCCCACTGAGCAGGAGAGACTCATTACCAGAGCAGGACTGACTCATTACCAGAGCAGTCTACTCCCCGCAGAGAAGGACTGACTCATTACCAGAGCAGAACTGACTCATTACCAGAGCAGGCCTGCCTCATTACCAGAGCAGTTTACTCCCCACAGAGCAGGACTGACTCATTACCAGAGCAGGACTGACTCATTACCAGAGCAGTCTACTCCCCACAGACCAGGACTGACTTATTACCAGAGCAGTCTACTCTCCACAGAGCAGGACTGACTCATTACCAGAGCAGTCTACTCCCCACAGAGCATGACTGACTCATTACCAGAGCAGTCTACTCGCCACAGTGCAGGACTGACTCATTACCAGAGCAGTCTACTCCCCACAGAGCAGGACTGACTCATTACCAGAGCAGGACTGACTCATTACCAGAGCAATCTACTCCCCACAGAGCAGGACTGACTCATTACCAGAGCAGTCTACCCCACACAGAGCAGGACTGACTCATTACCAGAGCAATCTACTCCCCACAGAGCAGGACTGACTCATTACTAGAGCAGGACTGACACATTACCAGAGCATGACTGACTCATTACCAGGCAGTCTACTCCCCACAGAGCAGGACTGACTCATTACCAGAGCAGGACTGACTCATTACTAGAGCAGTCTACTCCCCACAGAGAAGGACTGACTCATTACCAGAGCAGTCTACTCTGGACAGAGCAGGACTGACTCATTACCAGAGAAGTCTATGCCCCACAGAGCAGGACTGACTCATTACCAGAGCAGTCTATTCCCTACAGAGCAGGACTGACTCATTACCAGAGCCGTCTACTCCCGAAAGAGCTGGACTGACTCATTACCAGAGCAGTCTACCCCCCACAGAGCAGGACTGACTCATTACCAGAGCAGTCTACTCCCCACAGAGCAGGACTGACTCATTACTAGAGCAAGACTGACTTATTACCAGAGCAGGACTGACTCATTACCAGAGCAGTCTACTCCCCACAGAGCAGGACAGACTCATTACCAGAGCAGGACTGACTCATTACCAGAGCAGTCTACACTCCACAGAGCAGGACTGACTCATTACCAGAGCAGAACTGACTCATTACCAGAGCAGTCTACTCCCCACAGAAAAGGACTGACTCATTACCAGAGCAGAACTGACTCATTACCAGAGCAGGACTAACTCATTACCAGAGCAGTTTACTCCCCACAGAGCAGGACTGACTCATTACCAGAACAGGACTGACTCATTACCAGAGCAGTCTACTCCCCACAGACCAGGACTGACTTATTACCAGAGCAGTCTACTCCCCACAGACCAGGACTGACTTATTACCAGAGCAGTCTACTCTCCACAGAGCAGGACTGACTCATTACCAGAGCAGTCTACTCCCCACAGAGCAGGAATGACTCATTACCAGAGCAGTCTACTCCCTACTGAGCAGGAATGACTCATTACCAGAGCAGTCTACTCGCCACAGTGCAGGACTGACTCATTACCAGAGCAGTCTACTCCCCACAGAGCAGGAGAAACTCATTACCAGAGCAGGACTGACTAATTACCAGAGCAGTCTACTCCCCAGAGAGAAGGACTGACTCATTACCAGAGCAGAACTGACTCATTACCAGAGCAGGACTGACTCATTACTAGAGCAGTTTACTCCCCACAGAGCAGGACTGACTCATTACCAGAGCAGGACTGACTCATTACCAGAGCAGTCTACTCTCCACAGAGCAGGACTGACTCATTACCAGAGCAGTCTACTCCCAACAGAGCAGGAATGACTCATTACCAGAGCAGTCTACTCCCTACAGAGCAGGACTGACTCATTACCAGAGCAAGACTGACTCATTACCAGAGCAATCTACTCCCCAAAGAGCAGGACTGACTCATTACCAGGGCAGTCTACCCCCCACAGAGCAGGACTGACTCATTACCAGAGCAGTCTATTCCCAACAGAGCAGGACTGACTCATTACTAGAACAAGACTGACTCATTACCAGAGCAGGACTGACTCATTACCAGAGCAGTCTACACTCCACAGAGCAGGACTGACTCATTACCAGAGCAGAACTGACTCATTACCAGAGCAGTCTACTCCCCACGGAGCAGGAGAGACTCATTACCAGAGCAGGACTGACTAATTACCAGAGCAGTCTACTCCCCACAGAAAAGGACTGACTCATTACCAGAGCAGAACTGACTCATTACCAGAGCAGGACTAACTCATTACCAGAGCAGTTTACTAACCCACAGAGCAGGACTGACTCATTACCAGAACAGGACTGACTCATTACCAGAGCAGTCTACTCCCCACAGACCAGGACTGACTTATTACCAGAGCAGTCTACTCTCCACAGAGCAGGACTGACTCATTACCAGAGCAGTCTACTCCCCACAGAGCAGGAATGACTCATTACCAGAGCAGTCTACTCGCCACAGTGCAGGACTGACTAATTACCAGAGCAGTCTACTCCCCACAGAGAAGGACTGACTCATTACCAGAGCAGAACTGACTCATTACCAGAGCAGGACTGACTCATTACCAGAGCAGTTTACTCCCCACAGAGCAGGACTGACTCATTACCAGAGCAGGACTGACTCATTACCAGAGCAGTCTACTCTCCACAGAGCAGGAATGACTCATTACCAGAGCAGAACTGACTCATTACCAGAGCAGGACTGACTCATTACCAGAGCAGTTTACTCCCCAAAGAGCAGGACTGACTCATTACCAGGGCAGTCTACCCCCCACAGAGCAGGACTGACTCATAACCAGAGCAGTCTACTCCCCACAGAGCAGAACTGACTTATAACCAGAGCAGGACTGACTCATTACCAGAGCATTCTACTCCCTACCGAGCAGGACTGACTCATTACCAGAGCAGGACTGACTCATTACCTGAGCAGGCCTGACTCATTACCAGGCAGTCTACTCCCCACAGAGCAGGACTGACTCATTACCAGAGCAGGACTGACTCATTACCAGAGAAATCTACTCCCCAAAGAGCAGGACTGACTCATTACTAGAGCAGTCTACCCCCCACAGTGCAGGACTGATTCATTACCAGAGCAGTGTACTCCCCACAGAGCAGGACTGACTCCTTACCAGAGCAGTCTATTCCCCACAGAGCAGGACTGACTCATTACCAGAGCAGTCTACTCCCCACAGAGCAGGACTGGCTCACTACCAGAGCAGGACTGACTCATTACCAGAGCAATCTACTCCCCAAAGAGCAGGACTGACTCATTACCAGGGTAGTCTACCCCCCACAGAGCAGGACTGACTCATTACCAGAGCAGTCTACTCCCCACAGACCAGGACTGACTTATTACCAGAGCAGTCTACTCTCCACAGAGCAGGCCTGACTCATTACTTGAGCAGGACTGACTAATTACCAGAGAAGTGTACTCCCCAAAGAGCAGGACTGACTCATTACCAGAGCAGTCTACTCCGACAGAGCAGGACTGACTCATTACCAGAGCAGTCTAATCCTGAAAGAGCGGGACTGACTCATTACCAGAGCAGTCTAGTCCCCACAGAGCAGGACTGACTCATTACCAGAGAGGTCTACACTCCACAGAGCAGGACTGACTCATTACCAGAGCAGTCTACTCCCCACAGAGCAGGAGAGACTCATTACCAGAGCAGGACTGACTCATTACCAGAGCAGTATACTCGCCGCAGAGAAGGACTGACTCATTACCAGAGCAGAACTGACTCATTACCAGAGCAGGACTGCCTCATTACCAGAGCAGTTTACTCCCCACAGAGCAGGACTGACTCATTAGCAGAGCAGGACTGACTCATTACCAGAGCAGTCTACTCCCCACAGAGCAGGACTGACTCATTACCAGAGCAGTCTACTCCCTACAGAGCAGGACTGACTCATTACCAGAGCAGTCTACTCCCCACAGAGCAGGACTGACTCATTACCAGAGCAGTCTACTCTCCAAAGAGCAGGACTGACTCATTACCAGAGCAGGACTGACTCATGACCAGAGCAGTCTACTCCCCACAGAGCAGGACTGACTCATTACCAGAGCAGGACTGACTCATTACCAGAGAAGTCTACTCCCTACAGAGCAGGACTGACTCATTACCAGAGCAGGACTGACTCATGACCAGAGCAGTCTACTCCCCAAAGAGCAGGACTGACTCATTACCAGAGCAGTCTACCCCCCCACAGTGCAGGACTGACTCATTACCAGAGCAGTGTACTCCCCACAGAGCAGGACTGACTCCTTACCAGAGCAGTCTACTCCCCACAGAGCAGGACTGACTCATAACCAGAGCAGTCTACTCCCCACAGAGCAGGACTGGCTAATTACCAGAGCAGTCTACTCTCCACAGAGCAGGACTGACTCATTACCAGAGCAGGACTGACTCATGACCAGAGCAGTCTACTCCCCACAGAGCAGGACTGACTCATTACCAGAGCAGTCTACTCCCCACAGAGCAGGACTGACTCATTACCAGAGCAGTCTACTCCCCACAGAGCAGGACTGACTCATTACCAGAGCAGGACTGACTCATTACCAGAGAAGTCTACTCTCCACAAAATAGGACTGACTCATTACCAGAGCAGTACTGGCTCATTACCAGAGCAGTCTACTCTCCACAGAGCAGGACTGACTCATTACCAGAGCAGGACTGACTCATGAGCAGAGCAGTCTACTCCCCACAGAGCAGGACTGACTCATTACCAGAGCAGTCTACTCCCCACAGAGCTGGACTGACTCATTACCAGAGCAGTCTACTCCCCACAGAGCAGGACTGACTCATTACCAGAGCAGGACTGACTCATTACCAGAGAAGTCTACTCTCCACAAAGTAGGACTGACTCATTACCAGAGCAGGACTGACTCATTACCTGAGCAGGCCTGACTCATTACCAGGCAGTCTACTCCCCACAGAGCAGGACTGACTCATTACCAGAGCAGGACTGACTCATTACCAGAGAAGTCTACTCCCCAAAGAGCAGGACTGACTCATTACCAGAGCAGTCTACCCACCACAGTGCAGGACTGACTCATTACCAGAGCAGTGTACTCCCCACAGAGCAGGACTGACTCCTTACCAGAGCAGTCTACTCCCCACAGAGCAGGACTGACTCATTACCAGAGCAGTCTACTCCCCACAGAGCAGGACTGGCTCATTACCAGAGCAGTCTACTCTCCACAGAGCAGGACTGACTCATTACCAGAGCAGGACTGACTCATGACCAGAGCAGTCTACTCCCCACAGAGCAGGACTGACTCATTACCAGAGCAGTCTACTCCCCACAGAGCAGGACTGACTCATTACCAGACCAGTCTACTCCCCACAGAGCAGGACTGACTCATTACCAGAGCAGGACTGACTCATTACCAGAGAAGTCTACTCTCCACAAAATAGGACTGACTCATTACCAGAGCAGGACTGGCTCATTACCAGAGCAGTCTACTCTCCACAGAGCAGGACTGACTCATTACCAGAGCAGGACTGACTCATGACCAGAGCAGTCTACTCCCCACAGAGCAGGACTGACTCATTACCAGAGCAGTCTACTCCCCACAGAGCTGGACTGACTCATTACCAGAGCAGTCTACTCCCCACAGAGCAGGACTGACTCATTACCAGAGCAGGACTGACTCATTACCAGAGAAGTCTACTCTACACAAAGTAGGACTGACTCATTACCAGAGCAGGACTGACTCATTAAAAGAGCAGGACTAACTCATTACCAGAGCAGTCTACTCCCCACAGAGCAGGACTGACTCATTACCAGAGCAGTGTACTCCCCACAGAGCAGGATGAACTCATTACCAGAGCAGTCTACTCTCCACAGAGCAGGACTGACTCATTACAGAGCAGGACTGACTCATTACCAGAGCAGTCTACTCCCCACAGAGCAGGACTGACTCATTACCAGAACAGTCTACTCCCTACAGAGCAGGACTGACTCATTACAAGAGCAGGACTAACTCATTACCAGAGCAGTCTACTCCCCACAGAGCAGGACTGACTCATTACCAGAGCAGTCTACTCCCCACAGAGCAGGACTGGCTCATTACCAGAGCAGTCTACTCCCCACAGAGAAGGACTGACTCATTACCAGAACAGAACTGACTCATTACCAGAGCAGGACTGACTCATTACCAGAGCATTTTACTCCCTACAGAGCATGACTGACTCATTACCAGAGCAGGACTGACTAATTACCAGAGCAGTCTACTACCCACAGAGCAGAACTAACTCATTACTAGAGCAGGACTGACTCATTACCAGGCAGTGTTCTCTCCACAGAGCAGGACTGACTCATTACCAGAGAAGTCTACGCCCCACAGAGCAGGACTGACTCATTACCAGAGCAGTCTACTCCCTACAGAGCAGGACTGACTCATTACCAGAGCAGTCTACTCCCCACAGAGCAGGTCTGACTCATTACCAGAGCAGGACTGACTCATTACCACAGCAATCTACTCCCCACAGAGCAGGACTGACTCATTACCAGAGCAGTCTACCCCCCACAGAGCAGGACTGACTCATTACCAGAGCAGTCTACTCCCTACAGAGCAGGACTGACTCATTACCAGAGCAGGACTGACTCATTACCAGAGCAGTCTACTCCCCACAGAGAAGGACTGACTCATTACCAGAGCAGTCTACTCTCGACAGAGCAGGACTGACTCATTACCAGAGAAGTCTACGCCCCACAGAGCAGGACTGACTCATTACCAGAGCAGTCTATTCCATACAGAGCAGGACTGACTCATTACCAGAGCCGTCTACTCCCGAAAGAGCTGGACTGACTCATTACTAGAGCAGTCTACTCCCCACAGAGCAGGAATGACTCATTACCAGAGCAGTCTACTCCCCACAGAGTAGGACTGACTCATTACTAGAGCAAGACTGACTCATTACCAGAGCAGGACTGACTCATTACCAGAGCAGTCTACTCCCCACAGAGCAGGACAGACTCATTACCAGAGCAGGACTGACTCATTACCAGAGCAGTCTACACTCCACAGAGCAGGACTGACTCATTACCAGAGCAGAACTGACTCATTACCAGAGCAGTCTACTCCCCACAGCGCAGGACTGACTCATTACCAGAGCAGTCTACTCCCTACAGAGCAGGACTGACTCATTACCAGAGCAGGACTGAGTCATTACCAGAGCAGTCTACTCCCCACAGAGCAGGACTGACTCATTACCAGAGCAGTCTACTCTCCAAAGAGCAGGACTGACTCATTACCAGAGCAGGACTGACTCATGACCAGAGCAGTCTACTCCCCACAGAGCAGGACTGACTCATTACCAGAGCAGTCTACTCCCCACAGAGCAGGACTGACTCATTACCAGAGCAGTCTACTCCCCACAGAGCAGGACTGACTCATTACCAGAATAGGACTGACTCATTACCAGAGAAGTCTACTCTCCACAAAGTAGGACTGACTCATTACCAGAGCAGGACTGGCTCATTACCAGAGCAGTCTACTCTCCACAGAGCAGGACTGACTCATTACCAGAGCAGGACTGACTCATGACCAGAGCAGTCTACTCCCCACAGAGCAGGACTGACTCATTACCAGAGCAGTCTACTCCCCACAGAGCTGGACTGACTCATTACCAGAGCAGTCTACTCCCCACAGAGCAGGACTGACTCATTACCAGAGCAGGACTGACTCATTACCAGAGAAGTCTACTCTCCACAAAGTAGGACTGACTCATTACCAGAGCAGGACTGACTCATTACCAGAGCAGTCTACTCCCCACCACAGAGCAGGACTGATTCATTACCAGAGCAGTCTACTCCCTACAGAGCAGGACTGACTCATTACCAGAGCAGGACTGACTCATTACAAGAGCAGGACTGACTCATTACCAGAGCAGTCTACTCCCCACAGAGCAGGACTGACTCATTACCAGAGCAGTGTACTCCCCACAGAGCAGGACTGACTCATTACCAGAGCAGTCTACTCCCTACAGAGCAGGACTGACTCATTACTAGAGCAGGACTGACTCATTACCAGAGCAGGACTGACTCATTACCAGGCAGTCTACTCCCCACAGAGCAGGACTGACTCATTACCAGAGCAGGACTGACTCATTACCAGAGCAGTCTACTCCCTACAGAGCAGGACTGACTCATTACTAGAGCAGAACTGACTCATTACCAGAGCAGGACTGACTCATTACCAGAGCAGTTTACTCCCTACAGAGCAGGACTGACTCATTACCAGAGCAGGACTGACTAATTACCAGAGCAGTCTACTACCCACAGAGCAGAACTAACTCATTACTAGAGCAGGACTGACTCATTACCAGAGCAGGACTGACTCATTACCAGGCAGTGTTCTCTCCACAGAGCAGGACTGACTCATTACCAGAGAAGTCTACGCCCCACAGAGCAGGACTGACTCATTACCAGAGCAGTGTACTCCCTACAGAGCAGGACTGACTCATTACCAGAGAAGTCTACTCCCTACAGAGCAGGAATGACTCTTACCAGAGCAGTCTACTCGCCACAGTGCAGGACTGACTCATTACCAGAGCAGGACTGACTCATTACCACAGCAATCTTCTCCCCACAGAGCAGGACTGACTCATTACCAGAGCAGTCTAACCCCCACAGAGCAGGACTGACTCATTACCAGAGCAGTCTACTCCCCACAGAGCAGGACTGACTCATTACTAGAGCAGGACTGACTCATTACCAGAGCAGGACTGACTCATTACCAGGCAGTCTACTCCCCACAGAGCAGGACTGACTCATTACCAGAGCAGGACTGACTCATTACCAGAGCAGTCTACTCCCCACAGAGAAGGACTGACTCATTACCAGAGCAGTCTACTCTCGACAGAGCAGGACTGACTCATTACCAGAGAAGTCTACGCCACACAGAGCAGGACTGACTCATTAACCGAGCAGTCTATTCCCTACAGAGCAGGACTGACTCATTACCAGAGCCGTCTCCTCCCGAAAGAGCAGGACTGACTCATTACCAGAGCAGTCTACTCCCCACAGAGCAGGACTGACTAATTACTAGAGCAAGACTGACTCATTACCAGAGCAGGACTGACTCATTACCAGAGCAGTCTACTCCACACAGAGCAGGACAGACTCATTACCAGAGCAGGACTGACTCATTAACAGAGCAGTCTACACTCCACAGAGCAGGACTGACTCATTACCAGAGCAGAACTGACTCATTACCAGAGCAGACTACTCCCCACAGAGCAGGAGAGACTCATTACCAGAGCAGAACTGACTCATTACCAGAGCAGGACTGACTCATTACCAGAGCAGTGTACTCACCACAGAGCAGGACTGACTCCTTACCAGAGCAGTCTACTCCCCACAGAGCAGGACGAACTCATTACCAGAGCAGTCTACTCTCCACAGACCAAGACTGACTCATTACCAGAGCAAGACGAACTCATTACCAGAGCAGTCTACTCCCCACAGAGCAGGACTGACTCATTACCAGAGCAGTCTACTCCCCACAGAGCAGGACTGAGTCATTACCAGAGCATTCTACTCCCTACAGAGCAGGCCTGACTCATTACAAGAGCAGGACTGACTCATTACCAGAGCAGTCTACTCCCCACAGAGCAGGAATGACTCATTACCAGAGCAGTCTACTCCCTACAGAGCAGGACTGACTCATTACCAGAGCAGGACTGAGTCATTACCAGAGCAGTCTACTCCCCACAGAGCAGGACTGACTCATTACCAGAGCAGTCATCTCCCCACAGAGCAGGACTGGCTCATTACCAGAGCAGTCTACTCTCCACAGAGCAGGACTGACTCATTACCAGAGCAGGACTGACTCATGACCAGAGCAGTCTACTCCCCACAGAGCAGGACTGACTCATTACCAGAGCAGTCTACTCCCAACAGAGCAGGACTGACTCATTACCAGAGCAGTCTACTCCCCACAGAGCAGGACTGACTCATTACCAGAGCAGGACTGACTCATTACCAGACAGTGTTCTCTCCACAGAGCAGGACTGACTCATTACCAGAGAAGTCTACGCCCCACAGAGCAGGACTGACTCATTAACCGAGCAGTCTACTCCCTACAGAGCAGGACTGACTCATTACCAGAGAAGTCTACTCCCTACAGAGCAGGAATGACTCTTACCAGAGCAGTCTACTCGCCACAGTGCAGGACTGACTCATTACCAGAGCAGGACTGACTCATTCCCACAGCAATCTACTCCCCACAGAGCAGGGATGACTCATTACCAGAGCAGTTAACCCCCACAGAGCAGGACTGACTCATTACCAGAGCAGTCTACTCCCCACAGAGCAGGACTGACTCATTACTAGAGCAGGACTGACTCATTACCAGAGCAGGACTGAGTCATTACCAGAGCAGTCTACTCCCCACAGAGCAGGACTGACTCATTACCAGAGCAGTCATCTCCCCACAGAGCAGGACTGGCTCATTACCAGAGCAGTCTACTCTCCACAGAGCAGGACTGACTCATTACCAGAGCAGGACTGACTCATGACCAGAGCAGTCTACTCCCCACAGAGCAGGACTGACTCATTACCAGAGCAGTCTACTCCCCACAGAGCAGGACTGACTCATTACCAGAGCAGGACTGACTCATTACCAGGCAGTGTTCTCTCCACAGAGCAGGACTGACTCCTTACCAGAGCAGGACTGACTCATTACCAGAGCAGTCTACTCCCTACAGAGCAGGACTGACTCATTACCAGAGCAGTGTACTCCCCACAGAGCAGGACTGACTCCTTACCAGAGCAGGACTGACTCATTACCAGAGCAGTCTACTCCCTACAGAGCAGGACTGACTCATTACCAGAGAAGTCTACTCCCTACAGAGCAGGAATGACTCTTACCAGAGCAGTCTACTCGCCACAGTGCAGGACTGACTCATTACCAGAGCAGGACTGACTCATTCCCACAGCAATCTACTCCCCACAGAGCAGGACTGACTCATTACCAGAGCAGTTAACCCCCACAGAGCAGGACTGACTCATTACCAGAGCAGTCTACTCCCCACAGAGCAGGACTGACTCATTACCAGAGCAGTCTACTCTCCAAAGAGCAGGACTGACTCATTACCAGAGCAGGACTGACTCATGACCAGAGCAGTCTACTCCCCACAGAGCAGGACTGACTCATTACCAGAGCAGTCTACTCCCCACAGAGCAGGACTGACTCATTACCAGAGCAGTCTACTCCCCACAGAGCAGGACTGACTCATTACCAGAATAGGACTGACTCATTACCAGAGAAGTCTACTCTCCACAAAGTAGGACTGACTCATTACCAGAGCAGGACTGGCTCATTACCAGAGCAGTCTACTCTCCACAGAGCAGGACTGACTCATTACCAGAGCAGGACTGACTCATGACCAGAGCAGTCTACTCCCCACAGAGCAGGACTGACTCATTACCAGAGCAGTCTACTCCCCACAGAGCTGGACTGACTCATTACCAGAGCAGTCTACTCCCCACAGAGCAGGACTGACTCATTACCAGAGCAGGACTGACTCATTACCAGAGAAGTCTACTCTCCACAAAGTAGGACTGACTCATTACCAGAGCAGGACTGACTCATTACCAGAGCAGTCTACTCCCCACCACAGAGCAGGACTGATTCATTACCAGAGCAGTCTACTCCCTACAGAGCAGGACTGACTCATTACCAGAGCAGGACTGACTCATTACAAGAGCAGGACTGACTCATTACCAGAGCAGTCTACTCCCCACAGAGCAGGACTGACTCATTACCAGAGCAGTGTACTCCCCACAGAGCAGGACTGACTCATTACCAGAGCAGTCTACTCCCTACAGAGCAGGACTGACTCATTACTAGAGCAGGACTGACTCATTACCAGAGCAGGACTGACTCATTACCAGGCAGTCTACTCCCCACAGAGCAGGACTGACTCATTACCAGAGCAGGACTGACTCATTACCAGAGCAGTTTACGCCCTACAGAGCAGGACTGACTCATTACCAGAGCAGGACTGACTAATTACCAGAGCAGTCTACTAACCACAGAGCAGAACTAACTCATTACCAGAGCAGAACTGACTCATTACCAGAGCAGGACTGACTCATTACCAGAGCAGTTTACTCCCTACAGAGCAGGACTGACTCATTACCAGAGCAGGACTGACTAATTACCAGAGCAGTCTACTACCCACAGAGCAGAACTAACTCATTACTAGAGCAGGACTGACTCATTACCAGAGCAGGACTGACTCATTACCAGGCAGTGTTCTCTCCACAGAGCAGGACTGACTCATTACCAGAGAAGTCTACGCCCCACAGAGCAGGACTGACTCATTACCAGAGCAGTGTACTCCCTACAGAGCAGGACTGACTCATTACCAGAGAAGTCTACTCCCTACAGAGCAGGAATGACTCTTACCAGAGCAGTCTACTCGCCACAGTGCAGGACTGACTCATTACCAGAGCAGGACTGACTCATTACCACAGCAATCTACTCCCCACAGAGCAGGACTGACTCATTACCAGAGCAGTCTAACCCCCACAGAGCAGGACTGACTCATTACCAGAGCAGTCTACTCCCCACAGAGCAGGACTGACTCATTACTAGAGCAGGACTGACTCATTACCAGAGCAGGACTGACTCATTACCAGGCAGTCTACTCCCCACAGAGCAGGACTGACTCATTACCAGAGCAGGACTGACTCATTACCAGAGCAGTCTACTCCCCACAGAGAAGGACTGACTCATTACCAGAGCAGTCTACTCTCGACAGAGCAGGACTGACTCATTACCAGAGAAGTCTACGCCACACAGAGCAGGACTGACTCATTAACCGAGCAGTCTATTCCCTACAGAGCAGGACTGACTCATTACCAGAGCCGTCTCCTCCCGAAAGAGCAGGACTGACTCATTACCAGAGCAGTCTACTCCCCACAGAGCAGGACTGACTAATTACTAGAGCAAGACTGACTCATTACCAGAGCAGGACTGACTCATTACCAGAGCAGTCTACTCCACACAGAGCAGGACAGACTCATTACCAGAGCAGGACTGACTCATTAACAGAGCAGTCTACACTCCACAGAGCAGGACTGACTCATTACCAGAGCAGGACTGACTCATTACCAGAGCAGTCTACTCCCCACAGAGCAGGAGAGACTCATTACCAGAGCAGGACTGACTCATTACCAGAGCAGTCGACTACTCATACAGAGCAGGACTGACTCACCACAGAGCAGGACTGACTCATTACCAGAGCAGACTACTCCCCACAGAGCAGGAGAACTCATTACCAGAGCAGTCAAAACTGACTCATTACCAGAGCAGGACTGACTCATTACCAGAGCAGTCTACTCCCCACAGAGCAGGACTGACTCATTACCAGAGCAGTCTACTCCCCACAGAGCAGGACTGACTCATTAACAGAGCAGTCTACACTCCACAGAGCAGGACTGACTCATTACAAGAGCAGGACTGACTCATTACCAGAGCAGTCTACTCCCCACAGAGCAGGAGAGACTCATTACCAGAGCAGATCACAGAGCAGGACTGACTCATTACCAGAGCAGGACTGAGTCATTACCAGAGCAGTGTACTCACCACAGAGCAGGACTGACTCATTACCAGAGCAGTCTACTCCCCACAGAGCAGGACGAACTCATTACCAGAGCAGTCTACTCTCCACAGAGCAGGACTGACTCATTACCAGAGCAGGACGAACTCATTACCAGAGCAGTCTACTCCCCACAGAGCAGGACTGACTCATTACCAGAGCAGTCTACTCCCCACAGAGCAGGACTGACTCATTACCAGAGCATTCTACTCCCCACAGAGCAGGACTGACTCATTACCAGAGCAGGACTGACTCATTACCAGAGCAGTCTACTCCACACAGAGCAGGAATGACTCATTACCAGAGCAGTCTACTCCCCACAGAGCAGGACTGGCTCATTACCAGAGCAGGTCTGAGTCTACACAGAGCAGGACTACTCCCCAACCAGAGCAGGACTGACTCATGACCAGAGCAGTCTACTCCCCACAGAGCAGGACTGACTCATTACCAGAGCAGTCTACTCCCAACAGAGCAGGACTGACTCATTACCAGAGCAGTCTACTCCCCACAGAGCAGGACTGACTCATTACCAGAGCAGGACTGACTCATTACCAGGCAGTGTTCTCTCCACAGAGCAGGACTGACTCATTACCAGAGAAGTCTACGCCCCACAGAGCAGGACTGACTCATTACCAGAGCAGTCTACTCCCTACAGAGCAGGACTGACTCATTACCAGAGAAGTCTACTCCCTACAGAGCAGGAATGACTCTTACCAGAGCAGTCTACTCGCCAGAGTGCAGGACTGACTCATTACCAGAGCAGGACTGACTCATTCCCACAGCAATCTACTCCCCACAGAGCAGGGATGACTCATTACCAGAGCAGTTAACCCCCACAGAGCAGGACTGACTCATTACCAGAGCAGTCTACTCCCCACAGAGCAGGACTGACTCATTACTAGAGCAGGACTGACTCATTACCAGAGCAGGACTGAGTCATTACCAGAGCAGTCTACTTCCCACAGAGCAGGACTGACTCATTACCAGAGCAGTCATCTCCCCACAGAGCAGGACTGGCTCATTACCAGAGCAGTCTACTCTCCACAGAGCAGGACTGACTCATTACCAGAGCAGGACTGACTCATGACCAGAGCAGTCTACTCCCCACAGAGCAGGACTGACTCATTACCAGAGCAGTCTACTCCCCACAGAGCAGGACTGACTCATTACCAGAGCAGGACTGACTCATTACCAGGCAGTGTTCTCTCCACAGAGCAGGACTGACTCCTTACCAGAGCAGGACTGACTCATTACCAGAGCAGTCTACTCCCTACAGAGCAGGACTGACTCATTACCAGAGCAGTGTACTCCCCACAGAGCAGGACTGACTCCTTACCAGAGCAGGACTGACTCATTACCAGAGCAGTCTACTCCCTACAGAGCAGGACTGACTCATTACCAGAGAAGTCTACTCCCTACAGAGCAGGAATGACTCTTACCAGAGCAGTCTACTCGCCACAGTGCAGGACTGACTCATTACCAGAGCAGGACTGACTCATTCCCACAGCAATCTACTCCCCACAGAGCAGGACTGACTCATTACCAGAGCAGTTAACCCCCACAGAGCAGGACTGACTCATTACCAGAGCAGTCTACTCCCCACAGAGCAGGACTGACTCATTACTAGAGCAGGACTGACTCATTACCAGAGCAGGACTGACTCATTACCAGGCAGTCTACTCCCCACAGAGCAGGACTGACTCATTACCAGAGCAGGACTGACTCATTACCAGAGCAGTCTACTCCCCACAGAGAAGGACTGACTCATTACCAGAGCAGTCTACTCTCGACAGAGCAGGACTGACTCATTACCAGAGAAGTCTACGCCACACAGAGCAGGACTGACTAATTACTAGAGCAAGACTGACTCATTACCAGAGCAGGACTGACTCATTACCAGAGCAGTCTACTCCACAAAGAGCAGGACAGACTCATTACCAGAGCAGGACTGACTCATTAACAGAGCAGTCTACACTCCACAGAGCAGGACTGACTCATTACCAGAGCAGAACTGACTCATTACCAGAGCAGACTACTCCCCACAGAGCAGGAGAGACTCATTACCAGAGCAGAACTGACTCATTACCAGAGCAGGACTGACTCATTACCAGAGCAGTGTACTCCCCACAGAGCAGGACTGACTCCTTACCAGAGCAGTCTACTCCCCACAGAGCAGGACGAACTCATTACCAGAGCAGTCTACTCTCCACAGACCAAGACTGACTCATTACCAGAGCAAGACGAACTCATTACCAGAGCAGTCTACTCCCCACAGAGCAGGACTGACTCATTACCAGAGCAGTCTACTCTCCCTACAGAGCAGGACTGACTCATTACCAGAGCAGGACTGAGTCATTACCAGAGCAGTCTACTCCCCACAGAGCAGGACTGACTCATTACCAGAGCAGTCTACTCCCCACAGAGCAGGACTGGCTCATTACCAGAGCAGTCTACTCTCCACAGAGCAGGACTGACTCATTACCAGAGCAGGACTGACTCATGACCAGAGCAGTCTACTCCCCACAGAGCAGGACTGACTCATTACCAGAGCAGTCTACTCCCCACAGCGCAGGACTGACTCATTACCAGAGCAGTCTACTCCCCACAGAGCAGGACTGACTCATTACCAGAGCAGGACTGACTCATGACCAGAGCAGTCTACTCCCCACAGAGCAGTACTGACTCATTACCAGAGCAGTCTACTCCCCACAGAGCAGGACTGACTCATTACCAGAGCAGTCTACTCCCTACAGAGCAGGACTGACTCATTACCAGAGCAGGACTGAGTCATTACAAGAGCAGTCTACTCCCCACAGAGCAGGACTGACACATTACCAGAGCAGTCTACTCCCCACAGAGCAGGACTGGCTCATTACCAGAGCAGTCTACTCTCCACAGAGCAGGACTGACTCATTACCAGAGCAGGACTGACTCATGACCAGAGCAGTCTACTCCCCACAGAGCAGTACTGACTCATTACCAGAGCAGTCTACTCCCCACAGCGCAGGACTGACTCATTACCAGAGCAGTCTACTCCCCACAGAGCAGGACTGACTCATTACCAGAGCAGGACTGACTCATTACCAGAGAAGTCTACTCTCCACAAAGTAGGACTGACTCATTACCAGAGCAGGACTGGCTCATTACCAGAGCAGTCTACTCTCCACAGAGCAGGACTGACTCATTACCAGAGCAGTCTACTCTCCCTACAGAGCAGGACTGACTCATTACCAGAGCAGGACTGAGTCATTACCAGAGCAGTCTACTCCCCACAGAGCAGGACTGACTCATTACCAGAGCAGTCTACTCCCCACAGAGCAGGACTGGCTCATTACCAGAGCAGTCTACTCTCCACAGAGCAGGACTGACTCATTACCAGAGCAGGACTGACTCATGACCAGAGCAGTCTACTCCCCACAGAGCAGGACTGACTCATTACCAGAGCAGTCTACTCCCCACAGCGCAGGACTGACTCATTACCAGAGCAGTCTACTCCCCACAGAGCAGGACTGACTCATTACCAGAGCAGGACTGACTCATGACCAGAGCAGTCTACTCCCCACAGAGCAGTACTGACTCATTACCAGAGCAGTCTACTCCCCACAGAGCAGGACTGACTCATTACCAGAGCAGTCTACTCCCTACAGAGCAGGACTGACTCATTACCAGAGCAGGACTGAGTCATTACCAGAGCAGTCTACTCCCCACAGAGCAGGACTGACTCATTACCAGAGCAGTCTACTCCCCACAGAGCAGGACTGGCTCATTACCAGAGCAGTCTACTCTCCACAGAGCAGGACTGACTCATTACCAGAGCAGGACTGACTCATGACCAGAGCAGTCTACTCCCCACAGAGCAGTACTGACTCATTACCAGAGCAGTCTACTCCCCACAGCGCAGGACTGACTCATTACCAGAGCAGTCTACTCCCCACAGAGCAGGACTGACTCATTACCAGAGCAGGACTGACTCATTACCAGAGAAGTCTACTCTCCACAAAGTAGGACTGACTCATTACCAGAGCAGGACTGGCTCATTACCAGAGCAGTCTACTCTCCACAGAGCAGGACTGACTCATTACCAGAGCAGGACTGACTCATGACCAGAGCTGTCTACTCCCCACAGAGCAGGACTGACTCATTACCAGAGCAGTCTACTCCCCACAGAGCTGGACTGACTCATTACCAGAGCAGTCTACTCCCCACAGAGCAGGACTGACTCATTACCAGAGCAGGACTGACTCATGACCAGAGCAGTCTACTCCCCACAGAGCAGTACTGACTCATTACCAGAGCAGTCTACTCCCCACAGAGCTGGACTGACTCATTACCAGAGCAGTCTACTCCCCACAGAGCAGTACTGACTCATTACCAGAGCAGTCTACTCTCCACAGAGCAGGACTGACTCATTACCAGAGCAGGACTGACTCATGACCAGAGCAGTCTACTCCCCACAGAGCAGTACTGACTCATTACCAGAGCAGTCTACTCCCCACAGCGCAGGACTGACTCATTACCAGAGCAGTCTACTCCCCACAGAGCAGGACTGACTCATTACCAGAGCAGGACTGACTCATTACCAGAGAAGTCTACTCTCCACAAAGTAGGACTGACTCATTACCAGAGCAGGACTGGCTCATTACCAGAGCAGTCTACTCTCCACAGAGCAGGACTGACTCATTACCAGAGCAGGACTGACTCATGACCAGAGCTGTCTACTCCCCACAGAGCAGGACTGACTCATTACCAGAGCAGTCTACTCCCCACAGAGCTGGACTGACTCATTACCAGAGCAGTCTACTCCCCACAGAGCAGGACTGACTCATTACCAGAGCAGGACTGACTCATGACCAGAGCAGTCTACTCCCCACAGAGCAGTACTGACTCATTACCAGAGCAGTCTACTCCCCACAGAGCTGGACTGACTCATTACCAGAGCAGTCTACTCCCCACAGAGCAGGACTGACTCATTACCAGAGCAGGACTGACTCATTACCAGAGAAGTCTACTCTCCACAAAGTAGGACTGACTCATTACCAGAGCAAGACGAACTCATTACTAGAGCAGTCTACTCCCCACAGAGCAGGACTGACTCATTACCAGAGCAGTCTACTCCCTACAGAGCAGGACTGACTCATTACCAGAGCAGGACTGAGTCATTACCAGAGCAGTCTACTCCCCACAGATCAGGACTGACTCATTACCAGAGCAGTCTACTCCCCACAGAGCAGGACTGGCTCATTACCAGAGCAGTCTACTCTCCACAGAGCAGGACTGACTCATTACCAGAGCAGGACTGACTCATGACCAGAGCAGTCTACTCCCCACAGAGCAGTACTGACTCATTACCAGAGCAGTCTACTCCCCACAGCGCAGGACTGACTCATTACCAGAGCAGTCTACTCCCCACAGAGCAGGACTGACTCATTACCAGAGCAGGACTGAGTCATTACCAGAGAAGTCTACTCTCCAACAAGTAGGACTGACTCATTACCAGAGCAGGACTGGCTCATTACCAGAGCAGTCTACTCTCCACAGAGCAGGACTGACTCATTACCAGAGCAGGACTGACTCATTACCAGAGCAGTGTACTCCCCACAGAGCAGGACTGACTCCTTACCAGAGCAGTCTACTCCCCACAGAGCAGGACGAACTCATTACCAGAGCAGTCTACTCTCCACAGACCAAGACTGACTCATTACCAGAGCAAGACAAACTCATTACCAGAGCAGTCTACTCCCCACAGAGCAGGACTGACTCATTACCAGAGCAGTCTACTCCCCACAGAGCAGGACTGACTCATTACCAGAGCATTCTACTCCCTACAGAGCAGGCCTGACTCATTACAAGAGCAGGACTGACTCATTACCAGAGCAGTCTACTCCCCACAGAGCAGGAATGACTCATTACCAGAGCAGTCTACTCCCTACAGAGCAGGACTGACTCATTACCAGAGCAGGACTGAGTCATTACCAGAGCAGTCTACTCCCCACAGAGCAGGACTGACTCATTACCAGAGCAGTCATCTCCCCACAGAGCAGGACTGGCTCATTACCAGAGCAGTCTACTCTCCACAGAGCAGGACTGACTCATTACCAGAGCAGGACTGACTCATGACCAGAGCAGTCTACTCCCCACAGAGCAGGACTGACTCATTACCAGAGCAGTCTACTCCCCACAGAGCAGGACTGACTCATTACCAGAGCAGTCTACTCCCCACAGAGCAGGACTGACTCATTACCAGAGCAGGACTGACTCATTACCAGGCAGTGTTCTCTCCACAGAGCAGGACTGACTCATTACCAGAGAAGTCTACGCCCCACAGAGCAGGACTGACTCATTACCAGAGCAGTCTACTCCCTACAGAGCAGGACTGACTCATTACCAGAGAAGTCTACTCCCTACAGAGCAGGAATGACTCTTACCAGAGCAGTCTACTCGCCACAGTGCAGGACTGACTCATTACCAGAGCAGGACTGACTCATTCCCACAGCAATCTACTCCCCACAGAGCAGGACTGACTCATTACCAGAGCAGTTAACCCCCCACAGAGCAGGACTGACTCATTACCAGAGCAGTCTACTCCCCACAGAGCAGGACTGACTCATTACTAGAGCAGGACTGACTCATTACCAGAGCAGGACTGAGTCATTACCAGAGCAGTCTACTCCCCACAGAGCAGGACTGACTCATTACCAGAGCAGTCATCTCCCCACAGAGCAGGACTGGCTCATTACCAGAGCAGTCTACTCTCCACAGAGCAGGACTGACTCATTACCAGAGCAGGACTGACTCATGACCAGAGCAGTCTACTCCCCACAGAGCAGGACTGACTCATTACCAGAGCAGTCTACTCCCCACAGAGCAGGACTGACTCATTACCAGAGCAGTCTACTCCCCACAGAGCAGGACTGACTCATTACCAGAGCAGGACTGACTCATTACCAGGCAGTGTTCTCTCCACAGAGCAGGACTGACTCATTACCAGAGAAGTCTACGCCCCACAGAGCAGGACTGACTCATTACCAGAGCAGTCTACTCCCTACAGAGCAGGACTGACTCATTACCAGAGAAGTCTACTCCCTACAGAACAGGAATGACTCTTACCAGAGCAGTCTACTCGCCACAGTGCAGGACTGACTCATTACCAGAGCAGGACTGACTCATTCCCACAGCAATCTACTCCCCACAGAGCAGGACTGACTCATTACCAGAGCAGTTAACCCCCACAGAGCAGGACTGACTCATTACCAGAGCAGTCTACTCCCCACAGAGCAGGACTGACTCATTACTAGAGCAGGACTGACTCATTACCAGAGCAGGACTGACTCATTACCAGGCAGTCTACTCCCCACAGAGCAGGACTGACTCATTACCAGAGCAGGACTGACTCATTACCAGAGCAGTCTACTCCCCACAGAGAAGGACTGACTCATTACCAGAGCAGTCTACTCTCGACAGAGCAGGACTGACTCATTACCAGAGAAGTCTACGACAAACAGAGCAGGACTGACTAATTACTAGAGCAAGACTGACTCATTACCAGAGCAGGACTGACTCATTACCAGAGCAGTCTACTCCACACAGAGCAGGACAGACTCATTACCAGAGCAGGACTGACTCATTAACAGAGCAGTCTACACTCCACAGAGCAGGACTGACTCATTACCAGAGCAGAACTGACTCATTACCAGAGCAGACTACTCCCCACAGAGCAGGAGAGACTCATTACCAGAGCAGAACTGACTCATTACCAGAGCAGGACTGACTCATTACCAGAGCAGTGTACTCCCCACAGAGCAGGACTGACTCCTTACCAGAGCAGTCTACTCCCCCACAGAGCAGGACGAACTCATTACCAGAGCAGTCTACTCTCCACAGAGCAAGACTGACTCATTACCAGAGCAAGACGAACTCATTACCAGAGCAGTCTACTCCCCACAGAGCAGGACTGACTCATTACCAGAGCAGGACTGAGTCATTACCAGAGCAGTCTACTCCCCACAGAGCAGGACTGACTCATTACCAGAGCAGTCATCTCCCCACAGAGCAGGACTGGCTCATTACCAGAGCAGTCTACTCTCCACAGAGCAGGACTGACTCATTACCAGAGCAGGACTGACTCATGACCAGAGCAGTCTACTCCCCACAGAGCAGGACTGACTCATTACCAGAGCAGTCTACTCCCCACAGAGCAGGACTGACTCATTACCAGAGCAGTCTACTCCCCACAGAGCAGGACTGACTCATTACCAGAGCAGGACTGACTCATTACCAGGCAGTGTTCTCTCCACAGAGCAGGACTGACTCATTACCAGAGAAGTCTACGCCCCACAGAGCAGGACTGACTCATTACCAGAGCAGTCTACTCCCTACAGAGCAGGACTGACTCATTACCAGAGAAGTCTACTCCCTACAGAGCAGGAATGACTCTTACCAGAGCAGTCTACTCGCCACAGTGCAGGACTGACTCATTACCAGAGCAGGACTGACTCATTCCCACAGCAGTCTACTCCCCACAGAGCAGGACTGACTCATTACCAGAGCAGTTAACCCCCACAGAGCAGGACTGACTCATTACCAGAGCAGTCTACTCCCCACAGAGCAGGACTGACTCATTACTAGAGCAGGACTGACTCATTACCAGAGCAGGACTGAGTCATTACCAGAGCAGTCTACTCCCCACAGAGCAGGACTGACTCATTACCAGAGCAGCTGTCATCTCCCCACAGAGCAGGACTGGCTCATTACCAGAGCAGTCTACTCTCCACAGAGCAGGACTGACTCATTACCAGAGCAGGACTGACTCATGACCAGAGCAGTCTACTCCCCACAGAGCAGGACTGACTCATTACCAGAGCAGTCTACTCCCCACAGAGCAGGACTGACTCATTACCAGAGCAGTCTACTCCCCACAGAGCAGGACTGACTCATTACCAGAGCAGGACTGACTCATTACCAGGCAGTGTTCTCTCCACAGAGCAGGACTGACTCATTACCAGAGAAGTCTACGCCCCACAGAGCAGGACTGACTCATTACCAGAGCAGTCTACTCCCCTACAGAGCAGGACTGACTCATTACCAGAGAAGTCTACTCCCTACAGAGCAGGAATGACTCTTACCAGAGCAGTCTACTCGCCACAGTGCAGGACTGACTCATTACCAGAGCAGGACTGACTCATTCCCACAGCAATCTACTCCCCACAGAGCAGGACTGACTCATTACCAGAGCAGTTAACCCCCACAGAGCAGGACTGACTCATTACCAGAGCAGTCTACTCCCCACAGAGCAGGACTGACTCATTACTAGAGCAGGACTGACTCATTACCAGAGCAGGACTGAGTCATTACCAGAGCAGTCTACTCCCCACAGAGCAGGACTGACTCATTACCAGAGCAGTCATCTCCCCACAGAGCAGGACTGGCTCATTACCAGAGCAGTCTACTCTCCACAGAGCAGGACTGACTCATTACCAGAGCAGGACTGACTCATGACCAGAGCAGTCTACTCCCCACAGAGCAGGACTGACTCATTACCAGAGCAGTCTACTCCCCACAGAGCAGGACTGACTCATTACCAGAGCAGTCTACTCCCCACAGAGCAGGACTGACTCATTACCAGAGCAGGACTGACTCATTACCAGGCAGTGTTCTCTCCACAGAGCAGGACTGACTCATTACCAGAGAAGTCTACGCCCCACAGAGCAGGACTGACTCATTACCAGAGCAGTCTACTCCCTACAGAGCAGGACTGACTCATTACCAGAGAAGTCTACTCCCTACAGAGCAGGAATGACTCTTACCAGAGCAGTCTACTCGCCACAGTGCAGGACTGACTCATTACCAGAGCAGGACTGACTCATTCCCACAGCAATCTACTCCCCCACAGAGCAGGACTGACTCATTACCAGAGCAGTTAACCCCCACAGAGCAGGACTGACTCATTACCAGAGCAGTCTACTCCCCACAGAGCAGGACTGACTCATTACTAGAGCAGGACTGACTCATTACCAGAGCAGGACTGACTCATTACCAGGCAGTCTACTCCCCACAGAGCAGGACTGACTCATTACCAGAGCAGGACTGACTCATTACCAGAGCAGTCTACTCCCCACAGAGAAGGACTGACTCATTACCAGAGCAGTCTACTCTCGACAGAGCAGGACTGACTCATTACCAGAGAAGTCTACGCCACACAGAGCAGGACTGACTAATTACTAGAGCAAGACTGACTCATTACCAGAGCAGGACTGACTCATTACCAGAGCAGTCTACTCCACACAGAGCAGGACAGACTCATTACCAGAGCAGGACTGACTCATTAACAGAGCAGTCTACACTCCACAGAGCAGGACTGACTCATTACCAGAGCAGAACAGAGACTGACTCATTACCAGAGCAGACTACTCCCCACAGAGCAGGAGAGACTCATTACCAGAGCAGAACTGACTCATTACCAGAGCAGGACTGACTCATTACCAGAGCAGTGTACTCCCCACAGAGCAGGACTGACTCATTACCAGAGCAGGACTGACTCATTACCAGAGCAGTCTACTCCCCACAGAGCAGGACTGACTCATTACCAGAGCAGTTATCCCCACAGAGCAGGACTGACTCATTACCAGAGCAGTCTACTCCCCACAGAGCAGGACTGACTCATTACCAGAGCAGGACTGAGTCATTACCAGAGCAGTCTACTCCCCACAGAGCAGGACTGACTCATTACCAGAGCAGTCTACTCCCCACAGAGCAGGACTGGCTCATTACCAGAGCAGTCTACTCTCCACAGAGCAGGACTGACTCATTACCAGAGCAGGACTGACTCATGACCAGAGCAGTCTACTCCCCACAGAGCAGGACTGACTCATTACCAGAGCAGGACTACTCATTACAGAGCAGGACTGACTCATTACCAGAGCAGTCTACTCCCCACAGAGCAGGACTGACTCATTACGTTCCACAGAGCAGGACTGACTCATTACCAGAGCAGTCTACTCCCCACAGAGCAGGACTGACTCATTACCAGAGCAGGACTGACTCATTACCAGAGCAGTCTACTCCCCACAGAGCAGGACTGACTCATTACCAGAGCAGGACTGACTCATTACCAGAGCAGGACTGACTCATTACCAGAGCAGTCTACTCCCCACAGAGCAGGACTGACTCATTACCAGAGCAGGACTGACTCATTACCAGAGCAGTCTACTCCCCACAGAGCAGGACTGACTCATTACCAGAGCAGACTACTCACCACAGAGCAGGACTGACTCATTACCAGAGCAGTCTACTCCCCACAGAGCAGGACTGACTCATTACCAGAGCAGTCTACTCCCCACAGAGCAGGACTGACTCATTACCAGAGCAGTCTACTCTCCACAGAGCAGGACTGACTCATTACCAGAGCAGGACTGACTCATGACCAGAGCAGTCTACTCCCCACAGAGCAGGACTGACTCATTACCAGAGCAGTCTACTCCCCACAGAGCAGGACTGACTCATTACCAGAGCAGTCTACTCCCCACAGAGCAGGACTGACTCATTACCAGAGCAGGACTGACTCATTACCAGAGCAGTCTACTCTCCACAGAGGACTGACTCATTACCAGAGCAGGACTGACTCATTACCAGAGCAGTCTACTCCCCCCACAGAGCAGGACTGACTCATTACCAGAGCAGTCTACTCCCTACAGAGCAGGACTGACTCATTACCAGAGCAGGACTGACTCATTACAAGAGCAGGACTGACTCATGACCAGAGCAGTCTACTCCCCACAGAGCAGGACTGACTCATTACCAGAGCAGTGTACTCCCCACAGAGCAGGACTGACTCATTACCAGAGCAGTCTACTCCCCACAGAGCAGGACTGACTCATTACCAGAGCAGTCTACTCTCCACAGAGCAGGACTGACTCATTACCAGAGCAGGACTGACTCATTACCAGAGCAGTCTACTCCCCCACAGAGCAGGACTGACTCATTACCAGAGCAGTCTACTCCCCACAGAGCAGGACTGACTCATTACTAGAGCAGGACTGACTCAACCAGAGCAGGACTGACTCATTACCAGAGAATCTACTCACAGAGTAGGACTGACTCATTACCAGAGCAGGACTGACTCATTACCAGAGCAGTCTACTCCCCACAGAGCAGGACTGACTCATTACCAGAGCAGGACTGACTCATTACCAGAGCAGTCTACTCCCCACAGAGCAGGACTGACTCATTACCAGAGCAGTCTACTCCCCACAGAGCAGGACTGACTCATTACCAGAGCAGTCTACTCCCCACAGAGCAGGACTGACTCATTACCAGAGCAGGACTGACTCATTACCAGAGCAGTCTACTCCCCACAGAGCAGGACTGACTCATTACCAGAGCAGTCTACTCCCCACAGAGCAGGACTGACTCATTACCAGAGCAGTCTACTCCCCACAGAGCAGGACTGACTCATTACCAGAGAACGACTCATTACCAGAGCAGTCTACTCCCCACAGAGCAGGACTGACTCATTACCAGAGCAGTCTACTCCCCTACAGAGCAGGACTGACTCATTACCAGAGCAGGACTGAGTCATTACCAGAGCAGTCTACTCCCCACAGAGCAGGACTGACTCATTACCAGAGCAGTCTACTCCCCACAGAGCAGGACTGGCTCATTACCAGAGCAGTCTACTCTCCACAGAGCAGGACTGACTCATTACCAGAGCAGGACTGACTCATGACCAGAGCAGTCTACTCCCCACAGAGCAGGACTGACTCATTACCAGAGCAGTCTACTCCCCACAGCGCAGGACTGACTCATTACCAGAGCAGTCTACTCCCCACAGAGCAGGACTGACTCATTACCAGAGCAGGACTGACTCATTACCAGAGCAGTCTACTCTCCACAGAGCAGGACTGACTCATGACCAGAGCAGTCTACTCCCCACAGAGCAGGACTGACTCATTACCAGAGCAGGACTGACTCATTACCAGAGCAGTCTACTCCCCACAGAGCAGGACTGACTCATTACCAGAGAAGTCTACTCCCTACAGAGCAGGACTGACTCATTACCAGAGCAGTCTACTCCCCACAGAGCAGGACTGACTCATTACCAGAGCAGGACTGACTCATTACCAGAGCATTCTACTCTCCACAGAGCAGGACTGACTCATTACCAGAGCAGGACTGACTCATTACCAGAGCAGTCTACTCCCCACAGAGCAGGACTGACTCATTACCAGAGCAGTCTACTCCCCACAGAGCAGGACTGACTCATTACCAGAGCAGGACTGACTCATTACAGAGAGCAGGACTGACTCATTACCAGAGCAGTCTACTCCCCACAGAGCAGGACTGACTCATTACCAGAGCAGTCTACTCCCCACAGAGCAGGACTGACTCATTACCAGAGCAGTCTACTCCCCACAGAGCAGGACTGACTCATTACCAGAGCAGTCTACTCCCCACAGAGCAGGACTGACTCATTACCAGAGCAGGACTGACTCATTACCAGAGCAGTCTACTCCCCACAGAGCAGGAATGACTCATTACCAGAGCAGTCTACTCCCCTACAGAGCAGGACTGACTCATTACTAGAGCAGGACTGACTCATTACCAGAGCAGGACTGACTCATTACCAGAGCAGTCTACTCCCCACAGAGCAGGACTGACTCATTACCAGAGCAGGACTGGCTCATTACCAGAGCAGTCTACTCTCCACAGAGCAGGACTGACTCATTACCAGAGCAGGACTGACTCATGACCAGAGCAGTCTACTCCCCACAGAGCAGGACTGACTCATTACCAGAGCAGTCTACTCCCCACAGAGCAGGACTGACTCATTACCAGAGCAGTCTACTCCCCACAGAGCAGGACTGACTCATTACCAGAGCAGGACTGACTCATTACCAGGCAGTGTTCTCTCCACAGAGCAGGACTGACTCATTACCAGAGAAGTCTACGCCCCACAGAGCAGGACTGACTCATTACCAGAGCAGTCTACTCCCTACAGAGCAGGACTGACTCATTACCAGAGAAGTCTACTCCCCACAGAGCAGGACTGACTCATTACCAGAGCAGTCTACTCCCCACAGAGCAGGACTGACTCATTACCAGAGCAGGACTGACTCATTACCACAGCAGTCTACTCCCCACAGAGCAGGACTGACTCATTACCAGAGCAGTCTACCCCCCACAGAGCAGGACTGACTCATTACCAGAGCAGTCTACTCCCCACAGAGCAGGACTGACTCATTACCAGAGCAGGACTGACTCATTACCAGAGAAGTCTACTCCCCACAGAGCAGGACTGACTCATTACCAGAGCAGGACTGGCTCATTACCAGAGCAGTCTACTCTCCAAAGAGCAGGACTGACTCATTACCAGAGCAGGACTGACTCATGACCAGAGCAGTCTACTCCCCCACAGAGCAGGACTGACTCATTACCAGAGCAGTCTACTCCCCACAGAGCAGGACTGACTCATTACCAGAGCAGTCTACTCCCCACAGAGCAGGACTGACTCATTACCAGAGCAGGACTGACTCATTACCAGAGAAGTCTACTCTCCACAAGCAGGACTGACTCATTACCAGAGCAGGACTGACTCATTACCAGAGCAGTCTACTCCCTCCACAGAGCAGGACTGACTCATTACCAGAGCAGTCTACTCCCTACAGAGCAGGACTGACTCATTACCAGAGCAGGACTGACTCATTAGCAGAAAGAGCAGGACTGACTCATTACCAGAGCAGTCTACTCCCCACAGAGCAGGACTGACTCATTACCAGAGCAGTGTACTCCCACAGAGCAGGACTGACTCATTACCAGAGCAGGACTGACTCATTACCAGAGCAGTCTACTCCCCACAGAGCAGGACTGACTCATTACCAGAGCAGTCTACTCCCCACAGAGCAGGACTGACTCATTACTAGAGCAGGACTGACTCATTACCAGAGCAGGACTGACTCATTACCAGAGCAGTCTACTCCCCACAGAGCAGGACTGACTCCTTACCAGAGCAGTCTACTCCCCACAGAGCAGGATTGACTCATTACCAGAGCAGTCTACTCCCCACAGAGCAGGACTGACTCATTACCAGAGCAGTCTACTCCCCACAGAGCAGGACTGACTCATTACCAGAGCAGGACTGACTCATTACCAGGCAGTGTTCTCCCCACAGAGCAGGACTGACTCATTACCAGAGAAGTCTACGCCCCACAGAGCAGGACTGACTCATTACCAGAGCAGTCTACTCCCCACAGAGCAGGAATGACTCATTACCAGAGCAGTCTACTGCCACAGAGCAGGACTGACTCATTGCACAGAGCAGGACTGACTCATTACCAGAGCAGTCTACTCCCCACAGCGCAGGACTGACTCATTACCAGAGCAGTGTACTCCCCCACAGAGCAGGACTGACTCATTACCAGAGCAGGACTGACTCATTACCAGAGCAGTATACTCCCCACAGAGCAGGACTGACTCATTACCAGAGCAGTCTACTCCCCCACAGAGCAGGACTGACTCATTACTAGAGCAGGACTGACTCATTACCAGAGCAGGACTGACTCATTACCAGAGCAGTGTACTCCCCACAGAGCAGGACTGACTCATTAGCAGAGCAGTCTACTCCCCACAGAGCAGGACTAACTCATTACCAGAGCAGTCTACTCTCCACAGAGCAGGACTGACTCATTACCAGAGCAGTCTACTCCCCACAGAGCAGGACTGACTCATTACCAGAGCAGGACTGACTCATTACCAGAGCAGTGTTCTCTCCACAGAGCAGGACTGACTCATTACCAAGAAGTCTACGCCCCACAGAGCAGGACTGACTCATTACCAGAGCAGTCTACTCCCCACAGAGCAGGAATGACTCTTACCAGAGCAGTCTACTCGCCACAGTGCAGGACTGACTCATTACCAGAGCAGTCTACTCCCCACAGAGCAGGACTGACTCATTACCAGAGCAGGACTGACTCATTACCACAGCAATCTACTCCCCACAGAGCAGGACTGACTCATTACCAGAGCAGTCTAACCCCCACAGAGCAGGACTGACTCATTACCAGAGCAGTCTACTCCCCACAGAGCAGGACTGACTCATTACCAGAGCAGGACTGACTCATTACCAGAGAAGTCTACTCTCCACAAAGTAGGACTGACTCATTACCAGAGCAGGACTGGCTCATTACCAGAGCAGTCTACTCTCCACAGAGCAGGACTGACTCATTACCAGAGCAGGACTGACTCATGACCAGAGCAGTCTACTCCCCACAGAGCAGGACTGACTCATTACCAGAGCAGTCTATTCCCCACAGAGCTGGACTGACTCATTACCAGAGCAGTCTACTCCCCACAGAGCAGGACTGACTCATTACCAGAGCAGGACTGACTCATTACCAGAGCAGTCTACTCCCTCCACAGAGCAGGACTGACTCATTACCAGAGCAGTCTACTCACCACAGAGCAGGACTGACTCATTACCAGAGCAGGACTGACTCCATTACAAGAGCAGGACTGACTCATTACCAGAGCAGACTCCCCACAGCTCAGGACTGACTCATTACCAGAGCAGTGTACTCCCCACAGAGCAGGACTGACTCATTACCAGAGCAGGACTGACTCATTACCAGAGCAGTATACTCCCCACAGAGCAGGACTGACTCATTACCAGAGCAGTCTACTCCCTACAGAGCAGGACTGACTCATTACTAGAGCAGGACTGACTCATTACCAGAGCAGGACTGACTCATTACCAGAGCAGTGTACTCCCCACAGAGCAGGACTGACTCCTTAGCAGAGCAGTCTACTCCCCACAGAGCAGGATTAACTCATTACCAGAGCAGTCTACTCTCCACAGAGCAGGACTGACTCATTACCAGATCAGGACTGACTCATTACCAGAGCAGTATACTCCCCACAGAGCAGGACTGACTCATTACCAGAGCAGTCTACTCCCTACAGAGCAGGACTGACTCATTACTAGAGCAGGACTGACTCATTACCAGAGCAGTCTACTCCCCACAGAGCAGGACTGACTCATTACCAGAGCAGTCTACTCCCCACAGAGCTGGACTGACTCATTACCAGAGCAGTCTACTCCCCACAGAGCAGGACTGACTCATTACCAGAGCAGGACGAACTCATTACCAGAGCAGTCTACTCCCCACAGAGCAGGACTGACTCATTACCAGAGCAGTCTACTCCCTACAGAGCAGGACTGACTCATTACCAGAGCAGGACTGACTCATTACCAGAGCAGGACTGACTCATTACCAGAGCAGTGTACTCCCCACAGAGCAGGACTGACTCCTTAGCAGAGCAGTCTACTCCCCACAGAGCAGGATTAACTCATTACCAGAGCAGTCTACTCTCCACAGAGCAGGACTGACTCATTACCAGAGCAGTCTACTCCCCACAGAGCAGGACTGACTCATTACCAGAGCAGGACTGACTCATTACCAGGCAGTGTTCTCTCCACAGAGCAGGACTGACTCATTACCAGAGAAGTCTACGCCCCACAGAGCAGGACTGACTCATTACCAGAGCAGTCTACTCCCCACAGAGCAGGAATGACTCTTACCAGAGCAGTCTACTCGCCACAGTGCAGGACTGACTCATTGCAAGAGCAGGACTGACTCATTACCAGAACAGTCTACTCCCCACAGCTCAGGACTGACTCATTACCAGAGCAGTGTACTCCCCACAGAGCAGGACTGACTCCTTACCAGAGCAGGACTGACTCATTACCAGAGCAGTATACTCCCCACAGAGCAGGACTGACTCATTACCAGAGCAGTCTACTCCCCTACAGAGCAGGACTGACTCATTACTAGAGCAGGACTGACTCATTACCAGAGCAGGACTGACTCATTACCAGAGCAGTGTACTCCCCACAGAGCAGGACTGACTCATTAGCAGAGCAGTCTACTCCCCACAGAGCAGGACTAACTCATTACCAGAGCAGTCTACTCTCCACAGAGCAGGACTGACTCATTACCAGAGCAGTCTACTCCCCACAGAGCAGGACTGACTCATTACCAGAGCAGGACTGACTCATTACCAGAGCAGTGTTCTCCCCACAGAGCAGGACTGACTCATTACCAGAGAAGTCTACGCCCCATAGAGCAGGACTGACTCATTACCAGAGCAGTCTACTCCCCACAGAGCAGGAATGACTCTTACCAGAGCAGTCTACTCGCCACAGTGCAGGACTGACTCATTACCAGAGCAGTCTACTCCCCACAGAGCAGGACTGACTCATTACCAGAGCAGGACTGACTCATTACCACAGCAGTCTACTCCCCACAGAGCAGGACTGACTCATTACCAGAGCAGTCTAACCCCCACAGAGCAGGACTGACTCATTACCAGAGCAGTCTACTCCCCACAGAGCAGGACTGACTCATTACCAGAGCAGGACTGACTCATTACCAGAGCAGTCTACTCTCCACAGAGTAGGACTGACTCATTACCAGAGCAGGACTGACTCATTACCAGAGCAGTCTACTCTCCACAGAGAAGGACTGACTCATTACCAGAGCAGGACTGACTCATTACCAGAGCAGTCTACTCTCCACAGAGCAGGACTGACTCATTACCAGAGCAGGACTGACTCATGACCAGAGCAGTCTACTCCCCACAGAGCAGGACTGACTCATTACCAGAGCAGTCTACTCCCCACAGAGCTGGACTGACTCATTACCAGAGCAGTCTACTCCCCACAGAGCAGGACTGACTCATTACCAGAGCAGGACTGACTCATTACCAGAGCAGTCTACTCCCCCACAGAGCAGGACTGACTCATTACCAGAGCAGTCTACTCACCACAGAGCAGGACTGACTCATTACCAGAGCAGGACTGACTCATTACAAGAGCAGGACTGACTCATTACCAGAGCAGTCTACTCCCCACAGCGCAGGACTGACTCATTACCAGAGCAGTGTACTCCCCACAGAGCAGGACTGACTCATTACCAGAGCAGGACTGACTCATTACCAGAGCAGTCTACTCCCCACAGAGCAGGACTGACTCATTACCAGAGCAGTCTACTCCCCACAGAGCAGGACTGACTCATTACTAGAGCAGGACTGACTCATTACCAGAGCAGGACTGACTCATTACCAGAGCAGTCTACTCCCCACAGAGCAGGACTGACTCATTAGCAGAGCAGTCTACTCCCCACAGAGCAGGACTGACTCATTACCAGAGCAGTCTACTCCCCACAGAGCAGGACTGACTCATTACCAGAGCAAGACTGACTCATTACCAGAGCAGTCTACTCCCCACAGAGCAGGACTGACTCATTACCAGAGCAGTCTACTCCCCACAGAGCAGGACTGACTCATTACCAGAGCAGGACTGAGTCATTACCAGAGCAGTCTACTCCCCACAGAGCAGGACTGACTCATTACCAGAGCAGTCTACTCCCCACAGAGCTGGACTGGCTCATTACCAGAGCAGTCTACTCTCCACAGAGCAGGACTGACTCATTACCAGAGCAAGACTGACTCATGACCAGAGCAGTCTACTCCCCACAGAGCAGGACTGACTCATTACCAGAGCAGTCTACTCCCCACAGCGCAGGACTGACTCATTACGTAAGAGCAGGACTGACTCATTACCAGAGCAGGACTGACTCATTACCAGAGCAGTGTACTCCCCACAGAGCAGGACTGACTCATTAGCAGAGCAGTCTACTCCCCAAAGAGCAGGACTGACTCATTACCAGAGCAGTCTACTCCCCACAGAGCTGGACTGACTCATTACCAGAGCAGTCTACTCCCCACAGAGCAGGACTGACTCATTACCAGAGCAGGACTGACTCATTACCAGAGAAGTCTACTCTCCACAGAGCAGGACTGACTCATTACCAGAGAAGTCTACGCCCCACCACAGAGCAGGACTGACTCATTACCAGAGCAGTCTACTCCCTACAGAGCAGGACTGACTCATTACCAGAACTGCAGGACTGACTCATTGCAAGAGCAGGACTGACTCATTACCAGAGCAGTCTACTCCCCACAGAGCAGGACTGACTCATTACCAGAGCAGTGTACTCCCCACAGAGCAGGACTGACTCCTTACTCCCCACAGAGCAGGACTGACTCATTACCAGAGCAGTCTACTCCCCACAGAGCAGGACTGACTGACAGGACGGTCATTACCAGAGCAGTCTACTCCCCACAGAGCAGGACTGACTCATTACCAGAGCAGACTGACTCTACCAGAGCAGGACTGGCTCATTACCAGAGCAGTCTACTCTCCACAGAGCAGGACTGACTCCTTAGCAGAGCAGTCTACTCCCCACAGAGCAGGATTAACTCATTACCAGAGCAGTCTACTCTCCACAGAGCAGGACTGACTCATTACCAGAGCAGTCTACTCCCCCACAGAGCAGGACTGACTCATTACCAGAGCAGGACTGACTCATTACCAGGCAGTGTTCTCTCCACAGAGCAGGACTGACTCATTACCAGAGAAGTCTACGCCCCATAGAGCAGGACTGACTCATTACCAGAGCAGTCTACTCCCTACAGAGCAGGAATGACTCTTACCAGAGCAGTCTACTCGCCACAGTGCAGGACTGACTCATTACCAGAGCAGTCTACTCCCCACAGAGCAGGACTGACTCATTACCAGAGCAGGACTGACTCATTACCACAGCAATCTACTCCCCCACAGAGCAGGACTGACTCATTACCAGAGCAGTCTAACCCCACAGAGCAGGACTGACTCATTACCAGAGCAGTCTACTCCCCACAGAGCAGGACTGACTCATTACCAGAGCAGGACTGACTCATTACCAGGCAGTCTACTCCCCACAGAGCAGGACTGACTCATTACCAGAGCAGGACTGACTCATTACCAGAGCAGTCTACTCCCCACAGAGAAGGACTGACTCATTACCAGAGCAGTCTACTCTCGACAGAGCAGGACTGACTCATTACCAGAGAAGTCTACGCCACACAGAGCAGGACTGACTAATTACTAGAGCAAGACTGACTCATTACCAGAGCAGAACTGACTCATTACCAGAGCAGACTACTCCCCACAGAGCAGGAGAGACTCATTACCAGAGCAGAACTGACTCATTACCAGAGCAGGACTGACTCATTACCAGAGCAGTGTACTCCCCACAGAGCAGGACTGACTCCTTACCAGAGCAGTCTACTCCCCACAGAGCAGGACGAACTCATTACCAGAGCAGTCTACTCTCCACAGACCAAGACTGACTCATTACCAGAGCAAGACGAACTCATTACCAGAGCAGTCTACTCCCCACAGACTCATTACCAGAGCCGGACTGACTCATTACCAGAGCAGTCTACTCCCCACCACAGAGCAGGACTGATTCATTACCAGAGCAGTCTACTCCCTACAGAGCAGGACTGACTCATTACCAGAGCAGGACTGACTCATTACAAGAGCAGGACTGACTCATTACCAGAGCAGTCTACTCCCCACAGAGCAGGACTGACTCATTACCAGAGCAGTGTACTCCCCACAGAGCAGGACTGACTCCTTACCAGAGCAGTCTACTCCCCACAGAGCAGGATTAACTCATTACCAGAGCAGTCTACTCTCCACAGAGCAGGACTGACTCATTACCAGATCAGGACTGACTCATTACCAGAGCAGTATACTCCCCACAGAGCAGGACTGACTCATTAGCAGAGCAGTCTACTCCCTACAGAGCAGGACTGACTCATTACTAGAGCAGGACTGACTCATTACCAGAGCAGGACTGACTCATTACCAGAGAAGTCTACTCTCCACAAAGTAGGACTGACTCATTACCAGAGCAGGACTGGCTCATTACCAGAGCAGTCTACTCTCCACAGAGCAGGACTGACTCATTACCAGAGCAGGACTGACTCATGACCAGAGCAGTCTACTCCCCACAGAGCAGGACTGACTCATTACCAGAGCAGTCTACTCCCCACAGAGCTGGACTGACTCATTACCAGAGCAGTCTACTCCCCACAGAGCAGGACTGACTCATTACCAGAGCAGGACTGACTCATGACCAGAGCAGTCTACTCCCCACAGAGCAGGACTGACTCATTACCAGAGCAGTCTACTCCCCACAGAGCTGGACTGACTCATTACCAGAGCAGTCTACTCCCCACAGAGCAGGACTGACTCATTACCAGAGCAAGACGAACTCATTACCAGAGCAGTCTACTCCCCACAGAGCAGGACTGACTCATTACCAGAGCAGTCTACTCCCTACAGAGCAGGACTGACTCATTACCAGAGCAGGACTGAGTCATTACCAGAGCAGTCTACTCCCCACAGAGCAGGACTGACTCATTACCAGAGCAGTCTACTCCCTACAGAGCAGGACTGGCTCATTACCAGAGCAGTCTACTCTCCACAGAGCAGGACTGACTCATTACCAGAGCAGGACTGACTCATGACCAGAGCAGTCTACTCCCCACAGAGCAGTACTGACTCATTACCAGAGCAGTCTACTCCCCACAGCGCAGGACTGACTCATTACCAGAGCAGTCTACTCCCCACAGAGCAGGACTGACTCATTACCAGAGCAGGACTGACTCATTACCAGAGAAGTCTACTCTCCAACAAGTAGGACTGACTCATTACCAGAGCAGGACTGGCTCATTACCAGAGCAGTCTACTCTCCACAGAGCAGGACTGACTCATTACCAGAGCAGGACTGACTCATGACCAGAGCACTCTACTCCCCACAGAGCAGGACTGACTCATTACCAGAGCAGTCTACTCCCCACAGAGCTGGACTGACTCATTACCAGAGCAGTCTACTCCCCACAGAGCAGGACTGACTCATTACCAGAGCAGGACTGACTCATTACCAGAGAAGTCTACTCTCCACAAAGTAGGACTGACTCATTACCAGAGCCGGACTGACTCATTACCAGAGCAGTCTACTCCCCACCACAGAGCAGGACTGATTCATTACCAGAGCAGTCTACTCCCTACAGAGCAGGACTGACTCATTACCAGAGCAGGACTGACTCATTACAAGAGCAGGACTGACTCATTACCAGAGCAGTCTACTCCCCACAGAGCAGGACTGACTCATTACCAGAGCAGTGTACTCCCCACAGAGCAGGACTGACTCCTTACCAGAGCAGTCTACTCCCCACAGAGCAGGATTAACTCATTACCAGAGCAGTCTACTCCCTACAGAGCAGGACTGACTCATTACCAGAGCAGGACTGAGTCATTACCAGAGCAGTCTACTCCCCACAGAGCAGGACTGACTCATTACCAGAGCAGTCTACTCCCCACAGAGCAGGACTGGCTCATTACCAGAGCAGTCTACTCTCCACAGAGCAGGACTGACTCATTACCAGAGCAGGACTGACTCATGACCAGAGCAGTCTACTCCCCACAGAGCAGTACTGACTCATTACCAGAGCAGTCTACTCCCCACAGCGCAGGACTGACTCATTACCAGAGCAGTCTACTCCCCCACAGAGCAGGACTGACTCATTACCAGAGCAGGACTGACTCATTACCAGAGAAGTCTACTCTCCAACAAGTAGGACTGACTCATTACCAGAGCAGGACTGGCTCATTACCAGAGCAGTCTACTCTCCACAGAGCAGGACTGACTCATTACCAGAGCAGGACTGACTCATGACCAGAGCAGTCTACTCCCCACAGAGCAGGACTGACTCATTACCAGAGCAGTCTACTCCCCACAGAGCTGGACTGACTCATTACCAGAGCAGTCTACTCCCCACAGAGCAGGACTGACTCATTACCAGAGCAGGACTGACTCATTACCAGAGAAGTCTACTCTCCACAAAGTAGGACTGACTCATTACCAGAGCCGGACTGACTCATTACCAGAGCAGTCTACTCCCCACCACAGAGCAGGACTGATTCATTACCAGAGCAGTCTACTCCCTACAGAGCAGGACTGACTCATTACCAGAGCAGGACTGACTCATTACAAGAGCAGGACTGACTCATTACCAGAGCAGTCTACTCCCCACAGAGCAGGACTGACTCATTACCAGAGCAGTGTACTCCCCACAGAGCAGGACTGACTCCTTACCAGAGCAGTCTACTCCCCACAGAGCAGGATTAACTCATTACCAGAGCAGTCTACTCTCCACAGAGCAGGACTGACTCATTACCAGATCAGGACTGACTCATTACCAGAGCAGTATACTCCCCACAGAGCAGGACTGACTCATTACCAGAGCAGTCTACTCCATACAGAGCAGGACTGACTCATTACTAGAGCAGGACTGACTCATTACCAGAGCAGGACTGACTCATTACCAGGCAGTCTACTCCCCACAGAGCAGGACTGACTCATTACCAGAGCAGGACTGACTCATTACCAGAGCAGTTTACTCCCCTACAGAGCAGGACTGACTCATTACCAGAGCAGGACTGACTAATTACCAGAGCAGTCTACTACCCACAGAGCAGAACTAACTCATTACCAGAGCAGAACTGACTCATTACCAGAGCAGGACTGACTCATTACCAGAGCAGTTTACTCTCTACAGAGCAGGACTGACTCATTACCAGAGCAGGACTGACTCATTACCAGGCAGTGTTCTCTCCACAGAGCAGGACTGACTCATTACCAGAGAAGTCTACGCCCCACAGAGCAGGACTGACTCATTACCAGAGCAGTCTACTCCCTACAGAGCAGGAATGACTCTTACCAGAGCAGTCTACTCGCCACAGTGCAGGACTGACTCATTACCAGAGCAGTCTACTCCCCACAGAGCAGGACTGACTCATTATCAGAGCAGGACTGACTCATTACCACAGCAATCTACTCCCCACAGAGCAGGACTGACTCATTACCAGAGCAGTCTAACCCCCACAGAGCAGGACTGACTCATTACCAGAGCAGTCTACTCCCCACAGAGCAGGACTGACTCATTACCAGAGCAGGACTGACTCATTACCAGAGAAGTCTACTCTCCACAAAGTAGGACTGACTCATTACCAGAGCAGGACTGGCTCATTACCAGAGCAGTCTACTCTCCACAGAGCAGGACTGACTCATTACCAGAGCAGGACTGACTCATGACCAGAGCAGTCTACTCCCCACAGAGCAGGACTGACTCATTACCAGAGCAGTCTATTCCCCACAGAGCTGGACTGACTCATTACCAGACCAGTCTACTCCCCACAGAGCAGGACTGACTCATTACCAGAGCAGGACTGACTCATTACCAGAGAAGTCTACTCTCCACAAAGTAGGACTGACTCATTACCAGAGCAGGACTGACTCATTACCAGAGCAGTCTACTCCCCACAGAGCAGGACTGACTCATTACCAGAGCAGTCTATTCCCCACAGAGCTGGACTGACTCATTACCAGAGCAGTCTACTCCCCACAGAGCAGGACTGACTCATTACCAGAGCAGGACTGACTCATTACCAGGCAGTGTTCTCTCCACAGAGCAGGACTGACTCATTACCAGAGAAGTCTACGCCCCACAGAGCAGGACTGACTCATTACCAGAGCAGTCTACTCCCTACAGAGCAGGAATGACTCTTACCAGAGCAGTCTACTCGCCACAGTGCAGGACTGACTCATTGCAAGAGCAGGACTGACTCATTACCAGAGCAGTCTACTCCCCACAGCTCAGGACTGACTCATTACCAGAGCAGTGTACTCCCCACAGAGCAGGACTGACTCCTTACCAGAGCAGGACTGACTCATTACCAGAGCAGTATACTCCCCACAGAGCAGGACTGACTCATTACCAGAGCAGTCTACTCCCTACAGAGCAGGACTGACTCATTACTAGAGCAGGACTGACTCATTACCAGAGCAGGACTGACTCATTACCAGAGCAGTGTACTCCCCACAGAGCAGGACTGACTCCTTAGCAGAGCAGTCTACTCCCCACAGAGCAGGATTAACTCATTACCAGAGCAGTCTACTCTCCACAGAGCAGGACTGACTCATTACCAGATCAGGACTGACTCATTACCAGAGCAGTATACTCCCCACAGAGCAGGACTGACTCATTACCAGAGCAGTCTACTCCCTACAGAGCAGGACTGACTCATTACTAGAGCAGGACTGACTCATTACCAGAGCAGGACTGACTCATTACCAGGCAGTCTACTCCCCACAGAGCAGGACTGACTCATTACCAGAGCAGTCTACTCCCTACAGAGCAGGACTGACTCATTACTAGAGCAGGACTGACTCATTACCAGAGCAGGACTGACTCATTACCAGGCAGTCTACTCCCCACAGAGCAGGACTGACTCATTACCAGAGCAGGACTGACTCATTACCAGAGCAGCTTACTCCCTACAGAGCAGGACTGACTCATTACCAGAGCAGGACTGACTAATTACCAGAGCAGTCTACTACCCACAGAGCAGAACTAACTCATTACCAGAGCAGAACTGACTCATTACCAGAGCAGGACTGACTCATTACCAGAGCAGTTTACTCCCTACAGAGCAGGACTGACTCATTACCAGAGCAGGACTGACTCATTACCAGGCAGTGTTCTCTCCACAGAGCAGGACTGACTCATTACCAGAGAAGTCTACGCCCCACAGAGCAGGACTGACTCATTACCAGAGCAGTCTACTCCCTACAGAGCAGGACTGACTCATTACCAGAGAAGTCTACTCCCACAGAGCAGGAATGACTCTTACCAGAGCAGTCTACTCGCCACAGTGCAGGACTGACTCATTACCAGAGCAGTCTACTCCCCACAGAGATGGACTGACTCATTACCAGAGCAGTCTACTCCCCACAGAGCAGGACTGACTCATTACCAGAGCAGGACTGACTCATGACCAGAGCAGTGTACTCCCCCACAGAGCAGGACTGACTCCTTAGCAGAGCAGTCTACTCCCCACAGAGCAGGATTAACTCATTACCAGAGCAGTCTACTCTCCACAGAGCAGGACTGACTCATTACCAGATCAGGACTGACTCATTACCAGAGCAGTATACTCCCCACAGAGCAGGACTGACTCATTACCAGAGCAGTCTACTCCCTACAGAGCAGGACTGACTCATTACTAGAGCAGGACTGACTCATTACCAGAGCAGGACTGACTCATTACCAGGCAGTCTACTCCCCACAGAGCAGGACTGACTCATTACCAGAGCAGTCTACTCCCTACAGAGCAGGACTGACTCATTACTAGAGCAGGACTGACTCATTACCAGAGCAGGACTGACTCATTACCAGGCAGTCTACTCCCCACAGAGCAGGACTGACTCATTACCAGAGCAGGACTGACTCATTACCAGAGCAGCTTACTCCCTACAGAGCAGGACTGACTCATTACCAGAGCAGGACTGACTAATTACCAGAGCAGTCTACTACCCACAGAGCAGAACTAACTCATTACCAGAGCAGAACTGACTCATTACCAGAGCAGGACTGACTCATTACCAGAGCAGTTTACTCCCTACAGAGCAGGACTGACTCATTACCAGAGCAGGACTGACTCATTACCAGGCAGTGTTCTCTCCACAGAGCAGGACTGACTCATTACCAGAGAAGTCTACGCCCCACAGAGCAGGACTGACTCATTACCAGAGCAGTCTACTCCCTACAGAGCAGGACTGACTCATTACCAGAGAAGTCTACTCCCTACAGAGCAGGAATGACTCTTACCAGAGCAGTCTACTCGCCACAGTGCAGGACTGACTCATTACCAGAGCAGTCTACTCCCCACAGAGATGGACTGACTCATTACCAGAGCAGTCTACTCCCCACAGAGCAGGACTGACTCATTACCAGAGCAGGACTGACTCATGACCAGAGCAGTCTACTCCCCACAGAGCAGGACTGACTCATTACCAGAGCAGTCTACTCCCCACAGAGCTGGACTGACTCATTACCAGAGCAGTCTACTCCCCACAGAGCAGGACTGACTCATTACCAGAGCAAGACGAACTCATTACCAGAGCAGTCTACTCCCCACAGAGCAGGACTGACTCATTACCAGAGCAGTCTACTCCCTACAGAGCAGGACTGACTCATTACCAGAGCAGGACTGAGTCATTACCAGAGCAGTCTACTCCCCACAGAGCAGGACTGACTCATTACCAGAGCAGTCTACTCCCCACAGAGCAGGACTGGCTCATTACCAGAGCAGTCTACTCTCCACAGAGCAGGACTGACTCATTACCAGAGCAGGACTGACTCATGACCAGAGCAGTCTACTCCCCACAGAGCAGTACTGACTCATTACCAGAGCAGTCTACTCCCCACAGCGCAGGACTGACTCATTACCAGAGCAGTCTACTCCCCACAGAGCAGGACTGACTCATTACCAGAGCAGGACTGACTCATTACCAGAGAAGTCTACTCTCCAACAAGTAGGACTGACTCATTACCAGAGCAGGACTGGCTCATTACCAGAGCAGTCTACTCTCCACAGAGCAGGACTGACTCATTACCAGAGCAATACTGACTCATGACCAGAGCAGTCTACTCCCCACAGAGCAGGACTGACTCATTACCAGAGCAGTCTACTCCCCACAGAGCTGGACTGACTCATTACCAGAGCAGTCTACTCCCCACAGAGCAGGACTGACTCATTACCAGAGCAGGACTGACTCATTACCAGAGAAGTCTACTCTCCACAAAGTAGGACTGACTCATTACCAGAGCCGGACTGACTCATTACCAGAGCAGTCTACTCCCCACCACAGAGCAGGACTGATTCATTACCAGAGCAGTCTACTCCCTACAGAGCAGGACTGACTCATTACCAGAGCAGGACTGACTCATTACAAGAGCAGGACTGACTCATTACCAGAGCAGTCTACTCCCCACAGAGCAGGACTGACTCATTACCAGAGCAGTGTACTCCCCACAGAGCAGGACTGACTCCTTACCAGAGCAGTCTACTCCCCACAGAGCAGGATTAACTCATTACCAGAGCAGTCTACTCTCCACAGAGCAGGACTGACTCATTACCAGATCAGGACTGACTCATTACCAGAGCAGTATACTCCCCACAGAGCAGGACTGACTCATTACCAGAGCAGTCTACTCCCTACAGAGCAGGACTGACTCATTACTAGAGCAGGACTGACTCATTACCAGAGCAGGACTGACTCATTACCAGGCAGTCTACTCCCCACAGAGCAGGACTGACTCATTACCAGAGCAGGACTGACTCATTACCAGAGCAGTTTACTCCCTACAGAGCAGGACTGACTCATTACCAGAGCAGGACTGACTAATTACCAGAGCAGTCTACTACCCACAGAGCAGAACTAACTCATTACCAGAGCAGAACTGACTCATTACCAGAGCAGGACTGACTCATTACCAGAGCAGTTTACTCTCTACAGAGCAGGACTGACTCATTACCAGAGCAGGACTGACTCATTACCAGGCAGTGTTCTCTCCACAGAGCAGGACTGACTCATTACCAGAGAAGTCTACGCCCCACAGAGCAGGACTGACTCATTACCAGAGCAGTCTACTCCCTACAGAGCAGGAATGACTCTTACCAGAGCAGTCTACTCGCCACAGTGCAGGACTGACTCATTACCAGAGCAGTCTACTCCCCACAGAGCAGGACTGACTCATTACCAGAGCAGGACTGACTCATTACCACAGCAATCTACTCCCCACAGAGCAGGACTGACTCATTACCAGAGCAGTCTAACCCCCACAGAGCAGGACTGACTCATTACCAGAGCAGTCTACTCCCCACAGAGCAGGACTGACTCATTACCAGAGCAGGACTGACTCATTACCAGAGAAGTCTACTCTCCACAAAGTAGGACTGACTCATTACCAGAGCAGGACTGGCTCATTACCAGAGCAGTCTACTCTCCACAGAGCAGGACTGACTCATTACCAGAGCAGGACTGACTCATGACCAGAGCAGTCTACTCCCCACAGAGCAGGACTGACTCATTACCAGAGCAGTCTATTCCCCACAGAGCTGGACTGACTCATTACCAGACCAGTCTACTCCCCACAGAGCAGGACTGACTCATTACCAGAGCAGGACTGACTCATTACCAGAGAAGTCTACTCTCCACAAAGTAGGACTGACTCATTACCAGAGCAGGACTGACTCATTACCAGAGCAGTCTACTCCCCACAGAGCAGGACTGACTCATTACCAGAGCAGTCTATTCCCCACAGAGCTGGACTGACTCATTACCAGAGCAGTCTACTCCCCACAGAGCAGGACTGACTCATTACCAGAGCAGGACTGACTCATTACCAGGCAGTGTTCTCTCCACAGAGCAGGACTGACTCATTACCAGAGAAGTCTACGCCCCACAGAGCAGGACTGACTCATTACCAGAGCAGTCTACTCCCTACAGAGCAGGAATGACTCTTACCAGAGCAGTCTACTCGCCACAGTGCAGGACTGACTCATTGCAAGAGCAGGACTGACTCATTACCAGAGCAGTCTACTCCCCACAGCTCAGGACTGACTCATTACCAGAGCAGTGTACTCCCCACAGAGCAGGACTGACTCCTTACCAGAGCAGGACTGACTCATTACCAGAGCAGTATACTCCCCACAGAGCAGGACTGACTCATTACCAGAGCAGTCTACTCCCTACAGAGCAGGACTGACTCATTACTAGAGCAGGACTGACTCATTACCAGAGCAGGACTGACTCATTACCAGAGCAGTGTACTCCCCACAGAGCAGGACTGACTCCTTAGCAGAGCAGTCTACTCCCCACAGAGCAGGATTAACTCATTACCAGAGCAGTCTACTCTCCACAGAGCAGGACTGACTCATTACCAGAGCAGTCTACTCCCCACAGAGCAGGACTGACTCATTACCAGAGCAGGACTGACTCATTACCAGGCAGTGTTCTCTCCACAGAGCAGGACTGACTCATTACCAGAGAAGTCTACGCCCCACAGAGCAGGACTGACTCATTACCAGAGCAGTCTACTCCCTACAGAGCAGGAATGACTCTTACCAGAGCAGTCGACTCGCCACAGTGCAGGACTGACTCATTACCAGAGCAGTCTACTCCCCACAGAGCAGGACTGACTCATTACCAGAGCAGGACTGACTCATTACCACAGCAATCTACTCCCCACAGAGCAGGACTGACTCATTACCAGAGCAGTCTAACCCCCACAGAGCAGGACTGACTCATTACCAGAGCAGTCTACTCTCCACAGAGCAGGACTGACTCATTACCAGAGCAGGACTGACTCATTACCAGAGCAGGACTGACTCATTACCAGGCAGTCTACTCCCCACAGAGCAGGACTGACTCATTACCAGAGCAGTCTACTCCCTACAGAGCAGGACTGACTCATTACTAGAGCAGGACTGACTCATTACCAGAGCAGGACTGACTCATTACCAGGCAGTCTACTCCCCACAGAGCAGGACTGACTCATTACCAGAGCAGGACTGACTCATTACCAGAGCAGTTTACTCCCTACAGAGCAGGACTGACTCATTACCAGAGCAGGACTGACTAATTACCAGAGCAGTCTACTACCCACAGAGCAGAACTAACTCATTACCAGAGCAGAACTGACTCATTACCAGAGCAGGACTGACTCATTACCAGAGCAGTTTACTCCCTACAGAGCAGGACTGACTCATTACCAGAGCAGGACTGACTCATTACCAGGCAGTGTTCTCTCCACAGAGCAGGACTGACTCATTACCAGAGAAGTCTACGCCCCACAGAGCAGGACTGACTCATTACCAGAGCAGTCTACTCCCTACAGAGCAGGACTGACTCATTACCAGAGAAGTCTACTCCCTACAGAGCAGGAATGACTCTTACCAGAGCAGTCTACTCGCCACAGTGCAGGACTGACTCATTACCAGAGCAGGACTGACTCATTACCACAGCAATCTACTCCCCACAGAGCAGGACTGACTCATTACCAGAGCAGTCTAACCCCCACAGAGCAGGACTGACTCATTACCAGAGCAGTCTACTCCCCACAGAGCAGGACTGACTCATTACTAGAGCAGGACTGACTCATTACCAGAGCAGGACTACTCATTACCAGGCAGTCTACTCCCCACAGAGCAGGACTGACTCATTACCAGAGCAGGACTGACTCATTAGCAGAGCAGTCTACTCCCCACAGAGAAGGACTGACTCATTACCAGAGCAGTCTACTCTCGACAGAGCAGGACTGACTCATTACCAGAGAAGTCTACGCCACACAGAGCAGGACTGACTCATTAACCGAGCAGTCTATTCCCTACAGAGCAGGACTGACTCATTACCAGAGCCGTCTCCTCCCGAAAGAGCAGGACTGACTCATTACCAGAGCAGTCTACTCCCCACAGAGCAGGACTGACTAATTACTAGAGCAAGACTGACTCATTACCAGAGCAGGACTGACTCATTACCAGAGCTGTCTACTCCCCACAGAGCAGGACAGACTCATTACCAGAGCAGGACTGACTCATTAACAGAGCAGTCTACAATCCACAGAGCAGGACTGACTCATTACCAGAGAAGTCTACTCCCTACAGAGCAGGAATGACTCTTACCAGAGCAGTCTACTCGCCACAGTGCAGGACTGACTCATTACCAGAGCAGGACTGACTCATTCCCACAGCAATCTACTCCCCACAGAGCAGGACTGACTCATTACCAGAGCAGTTAACCCCCACAGAGCAGGACTGACTCATTACCAGAGCAGTCTACTCCCCACAGAGCAGGACTGACTCATTACTACAGCAGGACTGACTCATTACCAGAGCAGGACTGACTCATTACCAGGCAGTCTACTCCCCACAGAGCAGGACTGACTCATTACCAGAGCAGGACTGACTCATTACCAGAGCAGTCTACTCCCCACAGAGAAGGACTGACTCATTACCAGAGCAGTCTACTCTCGACAGAGCAGGACTGACTCATTACCAGAGAAGTCTACGCCACACAGAGCAGGACTGACTAATTACTAGAGCAAGACTGACTCATTACCAGAGCAGAACTGACTCATTACCAGAGCAGACTACTCCCCACAGAGCAGGAGAGACTCATTACCAGAGCAGAACTGACTCATTACCAGAGCAGGACTGACTCATTACCAGAGCAGTGTACTCCCCACAGAGCAGGACTGACTCCTTACCAGAGCAGTCTACTCCCCACAGAGCAGGACGAACTCATTACCAGAGCAGTCTACTCTCCACAGACCAAGACTGACTCATTACCAGAGCAAGACGAACTCATTACCAGAGCAGTCTACTCCCCACAGACTCATTACCAGAGCCGGACTGACTCATTACCAGAGCAGTCTACTCCCCACCACAGAGCAGGACTGATTCATTACCAGAGCAGTCTACTCCCTACAGAGCAGGACTGACTCATTACCAGAGCAGGACTGACTCATTACAAGAGCAGGACTGACTCATTACCAGAGCAGTCTACTCCCCACAGAGCAGGACTGACTCATTACCAGAGCAGTGTACTCCCCACAGAGCAGGACTGACTCCTTACCAGAGCAGTCTACTCCCCACAGAGCAGGATTAACTCATTACCAGAGCAGTCTACTCTCCACAGAGCAGGACTGACTCATTACCAGATCAGGACTGACTCATTACCAGAGCAGTATACTCCCCCACAGAGCAGGACTGACTCATTAGCAGAGCAGTCTACTCCCTACAGAGCAGGACTGACTCATTACTAGAGCAGGACTGACTCATTACCAGAGCAGGACTGACTCATTACCAGAGAAGTCTACTCTCCACAAAGTAGGACTGACTCATTACCAGAGCAGGACTGGCTCATTACCAGAGCAGTCTACTCTCCACAGAGCAGGACTGACTCATTACCAGAGCAGGACTGACTCATGACCAGAGCAGTCTACTCCCCACAGAGCAGGACTGACTCATTACCAGAGCAGTCTACTCCCCACAGAGCTGGACTGACTCATTACCAGAGCAGTCTACTCCCCACAGAGCAGGACTGACTCATTACCAGAGCAGGACTGACTCATGACCAGAGCAGTCTACTCCCCACAGAGCAGGACTGACTCATTACCAGAGCAGTCTACTCCCCACAGAGCTGGACTGACTCATTACCAGAGCAGTCTACTCCCCACAGAGCAGGACTGACTCATTACCAGAGCAAGACGAACTCATTACCAGAGCAGTCTACTCCCCACAGAGCAGGACTGACTCATTACCAGAGCAGTCTACTCCCTACAGAGCAGGACTGACTCATTACCAGAGCAGGACTGAGTCATTACCAGAGCAGTCTACTCCCCACAGAGCAGGACTGACTCATTACCAGAGCAGTCTACTCCCCACAGAGCAGGACTGGCTCATTACCAGAGCAGTCTACTCTCCACAGAGCAGGACTGACTCATTACCAGAGCAGGACTGACTCATGACCAGAGCAGTCTACTCCCCACAGAGCAGTACTGACTCATTACCAGAGCAGTCTACTCCCCACAGCGCAGGACTGACTCATTACCAGAGCAGTCTACTCCCCACAGAGCAGGACTGACTCATTACCAGAGCAGGACTGACTCATTACCAGAGAAGTCTACTCTCCAACAAGTAGGACTGACTCATTACCAGAGCAGGACTGGCTCATTACCAGAGCAGTCTACTCTCCACAGAGCAGGACTGACTCATTACCAGAGCAGGACTGACTCATGACCAGAGCAGTCTACTCCCCACAGAGCAGGACTGACTCATTACCAGAGCAGTCTACTCCCCACAGAGCTGGACTGACTCATTACCAGAGCAGTCTACTCCCCACAGAGCAGGACTGACTCATTACCAGAGCAGGACTGACTCATTACCAGAGAAGTCTACTCTCCACAAAGTAGGACTGACTCATTACCAGAGCCGGACCGACTCATTACCAGAGCAGTCTACTCCCCACCACAGAGCAGGACTGATTCATTACCAGAGCAGTCTACTCCCTACAGAGCAGGACTGACTCATTACCAGAGCAGGACTGACTCATTACAAGAGCAGGACTGACTCATTACCAGAGCAGTCTACTCCCCACAGAGCAGGACTGACTCATTACCAGAGCAGTGTACTCCCCACAGAGCAGGACTGACTCCTTACCAGAGCAGTCTACTCCCCACAGAGCAGGATTAACTCATTACCAGAGCAGTCTACTCTCCACAGAGCAGGACTGACTCATTACCAGATCAGGACTGACTCATTACCAGAGCAGTATACTCCCCACAGAGCAGGACTGACTCATTACCAGAGCAGTCTACTCCCTACAGAGCAGGACTGACTCATTACTAGAGCAGGACTGACTCATTACCAGAGCAGTCTACTCCCCACAGAGCAGGACTGACTCATTACCAGAGCAGTGTACTCCCCACAGAGCAGGACTGACTCCTTACCAGAGCAGTCTACTCCCCACAGAGCAGGATTAACTCATGACCAGAGTAGTCTACTCTCCACAGAGCAGGACTGACTCATTACCAGATCAGGACTGACTCATTACCAGAGCAGTATACTCCCCACAGAGCAGGACTGACTCATTAGCAGAGCAGTCTACTCCCTACAGAGCAGGACTGACTCATTACTAGAGCAGGACTGACTCATTACCAGAGCAGGACTGACTCATTACCAGAGAAGTCTACTCTCCACAAAGTAGGACTGACTCATTACCAGAGCAGGACTGGCTCATTACCAGAGCAGTCTACTCTCCACAGAGCAGGACTGACTCATTACCAGAGCAGGACTGACTCATGACCAGAGCAGTCTACTCCCCACAGAGCAGGACTGACTCATTACCAGAGCAGTCTACTCCCCACAGAGCTGGACTGACTCATTACCAGAGCAGTCTACTCCCCACAGAGCAGGACTGACTCATTACCAGAGCAGGACTGACTCATGACCAGAGCAGTCTACTCCCCACAGAGCAGGACTGACTCATTACCAGAGCAGTCTACTCCCCACAGAGCTGGACTGACTCATTACCAGAGCAGTCTACTCCCCACAGAGCAGGACTGACTCATTACCAGAGCAAGACGAACTCATTACCAGAGCAGTCTACTCCCCACAGAGCAGGACTGACTCATTACCAGAGCAGTCTACTCCCTACAGAGCAGGACTGACTCATTACCAGAGCAGGACTGAGTCATTACCAGAGCAGTCTACTCCCCACAGAGCAGGACTGACTCATTACCAGAGCAGTCTACTCCCCACAGAGCAGGACTGGCTCATTACCAGAGCAGTCTACTCTCCACAGAGCAGGACTGACTCATTACCAGAGCAGGACTGACTCATGACCAGAGCAGTCTACTCCCCACAGAGCAGTACTGACTCATTACCAGAGCAGTCTACTCCCCACAGCGCAGGACTGACTCATTACCAGAGCAGTCTACTCCCCACGGAGCAGGACTGACTCATTACCAGAGCAGGACTGACTCATTACCAGAGAAGTCTACTCTCCAACAAGTAGGACTGACTCATTACCAGAGCAGGACTGGCTCATTACCAGAGCAGTCTACTCTCCACAGAGCAGGACTGACTCATTACCAGAGCAGGACTGACTCATGACCAGAGCAGTCTACTCCCCACAGAGCAGGACTGACTCATTACCAGAGCAGTCTACTCCCCACAGAGCTGGACTGACTCATTACCAGAGCAGTCTAGTCCCCACAGTGCAGGACTGACTCATTACCAGAGCAGGACTGACTCATTACCAGAGAAGTCTACTCTCCACAAAGTAGGACTGACTCATTACCAGAGCCGGACTGACTCATTACCAGAGCAGTCTACTCCCCACCACAGAGCAGGACTGATTCATTACCAGAGCAGTCTACTCCCTACAGAGCAGGACTGACTCATTACCAGAGCAGGACTGACTCATTACAAGAGCAGGACTGACTCATTACCAGAGCAGTCTACTCCCCACAGAGCAGGACTGACTCATTACCAGAGCAGTGTACTCCCCACAGAGCAGGACTGACTCCTTACCAGAGCAGTCTACTCCCCACAGAGCAGGATTAACTCATTACCAGAGCAGTCTACTCTCCACAGAGCAGGACTGACTCATTACCAGATCAGGACTGACTCATTACCAGAGCAGTATACTCCCCACAGAGCAGGACTGACTCATTACCAGAGCAGTCTACTCCCTACAGAGCAGGACTGACTCATTACTAGAGCAGGACTGACTCATTACCAGAGCAGGACTGACTCATTACCAGGCAGTCTACTCCCCACAGAGCAGGACTGACTCATTACCAGAGCAGGACTGACTCATTACCAGAGCAGTTTACTCCCTACAGAGCAGGACTGACTCATTACCAGAGCAGGACTGACTAATTACCAGAGCAGTCTACTACCCACAGAGCAGAACTAACTCATTACCAGAGCAGAACTGACTCATTACCAGAGCAGGACTGACTCATTACCAGAGCAGTTTACTCCCTACAGAGCAGGACTGACTCATTACCAGAGCAGGACTGACTCATTACCAGGCAGTGTTCTCTCCACAGAGCAGGACTGACTCATTACCAGAGAAGTCTACGCCCCACAGAGCAGGACTGACTCATTACCAGAGCAGTCTACTCCCTACAGAGCAGGAATGACTCTTACCAGAGCAGTCTACTCGCCACAGTGCAGGACTGACTCATTACCAGAGCAGTCTACTCCCCACAGAGCAGGACTGACTCATTACCAGAGCAGGACTGACTCATTACCACAGCAATCTACTCCCCACAGAGCAGGACTGACTCATTACCAGAGCAGTCTAACCCCCACAGAGCAGGACTGACTCATTACCAGAGCAGTCTACTCCCCACAGAGCAGGACTGACTCATTACCAGAGCAGGACTGACTCATTACCAGAGAAGTCTACTCTCCACAAAGTAGGACTGACTCATTACCAGAGCAGGACTGGCTCATTACCAGAGCAGTCTACTCTCCACAGAGCAGGACTGACTCATTACCAGAGCAGGACTGACTCATGACCAGAGCAGTCTACTCCCCACAGAGCAGGACTGACTCATTACCAGAGCAGTCTATTCCCCACAGAGCTGGACTGACTCATTACCAGACCAGTCTACTCCCCACAGAGCAGGACTGACTCATTACCAGAGCAGGACTGACTCATTACCAGAGAAGTCTACTCTCCACAAAGTAGGACTGACTCATTACCAGAGCAGGACTGACTCATTACCAGAGCAGTCTACTCCCCACAGAGCAGGACTGACTCATTACCAGAGCAGTCTATTCCCCACAGAGCTGGACTGACTCATTACCAGAGCAGTCTACTCCCCACAGAGCAGGACTGACTCATTACCAGAGCAGGACTGACTCATTACCAGAGAAGTCTACTCTCCACAGAGCAGGACTGATTCATTACCAGAGCAGTCTACTCCCTACAGAGCAGGACTGACTCATTACCAGAGCAGGACTGACTCATTGCAAGAGCAGGACTGACTCATTACCAGAGCAGTCTACTCCCCACAGCTCAGGACTGACTCATTACCAGAGCAGTGTACTCCCCACAGAGCAGGACTGACTCCTTACCAGAGCAGGACTGACTCATTACCAGAGCAGTATACTCCCCACAGAGCAGGACTGACTCATTACCAGAGCAGTCTACTCCCTACAGAGCAGGACTGACTCATTACTAGAGCAGGACTGACTCATTACCAGAGCAGGACTGACTCATTACCAGAGCAGTGTACTCCCCACAGAGCAGGACTGACTCCTTAGCAGAGCAGTCTACTCCCCACAGAGCAGGATTAACTCATTACCAGAGCAGTCTACTCTCCACAGAGCAGGACTGACTCATTACCAGAGCAGTCTACTCCCCACAGAGCAGGACTGACTCATTACCAGAGCAGGACTGACTCATTACCAGGCAGTGTTCTCTCCACAGAGCAGGACTGACTCATTACCAGAGAAGTCTACGCCCCACAGAGCAGGACTGACTCATTACCAGAGCAGTCTACTCCCTACAGAGCAGGAATGACTCTTACCAGAGCAGTCTACTCGCCACAGTGCAGGACTGACTCATTACCAGAGCAGTCTACTCCCCACAGAGCAGGACTGACTCATTACCAGAGCAGGACTGACTCATTACCACAGCAATCTACTCCCCACAGAGCAGGACTGACTCATTACCAGAGCAGTCTAACCCCCACAGAGCAGGACTGACTCATTACCAGAGCAGTCTACTCCCCACAGAGCAGGACTGACTCATTACCAGAGCAGGACTGACTCATTACCAGAGAAGTCTACTCTCCACAAAGTAGGACTGACTCATTACCAGAGCAGGACTGGCTCATTACCAGAGCAGTCTACTCTCCACAGAGCAGGACTGACTCATTACCAGAGCAGGACTGACTCATGACCAGAGCAGTCTACTCCCCACAGAGCAGGACTGACTCATTACCAGAGCAGTCTATTCCCCACAGAGCTGGACTGACTCATTACCAGAGCAGTCTACTCCCCACAGAGCAGGACTGACTCATTACCAGAGCAGGACTGACTCATTACCAGAGCAGTCTACTCCCCTCCACAGAGCAGGACTGATTCATTACCAGAGCAGTCTACTCACTACAGAGCAGGCCTTACTCATTACCAGAGCAGGACTGACTCATTACAAGAGCAGGACTGACTCATTACCAGAGCAGTCTACTCCCCACAGCTCAGGACTGACTCATTACCAGAGCAGTGTACTCCCCACAGAGCAGGACTGACTCCTTACCAGAGCAGGACTGACTCATTACCAGAGCAGTATACTCCCCACAGAGCAGGACTGACTCATTACCAGAGCAGTCTACTCCCTACAGAGCAGGACTGACTCATTACTAGAGCAGGACTGACTCATTACCAGAGGCAGAGCAGGACTGACTCATTACCAGAGCAGTCTACTCCCCACAGAGCAGGACTGACTCATTACCAGAGCAGTATACTCCCCACAGAGCAGGACTGACTCATTACCAGAGCAGTCTACTCCCTACAGAGCAGGACTGACTCATTACTAGAGCAGGACTGACTCATTACCAGAGCAGGACTGACTCATTACCAGGCAGTCTACTCCCCACAGAGCAGGACTGACTCATTACCAGAGCAGTCTACTCCCTACAGAGCAGGACTGACTCATTACTAGAGCAGGACTGACTCATTACCAGAGCAGGACTGACTCATTACCAGGCAGTCTACTCCCCACAGAGCAGGACTGACTCATTACCAGAGCAGGACTGACTCATTACCAGAGCAGTTTACTCCCTACAGAGCAGGACTGACTCATTACCAGAGCAGGACTGACTAATTACCAGAGCAGTCTACTACCCACAGAGCAGAACTAACTCATTACCAGAGCAGACTCCAGAGCAGACTGACTCATTACCAGAGCAGGACTTACTCATTACCAGAGCAGGTTTACTCCCCACAGAGCAGGACTGACTCATTACCAGAGCAGCTTGTTCTCTCCACAGAGCAGGACTGACTCATTACCAGAGAAGTCTACGCCCCACAGAGCAGGACTGACATTACCAGAGCAGTCTACTCCCTACAGAGCAGGACTGACTCATTACCAGAGAAGTCTACTCCCTACAGAGCAGGAATGACTCTTACCAGAGCAGTCTACTCCCCACAGAGCAGGACTGACTCATTACCAGAGCAGTCTATTCCCCACAGAGCTGGACTGACTCATTACCAGAGCAGTCTACTCCCCACAGAGCAGGACTGACTTATTACCAGAGCAGGACTGACTCATTACCAGAGCAGTCTACTCCCCTCCACAGAGCAGGACTGATTCATTACCAGAGCAGTCTACTCACTACAGAGCAGGACTGACTCATTACCAGAGCAGGACTGACTCATTACAAGAGCAGGACTGACTCATTACCAGAGCAGTCTACTCCCCACAGCTCAGGACTGACTCATTACCAGAGCAGTGTACTCCCCCACAGAGCAGGACTGACTCCTTACCAGAGCAGGACTGACTCATTACCAGAGCAGTATACTCCCCACAGAGCAGGACTGACTCATTACCAGAGCAGTCTACTCCCTACAGAGCAGGACTGACTCATTACTAGAGCAGGACTGACTCATTACCAGAGCAGGACTGACTCATTACCAGAGCAGTGTACTCCCCACAGAGCAGGACTGACTCATTAGCAGAGCAGTCTACTCCCCACAGAGCAGGACTGACTCATTACCAGAGCAGGACTGACTCATTACGGCAGAGCAGGACTGACTCATTACCAGAGCAGTCTACTCCCCACAGAGCAGGACTGACTCATTACCAGAGCAGGACTGACTCATTACCAGAGCAGTCTACTCCCCACAGAGCAGGACTGACTCATTACCAGAGCAGTCTACTCCCCACAGAGCAGGACTGACTCATTACCAGAGCAGGACTGACTCATTACCCAGAGCAGGACTGACTCATTACCAGAGCAGTCTACTCCCCACAGAGCAGGACTGACTCATTACAGAGGTATCAGAGCAGGACTGACTCATTACCAGGCAGTCTACTCCCCACAGAGCAGGACTGACTCATTACCAGAGCAGGACTGACTCATTACCAGAGCAGTCTACTCCCTACAGAGCAGGACTGACTCATTACCAGAGCAGGACTGACTCATTACCAGAGCAGTCTACTCCCCACAGAGCAGGACTGACTCATTACCAGAGCAGTCTACTCCCCACAGAGCAGGACTGACTCATTACCAGAGCAGGACTGACTCATTACCAGAGCAGTCTACTCCCCACAGAGCAGGACTGACTCATTACCAGAGCAGTCTACTCCCCACAGAGCAGGACTGACTCATTACACAGAGCAGGACTGACTCATTACCAGAGCAGGACTGACTCATTGCCAGGCAGTCTACTCCCCACAGAGCAGGACTGACTCATTACCAGAGCAGGACTGACTCATTACCAGAGCAGTCTACTCCCCACAGAGAAGGACTGACTCATTACCAGAGCAGTCTACGCCCCACAGAGCAGGACTGACTCATTAACAGAGCAGTCTATTCCCCACAGAGCAGGACTGACTCATTACCAGCCGTCTCCTCAGAAAGAGCAGGACTGACTCATTACCAGAGCAGTCTACTCCCCACAGAGCAGATGACTAATACTAGAGAAGACTGACTCATTACCAGAGCAGGACTGACTCATTACCAGAGCAGTCTACTCCCCACAGAGCAGGACAGACTCATTACCAGAGCAGGACTGACTCATTAACAGAGCAGCTCTACAATAAGCACAGAGCAGGACTGACTCATTACCAGAGCACAACTGACTCATTACCAGAGCAGACTACTCCCCACAGAGCAGGAGAGACTCATTACCAGAGCAGAACAGAGCAGGACTGACTCATTACCAGAGCAGGACTGACTCATTACCAGAGCAGTGTACTCCCCACAGAGCAGGACTGACTCCTTACCAGAGCAGTCTACTCCCCACAGAGCAGGACGAACTCATTACCAGAGCAGTCTACTCTCCACAGACCAAGACTGACTCATTACCAGAGCAAGACGAACTCATTACCAGAGCAGTCTACTCCCCACAGAGCAGGACTGACTCATTACCAGAGCAGTCTACTCCCTACAGAGCAGGACTGACTTATTACCAGAGCAGGACTGACTCATTGCCAGGCAGTCTACTCCCCACAGAGCAGGACTGACTCATTACCAGAGCAGGACTGACTCATTACCAGAGCAGTCTACTCCCCACAGAGAAGGACTGACTCATTACCAGAGCAGTCTACTCTCGACAGAGCAGGACTGACTCATTACCAGAGAAGTCTACGCCACACAGAGCAGGACTGACTCATTAACCGAGCAGTCTATTCCCTACAGAGCAGGACTGACTCATTACCAGAGCCGTCTCCTCCAGAAAGAGCAGGACTGACTCATTACCAGAGCAGTCTACTCCCCACAGAGCAGGACTGACTAATTACTAGAGCAAGACTGACTCATTACCAGAGCAGGACTGACTCATTACCAGAGCTGTCTACTCCCCACAGAGCAGGACAGACTCATTACCAGAGCAGGACTGACTCATTAACAGAGCAGTCTACAATCCTCAGAGCAGGACTGACTCATTACCAGAGCACAACTGACTCATTACCAGAGCAGACTACTCCCCACAGAGCAGGAGAGACTCATTACCAGAGCAGAACTGACTCATTACCAGAGCAGGACTGACTCATTACCAGAGCAGTGTACTCCCCACAGAGCAGGACTGACTCCTTACCAGAGCAGTCTACTCCCCACAGAGCAGGACGAACTCATTACCAGAGCAGTCTACTCTCCACAGACCAAGACTGACTCATTACCAGAGCAAGACGAACTCATTACCAGAGCAGTCTACTCCCCACAGAGCAGGACTGACTCATTACCAGAGCAGTCTACTCCCTACAGAGCAGGACTGACTTATTACCAGAGCAGGACTGAGTCATTACCAGAGCAGTCTACTCCCCACAGAGCAGGACTGACTCATTACCAGAGCAGTCTACTCCCCACAGAGCAGGACTGACTCATTACCAGAGCAGGACTGACTCATGACCAGAGCAGTCTACTACCCACAGAGCAGGACTGACTCATTACCAGAGCAGTCTACTCCCCACAGAGCAGGACTGACTCATTACCAGAGCAGTCTACTCCCCACAGAGCAGGACTGACTCATTACCAGAGCAGGACTGACTCATTACCAGAGCAGTTTACTCCCTACAGAGCAGGACTGACTCATTACCAGAGCAGGACTGACTAATTACCAGAGCAGTCTACTACCCACAGAGCAGAACTAACTCATTACCAGAGCAGAACTGACTCATTACCAGAGCAGGACTGACTCATTACCAGAGCAGTTTACTCCCTACAGAGCAGGACTGACTCATTACCAGAGCAGGACTGACTCATTACCAGGCAGTGTTCTCTCCACAGAGCAGGACTGACTCATTACCAGAGAAGTCTACGCCCCACAGAGCAGGACTGACTCATTACCAGAGCAGTCTACTCCCTACAGAGCAGGACTGACTCATTACCAGAGAAGTCTACTCCCTACAGAGCAGGAATGACTCTTACCAGAGCAGTCTACTCGCCACAGTGCAGGACTGACTCATTACCAGAGCAGTCTACTCCCCACAGAGCAGGACTGACTCATTACCAGAGCAGGACTGACTCATTACCACAGCAATCTACTCCCCACAGAGCAGGACTGACTCATTACCAGAGCAGTCTAACCCCCACAGAGCAGGACTGACTCATTACCAGAGCAGTCTACTCCCCACAGAGCAGGACTGACTCATTACTAGAGCAGGACTGACTCATTACCAGAGCAGGACTGACTCATTACCAGGCAGTCTACTCCCCACAGAGCAGGACTGACTCATTACCAGAGCAGGACTGACTCATTACCAGAGCAGTCTACTCTCGACAGAGCAGGACTGACTCATTACCAGAGAAGTCTACGCCACACAGAGCAGGACTGACTCATTAACCGAGCAGTCTATTCCCTACAGAGCAGGACTGACTCATTTCCAGAGCCGTCTCCTCCCGAAAGAGCAGGACTGACTCATTACCAGAGCAGTCTACTCCCCACAGAGCAGGACTGACTAATTACTAGAGCAAGACTGACTCATTACCAGAGCAGGACTGACTCATTACCAGAGCTGTCTACTCCCCACAGAGCAGGACAGACTCATTACCAGAGCAGGACTGACTCATTAACAGAGCAGTCTACAATCCACAGAGCAGGACTGACTCATTACCAGAGCACAACTGACTCATTACCAGAGCAGACTACTCCCCACAGAGCAAGAGAGACTCATTACCAGAGCAGAACTGACTCATTACCAGAGCAGGACTGACTCATTACCAGAGCAGTGTACTCCCCACAGAGCAGGACTGACTCCTTACCAGAGCAGTCTACTCCCCACAGAGCAGGACGAACTCATTACCAGAGCAGTCTACTCTCCACAGACCAATACTGACTCATTACCAGAGCAAGACGAACTCATTACCAGAGCAGTCTACTCCCCACAGAGCAGGACTGACTCATTACCAGAGCAGTCTACTCCCTACAGAGCAGGACTGACTTATTACCAGAGCAGGACTGAGTCATTACCAGAGCAGTCTACTCCCCACAGAGCAGGACTGACTCATTACCAGAGCAGTCTACTCCCCACAGAGCAGGACTGACTCATTACCAGAGCAGGACTGACTCATGACCAGAGCAGTCTACTCCCCACAGAGCAGGACTGACTCATTACCAGAGCAGTCTACTCCCCACAGAGCAGGACTGACTCATTACCAGAGCAGTCTACTCCCCACAGAGCAGGACTGACTCATTACCAGAGCAGGACTGACTCATTACCAGAGAAGTCTACTCTCCACAAAGTAGGACTGACTCATTACCAGAGCAGGACTGGCTCATTACCAGAGCAGTCTACTCTCCACAGAGCAGGACTGACTCATTACCAGAGCAGGACTGACTCATGACCAGAGCAGTCTACTCCCCACAGAGCAGGACTGACTCATTACCAGAGCAGTCTACTCCCCACAGAGCTGGACTGACTCATTACCAGAGCAGTCTACTCCCCACAGAGCAGGACTGACTCATTACCAGAGCAGGACTGACTCATTACCAGAGAAGTCTACTCTCCACAAAGTAGGACTGACTCATTACCAGAGCAGGACTGACTCATTACCAGAGCAGTCTACTCCCCTCCACAGAGCAGGACTGATTCATTACCAGAGCAGTCTACTCCCTACAGAGCAGGACTGACTCATTACCAGAGCAGGACTGACTCATTACAAGAGCAGGACTGACTCATTACCAGAGCAGTCTAACCCCCACAGAGCAGGACTGACTCATTACCAGAGCTGTCTACTCCCCACAGAGCAGGACAGACTCATTACCAGAGCTGGACTGACTCATTAACAGAGCAGTCTACAATCCACAGAGCAGGACTGACTCATTACCAGAGCACAACTGACTCATTACCAGAGCAGACTACTCCCCACAGAGCAGGACGAACTCATTACCAGAGCAGTCTACTCTCCACAGACCAAGACTGACTCATTACCAGAGCAAGACGAACTCATTACCAGAGCAGTCTACTCCCCACAGAGCAGGACTGACTCATTACCAGAGCAGTCTACTCCCTACAGAGCAGGACTGACTTATTACCAGAGCAGGACTGAGTCATTACCAGAGCAGTCTACTCCCCACAGAGCAGGACTGACTCATTACCAGAGCAGTCTACTCCCCACAGAGCAGGACTGACTCATTACCAGAGCAGGACTGACTCATGACCAGAGCAGTCTACTCCCCACAGAGCAGGACTGACTCATTACCAGAGCAGTCTACTCCCCACAGAGCAGGACTGACTCATTACCAGAGCAGTCTACTCCCCACAGAGCAGGACTGACTCATTACCAGAGCAGGACTGACTCATTACCAGAGAAGTCTACTCTCCACAAAGTAGGACTGACTCATTACCAGAGCAGGACTGGCTCATTACCAGAGCAGTCTACTCTCCACAGAGCAGGACTGACTCATTACCAGAGCAGGACTGACTCATGACCAGAGCAGTCTACTCCCCACAGAGCAGGACTGACTCATTACCAGAGCAGTCTACTCCCCACAGAGCTGGACTGACTCATTACCAGAGCAGTCTACTCCCCACAGAGCAGGACTGACTCATTACCAGAGCAGGACTGACTCATTACCAGAGAAGTCTACGCCCCACAGAGCAGGACTGACATTACCAGAGCAGTCTACTCCCTACAGAGCAGGACTGACTCATTACCAGAGAAGTCTACTCCCTACAGAGCAGGAATGACTCTTACCAGAGCAGTCTACTCCCCACAGAGCAGGACTGACTCATTACCAGAGCAGTCTATTCCCCACAGAGCTGGACTGACTCATTACCAGAGCAGTCTACTCCCCACAGAGCAGGACTGACTCATTACCAGAGCAGGACTGACTCATTACCAGAGCAGTCTACTCCCCTCCACAGAGCAGGACTGATTCATTACCAGAGCAGTCTACTCACTACAGAGCAGGACTGACTCATTACCAGAGCAGGACTGACTCATTACAAGAGCAGGACTGACTCATTACCAGAGCAGTCTACTCCCCACAGCTCAGGACTGACTCATTACCAGAGCAGTGTACTCCCCACAGAGCAGGACTGACTCCTTACCAGAGCAGGACTGACTCATTACCAGAGCAGTATACTCCCCACAGAGCAGGACTGACTCATTACCAGAGCAGTCTACTCCCTACAGAGCAGGACTGACTCATTACTAGAGCAGGACTGACTCATTACCAGAGCAGGACTGACTCATTACCAGAGCAGTGTACTCCCCACAGAGCAGGACTGACTCCTTAGCAGAGCAGTCTACTCCCCACAGAGCAGGATTAACTCATTACCAGAGCAGTCTACTCTCCACAGAGCAGGACTGACTCATTACCAGATCAGGACTGACTCATTACCAGAGCAGTATACTCCCTACAGATCAGGACTGACTCATTACCAGAGCAGTCTACTCCCTACAGAGCAGGACTGACTCATTACTAGAGCAGGACTGACTCATTACCAGAGCAGGACTGACTCATTACCAGGCAGTCTACTCCCCACAGAGCAGGACTGACTCATTACCAGAGCAGTCTACTCCCTACAGAGCAGGACTGACTCATTACTAAAACAGGACTGACTCATTACCAGAGCAGGACTGACTCATTACCAGGCAGTCTACTCCCCACAGAGCAGGACTGACTCATTACCAGAGCAGGACTGACTCATTACCAGAGCAGTTTACTCCCTACAGAGCAGGACTGACTCATTACTAGAGCAGGACTGACTCATTACCAGAGCAGGACTGACTCATTACCAGGCAGTCTACTCCCCACAGAGCAGGACTGACTCATTACCAGAGCAGGACTGACTCATTACCAGAGCAGTTTACTCCCTACAGAGCAGGACTGACTCATTACCAGAGCAGGACTGACTAATTACCAGAGCAGTCTACTACCCACAGAGCAGAACTAACTCATTACCAGAGCAGAACTGACTCATTACCAGAGCAGGACTGACTCATTACCAGAGCAGTTTACTCCCTACAGAGCAGGACTGACTCATTACCAGAGCAGGACTGACTCATTACCAGGCAGTGTTCTCTCCACAGAGCAGGACTGACTCATTACCAGAGAAGTCTACGCCCCACAGAGCAGGACTGACATTACCAGAGCAGTCTACTCCCTACAGAGCAGGACTGACTCATTACCAGAGAAGTCTACTCCCTACAGAGCAGGAATGACTCTTACCAGAGCAGTCTACTCGCCACAGTGCAGGACTGACTCATTACCAGAGCAGTCTACTCCATACAGAGCAGGACTGACTCATTACCAGAGCAGGACTGACTCATTACCACAGCAATCTACTCCCCACAGAGCAGGACTGACTCATTACCAGAGCAGTCTAACCCCCACAGAGCAGGACTGACTCATTACCAGAGCAGTCTACTCCCCACAGAGCAGGACTGACTCATTACTAGAGCAGGACTGACTCATTACCAGAGCAGGACTGACTCATTGCCAGGCAGTGTACTCCCCACAGAGCAGGACTGACTCATTACCAGAGCAGGACTGACTCATTACCAGAGCAGTCTACTCCCCACAGAGAAGGACTGACTCATTACCAGAGCAGTCTACTCTCGACAGAGCAGGACTGACTCATTACCAGAGAAGTCTACGCCACACAGAGCAGGACTGACTCATTAACCGAGCAGTCTATTCCCTACAGAGCAGGACTGACTCATTACCAGAGCCGTCTCCTCCCGAAAGAGCAGGACTGACTCATTACCAGAGCAGTCTACTCCCCACAGAGCAGGACTGACTAATTACTAGAGCAAGACTGACTCATTACCAGAGCAGGACTGACTCATTACCAGAGCTGTCTACTCCCCACAGAGCAGGACAGACTCATTACCAGAGCAGGACTGACTCATTAACAGAGCAGTCTACAATCCACAGAGCAGGACTGACTCATTACCAGAGCACAACTGACTCATTACCAGAGCAGACTACTCCCCACAGAGCAGGAGAGACTCATTACCAGAGCAGAACTGACTCATTACCAGAGCAGGACTGACTCATTACCAGAGCAGTGTACTCCCCACAGAGCAGGACTGACTCCTTACCAGAGCAGTCTACTCCCCACAGAGCAGGACGAACTCATTACCAGAGCAGTCTACTCTCCACAGACCAAGACTGACTCATTACCAGAGCAAGACGAACTCATTACCAGAGCAGTCTACTCCCCACAGAGCAGGACTGACTCATTACCAGAGCAGTCTACTCCCTACAGAGCAGGACTGACTTATTACCAGAGCAGGACTGAGTCATTACCAGAGAAGTCTACTCCCCACAGAGCAGGACTGACTCATTACCAGAGCAGTCTACTCCCCACAGAGCAGGACTGACTCATTACCAGAGCAGGACTGACTCATGACCAGAGCAGTCTACTACCCACAGAGCAGGACTGACTCATTACCAGAGCAGTCTACTCCCCACAGAGCAGGACTGACTCATTACCAGAGCAGTCTACTCCCCACAGAGCAGGACTGACTCATTACCAGAGCAGGACTGACTCATTACCAGAGCAGTTTACTCCCTACAGAGCAGGACTGACTCATTACCAGAGCAGGACTGACTAATTACCAGAGCAGTCTACTACCCACAGAGCAGAACTAACTCATTACCAGAGCAGAACTGACTCATTACCAGAGCAGGACTGACTCATTACCAGAGCAGTTTACTCCCTACAGAGCAGGACTGACTCATTACCAGAGCAGGACTGACTCATTACCAGGCAGTGTTCTCTCCACAGAGCAGGACTGACTCATTACCAGAGAAGTCTACGCCCCACAGAGCAGGACTGACTCATTACCAGAGCAGTCTACTCCCTACAGAGCAGGACTGACTCATTACCAGAGAAGTCTACTCCCTACAGAGCAGGAATGACTCTTACCAGAGCAGTCTACTCGCCACAGTGCAGGACTGACTCATTACCAGAGCAGTCTACTCCCCACAGAGCAGGACTGACTCATTACCAGAGCAGGACTGACTCATTACCACAGCAATCTACTCCCCACAGAGCAGGACTGACTCATTACCAGAGCAGTCTAACCCCCACAGAGCAGGACTGACTCATTACCAGAGCAGTCTACTCCCCACAGAGCAGGACTGACTCATTACTAGAGCAGGACTGACTCATTACCAGAGCAGGACTGACTCATTACCAGGCAGTCTACTCCCCCACAGAGCAGGACTGACTCATTACCAGAGCAGGACTGACTCATTACCAGAGCAGTCTACTCCCCACAGAGAAGGACTGACTCATTACCAGAGCAGTCTACTCTCGACAGAGCAGGACTGACTCATTACCAGAGAAGTCTACGCCACACAGAGCAGGACTGACTCATTAACCGAGCAGTCTATTCCCTACAGAGCAGGACTGACTCATTACCAGAGCCGTCTCCTCCCGAAAGAGCAGGACTGACTCATTACCAGAGCAGTCTACTCCCCACAGAGCAGGACTGACTAATTACTAGAGCAAGACTGACTCATTACCAGAGCAGGACTGACTCATTACCAGAGCTGTCTACTCCCCACAGAGCAGGACAGACTCATTACCAGAGCAGGACTGACTCATTAACCGAGCAGACTACTCCCCACAGAGCAAGAGAGACTCATTACCAGAGCAGAACTGACTCATTACCAGAGCAGGACTGACTCATTACCAGAGCAGTGTACTCCCCACAGAGCAGGACTGACTCCTTACCAGAGCAGTCTACTCCCCACAGAGCAGGACGAACTCATTACCAGAGCAGTCTACTCTCCACAGACCAAGACTGACTCATTACCAGAGCAAGACGAACTCATTACCAGAGCAGTCTACTCCCCACAGAGCAGGACTGACTCATTACCAGAGCAGTCTACTCCCTACAGAGCAGGACTGACTTATTACCAGAGCAGGACTGAGTCATTACCAGAGCAGTCTACTCCCCACAGAGCAGGACTGACTCATTACCAGAGCAGTCTACTCCCCACAGAGCAGGACTGACTCATTACCAGAGCAGGACTGACTCATGACCAGAGCAGTCTACTCCCCACAGAGCAGGACTGACTCATTACCAGAGCAGTCTACTCCCCACAGAGCAGGACTGACTCATTACCAGAGCAGTCTACTCCCCACAGAGCAGGACTGACTCATTACCAGAGCAGGACTGACTCATTACCAGAGAAGTCTACTCTCCACAAAGTAGGACTGACTCATTACCAGAGCAGGACTGGCTCATTACCAGAGCAGTCTACTCTCCACAGAGCAGGACTGACTCATTACCAGAGCAGGACTGACTCATGCCCAGAGCAGTCTACTCCCCACAGAGCAGGACTGACTCATTACCAGAGCAGTCTACTCCCCACAGAGCTGGACTGACTCATTACCAGAGCAGTCTACTCCCCACAGAGCAGGACTGACTCATTACCAGAGCAGGACTGACTCATTACCAGAGAAGTCTACTCTCCACAAAGTAGGACTGACTCATTACCAGAGCAGGACTGACTCATTACCAGAGCAGTCTACTCCCCTCCACAGAGCAGGACTGATTCATTACCAGAGCAGTCTACTCCCTACAGAGCAGGACTGACTCATTACCAGAGCAGGACTGACTCATTACAAGAGCAGGACTGACTCATTACCAGAGCAGTCTAACCCCCACAGAGCAGGACTGACTCATTACCAGAGCAGTCTACTCCCCACAGAGCAGGACTGACTCATTACTAGAGCAGGACTGACTCATTACCAGAGCAGGACTGACTCATTACCAGGCAGTCTACTCCCCACAGAGCAGGACTGACTCATTACCAGAGCAGGACTGACTCATTACCAGAGCAGTCTACTCCCCACAGAGAAGGACTGACTCATTACCAGAGCAGTCTACTCTCGACAGAGCAGGACTGACGCATTACCAGAGAAGTCTACGCCACACAGAGCAGGACTGACTCATTAACCGAGCAGTCTATTCCCTACAGAGCAGGACTGACTCATTACCAGAGCCGTCTCCTCCCGAAAGAGCAGGACTGACTCATTACCAGAGCAGTCTACTCCCCACAGAGCAGGACTGACTAATTACTAGAGCAAGACTGACTCATTACCAGAGCAGGACTGACTCATTACCAGAGCTGTCTACTCCCCACAGAGCAGGACAGACTCATTACCAGAGCAGGACTGACTCATTAACAGAGCAGTCTACAATCCACAGAGCAGGACTGACTCATTACCAGAGCACAACTGACTCATTACCAGAGCAGACTACTCCCCACAGAGCAGGACGAACTCATTACCAGAGCAGTCTACTCTCCACAGACCAAGACTGACTCATTACCAGAGCAAGACGAACTCATTACCAGAGCAGTCTACTCCCCACAGAGCAGGACTGACTCATTACCAGAGCAGTCTACTCCCTACAGAGCAGGACTGACTTATTACCAGAGCAGGACTGAGTCATTACCAGAGCAGTCTACTCCCCACAGAGCAGGACTGACTCATTACCAGAGCAGTCTACTCCCCACAGAGCTGGACTGACTCATTACCAGAGAAGTCTACTCTCCACAAAGTAGGACTGACTCATTACCAGAGCAGGACTGGCTCATTACCAGAGCAGTCTACTCTCCACAGAGCAGGACTGACTCATTACCAGAGCAGGACTGACTCATGACCAGAGCAGTCTACTCCCCACAGAGCAGGACTGACTCATTACCAGAGCAGTCTACTCCCCACAGAGCTGGACTGACTCATTACCAGAGCAGTCTACTCCCCACAGAGCAGGACTGACTCATTACCAGAGCAGGACTGACTCATTACCAGAGAAGTCTACTCTCCACAAAGTAGGACTGACTCATTACCAGAGCAGGACTGACTCATTACCAGAGCAGTCTACTCCTCCACAGAGCAGGACTGATTCATTACCAGAGCAGTCTACTCCCTACAGAGCAGGACTGACTCATTACCAGAGCAGGACTGACTCATTACAAGAGCAGGACTGACTCATTACCAGAGCAGTCTAACCCCCACAGAGCAGGACTGACTCATTACCAGAGCAGTCTACTCCCCACAGAGCAGGACTGACTCATTACTAGAGCAGGACTGACTCATTACCAGAGCAGGACTGACTCATTACCAGGCAGTCTACTCCCCACAGAGCAGGACTGACTCATTACCAGAGCAGGACTGACTCATTACCAGAGCAGTCTACTCCCCACAGAGAAGGACTGACTCATTACCAGAGCAGTCTACTCTCGACAGAGCAGGACTGACTCATTACCAGAGAAGTCTACGCCACACAGAGCAGGACTGACTCATTAACCGAGCAGTCTATTCCCTACAGAGCAGGACTGACTCATTACCAGAGCCGTCTCCTCCCGAAAGAGCAGGACTGACTCATTACCAGAGCAGTCTACTCCCCACAGAGCAGGACAGACTCATTACCAGAGCAGGACTGACTCATTAACAGAGCAGTCTACAATCCACAGAGCAGGACTGACTCATTACCAGAGCACAACTGACTCATTACCAGAGCAGACTACTCCCCACAGAGCAGGACGAACTCATTACCAGAGCAGTCTACTCTCCACAGACCAAGACTGACTCATTACCAGAGCAAGACGAACTCATTACCAGAGCAGTCTACTCCCCACAGAGCAGGACTGACTCATTACCAGAGCAGTCTACTCCCTACAGAGCAGGACTGACTTATTACCAGAGCAGGACTGACTCATTACCAGAGCAGGACTGGCTCATTACCAGAGCAGTCTACTCTCCACAGAGCAGGACTGACTCATTACCAGAGCAGGACTGACTCATGACCAGAGCAGTCTACTCCCCACAGAGCAGGACTGACTCATTACCAGAGCAGTCTACTCCCCACAGAGCTGGACTGACACATTACCAGAGCAGTCTACTCCCCACAGAGCAGGACTGACTCATTACCAGAGCAGGACTGACTCATTACCAGAGAAGTCTACTCTCCACAAAGTAGGACTGACTCATTACCAGAGCAGGACTGACTCATTACCAGAGCAGTCTACTCCCCTCCACAGAGCAGGACTGATTCATTACCAGAGCAGTCTACTCCCTACAGAGCAGGACTGACTCATTACCAGAGCAGGACTGACTCATTACAAGAGCAGGACTGACTCAATACCAGAGCAGTCTACTCCCCACAGCTCAGGACTGACTCATTACCAGAGCAGTGTACTCCCCACAGAGCAGGACTGACTCCTTACCAGAGCAGGACTGACTCATTACCAGAGCAGTATACTCCCCACAGAGCAGGACTGACTCATTACCAGAGCAGTCTACTCCCTACAGAGCAGGACTGACTCATTACTAGAGCAGGACTGACTCATTACCAGAGCAGGACTGACTCATTACCAGGCAGTCTACTCCCCACAGAGCAGGACTGACTCATTACCAGAGCAGGACTGACTCATTACAAGAGCAGTTTACTCCCTACAGAGCAGGACTGACTCATTACCAGAGCAGGACTGACTAATTACCAGAGCAGTCTACTACCCACAGAGCAGAACTAACTCATTACCAGAGCAGAACTGACTCATTACCAGAGCAGGACTGACTCATTACCAGAGCAGTTTACTCCCTACAGAGCAGGACTGACTCATTACCAGAGCAGGACTGACTCATTACCAGGCAGTGTTCTCTCCACAGAGCAGGACTGACTCATTACCAGAGCAGGACTGACTCATGACCAGAGCAGTCTACTCCCCACAGAGCAGGACTGACTCATTACCAGAGCAGTCTACTCCCCACAGAGCTGGACTGACTCATTACCAGAGCAGTCTACTCCCCACAGAGCAGGACTGACTCATTACCAGAGCAGGACTGACTCATTACCAGAGAAGTCTACTCTCCGCAAAGTAGGACTGACTCATTACCAGAGCAGGACTGACTCATTACCAGAGCAGTCTACTCCCCTCCACAGAGCAAGTCTGATTCATTACCAGAGCAGTCTACTCCCTACAGAGCAGGACTGACTCATTACCAGAGCAGGACTGACTCATTACAAGAGCAGGACTGACTCAATACCAGAGCAGTGTACTCCCCACAGAGCAGGACTGACTCCTTACCAGAGCAGGACTGACTCATTACCAGAGCAGTATACTCCCCACAGAGCAGGACTGACTCATTACCAGAGCAGTCTACTCCCTACAGAGCAGGACTGACTCATTACTAGAGCAGGACTGACTCATTACCAGAGCAGGACTGACTCATTACCAGGCAGTCTACTCCCCACAGAGCAGGACTGACTCATTACCAGAGCAGGACTGACTCATTACAAGAGCAGTTTACTCCCTACAGAGCAGGACTGACTCATTAGCAGAGCAGGACTGACTAATTACCAGAGCAGTCTACTACCCACAGAGCAGAACTAACTCATTACCAGAGCAGAACTGACTCATTACCAGAGCAGGACTGACTCATTACCAGAGCAGTTTACTCCCTACAGAGCAGGACTGACTCATTACCAGAGCAGGACTGACTCATTACCAGGCAGTGTTCTCTCCACAGAGCAGGACTGACTCATTACCAGAGAAGTCTACGCCCCACAGAGCAGGACTGACTCATTACCAGAGCAGTCTACTCCCTACAGAGCAGGACTGACTCATTACCAGAGAAGTCTACTCCCTACAGAGCAGGAATGACTCTTACCAGAGCAGTCTACTCGCCACAGTGCAGGACTGACTCATTACCAGAGCAGTCTACTCCCCACAGTGCAGGACTGACTCATTACCAGAGCAGGACTGACTCATTACCACAGCAATCTACTCCCCACAGAGCAGGACTGACTCATTACCAGAGCAGTCTAACCCCCACAGAGCAGGACTGACTCATTACCAGAGCAGTTTACTCCCTACAGAGCAGGACTGACTCATTACTAGAGCAGGACTGACTCATTACCAGAGCAGGGCTGACTCATTACCAGGCAGTCTACTCCCCACAGAGCAGGACTGACTCATTACCAGAGCAGGACTGACTCATTACAAGAGCAGTTTACTCCCTACAGAGCAGGACTGACTCATTACCAGAGCAGGACTGACTAATTACCAGAGCAGTCTACTACCCACAGAGCAGAACTAACTCATTACCAGAGCAGAACTGACTCATTACCAGAGCAGGACTGACTCATTACCAGAGCATTTTACTCCCTACAGAGCAGGACTGACTCATTACCAGAGCAGGACTGACTCATTACCAGGCAGTGTTCTCTCCACAGAGCAGGACTGACTCATTACCAGAGCAGGACTGACTCATGACCAGAGCAGTCTACTCCCCACAGAGCAGGACTGACTCATTACCAGAGCAGTCTACTCCCCACAGAGCTGGACTGACTCATTACCAGAGCAGTCTACTCCCCACAGAGCAGGACTGACTCATTACCAGAGCAGGACTGACTCATTACCAGAGAAGTCTACTCTCCACAAAGTAGGACTGACTCATTACCAGAGCAGGACTGACTCATTACCAGAGCAGTCTACTCCCCTCCACAGAGCAGGACTGATTCATTACCAGAGCAGTCTACTCCCTACAGAGCAGGACTGACTCATTACCAGAGCAGGACTGACTCATTACAAGAGCAGGACTGACTCATTACCAGAGCAGTCTACTCCCCACAGCTCAGGACTGACTCATTACCAGAGCAGTGTACTCCCCACAGAGCTGGACTGACTCCTTACCAGAGCAGGACTGACTCATTACCAGAGCAGTATACTCCCCACAGAGCAGGACTGACTCATTACCAGAGCAGTCTACTCCCTACAGAGCAGGACTGACTCATTACTAGAGCAGGACTGACTCATTACCAGAGCAGGACTGACTCATTACCAGGCAGTCTACTCCCCACAGAGCAGGACTGACTCATTACCAGAGCAGGACTGACTCATTACAAGAGCAGTTTACTCCCTACAGAGCAGGACTGACTCATTACCAGAGCAGGACTGACTAATTACCAGAGCAGTCTACTACCCACAGAGCAGAACTAACTCATTACCAGAGCAGAACTGACTCATTACCAGAGCAGGACTGACTCATTACCAGAGCAGTTTACTCCCTACAGAGCAGGACTGACTCATTACCAGAGCAGGACTGACTCATTACCAGGCAGTGTTCTCTCCACAGAGCAGGACTGACTCATTACCAGAGAAGTCTACGCCCCACAGAGCAGGACTGACTCATTACCAGAGCAGTCTACTCCCTACAGAGCAGGACTGACTCATTACCAGAGAAGTCTACTCCCTACAGAGCAGGAATGACTCTTACCAGAGCAGTCTACTCGCCACAGTGCAGGACTGACTCATTACCAGAGCAGTCTACTCCCCACAGAGCAGGACTGACTCATTACCAGAGCAGGACTGACTCATTACCACAGCAATCTACTCCCCACAGAGCAGGACTGACTCATTACCAGAGCAGTCTAACCCCCACAGAGCAGGACTGACTCATTACCAGAGCAGTCTACTCCCCACAGAGCAGGACTGACTCATTACTAGAGCAGGACTGACTCATTACCAGAGCAGGACTGACTCATTACCAGGCAGTCTACTCCCCACAGAGCAGGACTGACTCATTACCAGAGCAGGACTGACTCATTACCAGAGCAGTCTACTCCCCACAGAGCAGGACTGACTCATTACCAGAGCAGTCTACTCCCCACAGAGCTGGACTGACTCATTACCAGATCAGTCTACTCCCCACAGAGCAGGATTGACTCATTACCAGTGCAGGACTGACTCATTACCAGAGAAGTCTACTCTCCACAAAGTAGGACTGACTCATTACCAGAGCAGGACTGACTCATTACCAGAGCAGTCTACTCCCCTCCACAGAGCAGGACTGATTCATTACCAGAGCAGTCTACTCCCTACAGAGCAGGACTGACTCATTACCAGAGCAGGACTGACTCATTACAAGAGCAGGACTGACTCATTACCAAAGCAGTCTACTCCCCACAGAGCAGGACTGACTCATTACCAGAGCAGTCTACTTGCTACAGAGCAGGACTGACTCATTAGTAGAGCAGGACTGACTCATTACCAGAGCAGGACTGACTCATTACCAGGCAGTCTACTCCCCACAGAGCAGGACTGACTCATTACCAGAGCAGGACTGACTCATTACAAGAGCAGTTTTCTCCCTACAGAGCAGGACTGACTCATTACCAGAGCAGGACTGAATAATTACCAGAGCAGTCTACTACCCACAGAGCAGAACTAACTCATTACCAGAGCAGAACTGACTCATTACCAGAGCAGGACTGACTCATTACCAGAGTAGTTTACTCCCTACAGAGCAGGACTGACTCATTACCAGAGCAGGACTGACTCATTACCAGGCAGTGTTCTCTCCACAGAGCAGGACTGACTCATGACCAGAGAAGTCTACGCCCCACAGAGCAGGACTGACTCATTACCAGAGCAGTCTACTCCCTACAGAGCAGGACTGACTCAATACCAGAGAAGTCTACTCCCTACAGAGCAGGAATGACTCTTACCAGAGCAGTCTACTCGCCACAGTGCAGGACTGACTCATTACCAGAGCAGTCTACTCCCCACAGAGCAGGACTGACTCATTACCAGAGCAGGACTGACTCATTACCAGAGCAGTTTACTCCCTACAGAGCAGGACTGACTCATTACTAGAGCAGGACTGACTCATTACCAGAGCAGGACTGACTCATTACCAGGCAGTCTACTCCCCACAGAGCAGGACTGACTCATTGCCAGAGCAGGACTGACTCATTACCACAGCAATCTACTCCCCACAGAGCAGGACTGACTCATTACCAGAGCAGTCTAACCCCCACAGAGCAGGACTGACTCATTACCAGAGCAGTCTACTCCCCACAGAGCAGGACTGACTCATTACTAGAGCAGGACAGACTCATTACCAGAGCAGGACTGACTCATTACCAGGCAGTCTACTCCCCACAGAGCAGGACTGACTCATTACTAGAGCAGGACTGACTCATTACCAGAGCAGTGTACTCTCCACAGAGCAGGACTGACTCCTTACCAGAGCAGTCTACTCCCCACAGAGCAGGACGAACTCATTACCAGAGCAGTCTACTCTCCACAGACCAAGACTGACTCATTACCAGAGCAAGACAAAGTCATTACCAGAGCAGTCTACTCCCCACAGAGCAGGACTGACTCATTACCAGAGCAGTCTACTCCCTACAGAGCAGGACTGACTTATTACCAGAGCAGGACTGAGTCATTACCAGAGCAGTCTACTCCCCACAGAGCAGGACTGACTCATTACCAGAGCAGTCTACTCCCCGCAGAGCAGGACTGGCTCATTACCAGAGCAGTCTACTCTCCACAGAGCAGGACTGACTCATTACCAGAGCAGGACTGACTCATGACCAGAGCAGTCTACTACCCACAGAGCAGGACTGACTCATTACCAGAGAACTCTACTCCCCACACAGCAGGACTGACTCATTACCAGAGCAGGACTGACTCATTACCAGAGAAGTCTACTCTCCACAAAGTAGGACTGACTCATTACCAGAGCAGGACTGGCTCATTACCAGAGCAGTCTACTCTCCACAGAGCAGGACTGACTCATGACCAGAGCAGGACTGACTCATGACCAGAGCAGTCTACTCCCCACAGAGCAGGACTGACTCATTACCAGAGCAGTCTACTCCCCACAGAGCTGGACTGACTCATTACCAGATCAGTCTACTCCCCACAGAGCAGGACTGACTCATTACCAGAGCAGGACTGACTCATTACCAGAGAAGTCTACTCTCCACAAAGTAGGACTGACTCATTACCAGAGCAGGACTGACTCATTACCAGAGCAGTCTACTCCCCTCCACAGAGCAGGACTGATTCATTACCAGAGCAGTCTACTCCCTACAGAGCAGGACTGACTCATTACCAGAGCAGGACTGAATCATTACAAGAGCAGGACTGACTCATTACCAGATCAGTCTAATCCCCACAGCTCAGGACTGACTCATTACCAGAGCAGTGTACTCCCCACAGAGCAGGACTGACTCCTTACCAGAGCAGGACTGACTCATTACCAGAGCAGTATACTCCCCACAGAGCAGGACTGACTCATTACCAGAGCAGTCTACTCCCTACAGAGCAGGACTGACTCATTAGTAGAGCAGGACTGACTCATTACCAGAGCAGGACTGACTCATTACCAGGCAGTCTACTCCCCACAGAGCAGGACTGACTCATTACCAGAGCAGGACTGACTCATTACAAGAGCAGTTTACTCCCTACAGAGCAGGACTGACTCATTACCAGAGCAGGACTGACTAATTACCAGAGCAGTCTACTACCCACAGAGCAGAACTAACTCATTACCAGAGCAGAACTGACTCATTACCAGAGCAGGACTGACTCATTACCAGAGCAGTTTACTCCCTACAGAGCAGGACTGACTCATTACCAGAGCAGGACTGACTCATTACCAGGCAGTGTTCTCTCCACAGAGCAGGACTGACTCATTACCAGAGCAGTCTACTCCCTACAGAGCAGGACTGACTCATTACCAGAGCAGGACTGACTCATTACAAGAGCAGGACTGACTCATTACCAGAGCAGTCTACTCCCCACAGAGCAGGACTGACTCATTACCAGAGCAGTCTACTCGCTACAGAGCAGGACTGACTCATTAGTAGAGCAGGACTGACTCATTACCAGAGCAGGACTGACTCATTACCAGGCAGTCTACTCCCCACAGAGCAGGACTGACTCATTACCAGAGCAGGACTGACTCATTACAAGAGCAGTTTTCTCCCTACAGAGCAGGACTGACTCATTACCAGAGCAGGACTGAATAATTACCAGAGCAGTCTACTACCCACAGAGCAGAACTAACTCATTACCAGAGCAGAACTGACTCATTACCAGAGCAGGACTGACTCATTACCAGAGTAGTTTACTCCCTACAGAGCAGGACTGACTCATTACCAGAGCAGGACTGACTCATTACCAGGCAGTGTTCTCTCCACAGAGCAGGACTGACTCATGACCAGAGAAGTCTACGCCCCACAGAGCAGGACTGACTCATTACCAGAGCAGTCTACTCCCTACAGAGCAGGACTGACTCATTACCAGAGAAGTCTACTCCCTACAGAGCAGGAATGACTCTTACCAGAGCAGTCTACTCGCCACAGTGCAGGACTGACTCATTACCAGAGCAGTCTACTCCCCACAGAGCAGGACTGACTCATTACCAGAGCAGGACTGACTCATTACCAGAGCAGTCTAACCCCCACAGAGCAGGACTGACTCATTACCAGAGCAGTTTACTCCCTACAGAGCAGGACTGACTCATTACTAGAGCAGGACTGACTCATTACCAGAGCAGGACTGACTCATTACCAGGCAGTCTACTCTCCACAGAGCAGGACTGACTCATTACCAGAGCAGGACTGACTCATTACCACAGCAATCTACTCCCCACAGAGCAGGACTGACTCATTACCAGAGCAGTCTAACCCCCACAGAGCAGGACTGACTCATTACCAGAGCAGTCTACTCCCCACAGAGCAGGACTGACTCATTACTAGAGCAGGACTGACTCATTACCAGAGCAGGACTGACTCATTACCAGGCAGTCTACTCCCCACAGAGCAGGACTGACTCATTACTAGAGCAGGACTGACTCATTACCAGAGCAGTGTACTCTCCACAGAGCAGGACTGACTCCTTACCAGAGCAGTCTACTCCCCACAGAGCAGGACGAGCTCATTACCAGAGCAGTCTACTCTCCACAGACCAAGACTGACTCATTACCAGAGCAAGACGAAGTCATTACCAGAGCAGTCTACTCCCCACAGAGCAGGACTGACTCATTACCAGAGCAGTCTACTCCCTACAGAGCAGGACTGACTTATTACCAGAGCAGGACTGAGTCATTACCAGAGCAGTCTACTCCCCACAGAGCAGGACTGACTCATTACCAGAGCAGTCTACTCCCCGCAGAGCAGGACTGGCTCATTACCAGAGCAGTCTACTCTCCACAGAGCAGGACTGACTCATTACCAGAGCAGGACTGACTCATGACCAGAGCAGTCTACTACCCACAGAGCAGGACTGACTCATTACCAGAGAACTCTACTCCCCACACAGCAGGACTGACTCATTACCAGAGCAGGACGGACTCATTACCAGAGAAGTCTACTCTCCACAAAGTAGGACTGACTCATTACCAGAGCAGGACTGGCTCATTACCAGAGCAGTCTACTCTCCACAGAGCAGGACTGACTCATGACCAGAGCAGGACTGACTCATGACCAGAGCAGTCTACTCCCCACAGAGCAGGACTGACTCATTACCAGAGCAGTCTACTCCCCACAGAGCTGGACTGACTCATTACCAGAGAAGTCTACTCTCCACAAAGTAGGACTGACTCATTACCAGAGCAGGACTGACTCATTACCAGAGCAGTCTACTCCCCTCCACAGAGCAGGACTGATTCATTACCAGAGCAGTCTACTCCCTACAGAGCAGGACTGACTCATTACCAGAGCAGGACTGAATCATTACAAGAGCAGGACTGACTCATTACCAGAGCAGTCTAATCCCCACAGCTCAGGACTGACTCATTACCAGAGCAGTGTACTCCCCACAGAGCAGGACTGACTCCTTACCAGAGCAGGACTGACTCATTACCAGAGCAGTATACTCCCCACAGAGCAGGACTGACTCATTACCAGAGCAGTCTACTCCCTACAGAGCAGGACTGACTCATTAGTAGAGCAGGACTGACTCATTACCAGAGCAGGACTGACTCATTACCAGGCAGTCTACTCCCCACAGAGCAGGACTGACTCATTACCAGAGCAGGACTGACTCATTACAAGAGCAGTTTACTCCCTACAGAGCAGGACTGACTCATTACCAGAGCAGGACTGACTAATTACCAGAGCAGTCTACTACCCACAGAGCAGAACTAACTCATTACCAGAGCAGAACTGACTCATTACCAGAGCAGGACTGACTCATTACCAGAGCAGTTTACTCCCTACAGAGCAGGACTGACTCATTACCAGAGCAGGACTGACTCATTACCAGGCAGTGTTCTCTCCACAGAGCAGGACTGACTCATTACCAGAGAAGTCTACTCTCCACAAAGTAGGACTGACTCATTACCAGAGCAGGACTGGCTCATTACCAGAGCAGTCTACTCTCCACAGAGCAGGACTGACTCATGACCAGAGCAGGACTGACTCATGACCAGAGCAGTCTACTCCCCACAGAGCAGGACTGACTCATTACCAGAGCAGTCTACTCCCCACAGAGCTGGACTGACTCATTACCAGATCAGTCTACTCCCCACAGAGCAGGACTGACTCATTACCAGAGCAGGACTGACTCATTACCAGAGAAGTCTACTCTCCACAAAGTAGGACTGACTCATTACCAGAGCAGGACTGACTCATTACCAGAGCAGTCTACTCCCCTCCACAGAGCAGGACTGATTCATTACCAGAGCAGTCTACTCCCTACAGAGCAGGACTGACTCATTACCAGAGCAGGACTGAATCATTACAAGAGCAGGACTGACTCATTACCAGAGCAGTCTAATCCCCACAGCTCAGGACTGACTCATTACCAGAGCAGTGTACTCCCCACAGAGCAGGACTGACTCCTTACCAGAGCAGGACTGACTCATTACCAGAGCAGTATACTCCCCACAGAGCAGGACTGACTCATTACCAGAGCAGTCTACTCCCTACAGAGCAGGACTGACTCATTAGTAGAGCAGGACTGACTCATTACCAGAGCAGGACTGACTCATTACCAGGCAGTCTACTCCCCACAGAGCAGGACTGACTCATTACAAGAGCAGTTTACTCCCTACAGAGCAGGACTGACTCATTACCAGAGCAGGACTGACTAATTACCAGAGCAGTCTACTACCCACAGAGCAGAACTAACTCATTACCAGAGCAGAACTGACTCATTACCAGAGCAGGACTGACTCATTACCAGAGCAGTTTACTCCCTACAGAGCAGGACTGACTCATTACCAGAGCAGGACTGACTCATTACCAGGCAGTGTTCTCTCCACAGAGCAGGACTGACTCATTACCAGAGAAGTCTACGCCCCACAGAGCAGGACTGACTCATTACCAGAGCAGTCTACTCCCTACAGAGCAGGACTGACTCATTACCAGAGAAGTCTACTCCCTACAGAGCAGGAATGACTCTTACCAGAGCAGTCTACTCGCCACAGTGCAGGACTGACTCATTACCAGAGCAGTCTACTCCCCACAGAGCAGGACTGACTCATTACCAGAGCAGGACTGACTCATTACCACAGCAATCTACTCCCCACAGAGCAGGACTGACTCATTACCAGAGCAGTCTAACCCCCACAGAGCAGGACTGACTCATTACCAGAGCAGTTTACTCCCTACAGAGCAGGACTGACTCATTACTAGAGCAGGACTGACTCATTACCAGAGCAGGACTGACTCATTACCAGGCAGTCTACTCCCCCACAGAGCAGGACTGACTCATTACCAGAGCAGGACTGACTCATTACAAGAGCAGTTTACTCCCTACAGAGCAGGACTGACTCATTACCAGAGCAGGACTGACTAATTACCAGAGCAGTCTACTACCCACAGAGCAGAACTAACTCATTACCAGAGCAGAACTGACTCATTACCAGAGCAGGACTGACTCATTACCAGAGCAGTTTACTCCCTACAGAGCAGGACTGACTCATTACCAGAGCAGGACTGACTCATTACCAGGCAGTGTTCTCTCCACAGAGCAGGACTGACTCATTACCAGAGAAGTCTACGCCCCACAGAGCAGGACTGACTCATTACCAGAGCAGTCTACTCCTTACAGAGCAGGACTGACTCATTACCAGAGAAGTCTACTCCCTACAGAGCAGGAATGACTCTTACCAGAGCAGTCTACTCGCCACAGTGCAGGACTGACTCATTACCAGAGCAGTCTACTCCCCACAGAGCAGGACTGACTCATTACCAGAGCAGGACTGACTCATTACCACAGCAATCTACTCCCCACAGAGCAGGACTGACTCATTACCAGAGCAGTCTAACCCCCACAGAGCAGGACTGACTCATTACCAGAGCAGTCTACTCCCCACAGAGCAGGACTGACTCATTACTATAGCAGGACTGACTCATTACCAGAGCAGGACTGACTCATTACCAGGCAGTCTACTCCCCACAGAGCAGGACTGACTCATTACCAGAGCAGGACTGACTCATTACCAGAGCAGTGTACTCCCCACAGAGCAGGACTGACTCCTTACCAGAGCAGTCTACTCCCCACAGAGAAGGACGAACTCATTACCAGAGCAGTCTACTCTCCACAGACCAAGACTGACTCATTACCAGAGCAAGACGAAGTCATTACCAGAGCAGTCTACTCCCCACAGAGCAGGACTGACTCATTACCAGAGCAGTCTACTCCCTACAGAGCAGGACTGAGTTATTACCAGAGCAGGACTGAGTCATTACTAGAGCAGTCTACTCCCCACAGAGCAGGACTGACTCATTACCAGAGCAGTCTACTCCCCGCAGAGCAGGACTGACTCATTACCAGAGCAGTCTACTCCCCACAGAGCAGGACTGACTCATTACCAGAGCAGGACTGACTCATTACCAGAGAAGTCTACTCTCCACAAAGTAGGACTGACTCATTACCAGAGCAGGACTGGCTCATTACCAGAGCAGTCTACTCTCCACAGAGCAGGACTGACTCATGACCAGAGCAGGACTGACTCATGACCAGAGCAGTCTACTCCCCACAGAGCAGGACTGACTCATTACCAGAGCAGGACTGACTCATTACCACAGCAATCTACTCCCCACAGAGCAGGACTGACTCATTACCAGAGCAGTCTAACCCCCACAGAGCAGGACTGACTCATTACCAGAGCAGTCTACTCCCCACAGAGCAGGACTGACTCATTACTAGAGCAGGACTGACTCATTACCAGAGCAGGACTGACTCATTACCAGGCAGTCTACTCCCCACAGAGCAGGACTGACTCATTACCAGAGCAGGACTGACTCATTACCAGAGCAGTGTACTCCCCACAGAGCAGGACTGACTCCTTACCAGAGCAGTCTACTCCCCACAGAGCAGGACGAACTCATTACCAGAGCAGTCTACTCTCCACAGACCAAGACTGACTCATTACCAGAGCAAGACGAAGTCATTACCAGAGCAGTCTACTCCCCACAGAGCAGGACTGACTCATTACCAGAGCAGTCTACTCCCTACAGAGCAGGACTGACTTATTACCAGAGCAGGACTGAGTCATTACTAGAGCAGTCTACTCCTCACAGAGCAGGACTGACTCATTACCAGAGCAGTCTACTCCCCGCAGAGCAGGACTGGCTCATTACCAGAGCAGTCTACTCTCCACAGAGCAGGACTGACTCATTACCAGAGCAGGACTGACTCATGACCAGAGCAGTCTACTACCCACAGAGCAGGACTGACTCATTACCAGAGCAGTCTACTCCCCACAGAGCAGGACTGACTCATTACCAGAGCAGTCTACTCCCCACAGAGCAGGACTGACTCATTACCAGAGCAGGACTGACTCATTACCAGAGAAGTCTACTCTCCACAAAGTAGGACTGACTCATTACCAGAGCAGGACTGGCTCATTACCAGAGCAGTCTACTCTCCACAGAGCAGGACTGACTCATGACCAGAGCAGGACTGACTCATGACCAGAGCAGTCTACTCCCCACAGAGCAGGACTGACTCATTACCAGAGCAGTCTACTCCCCATAGAGCTGGACTGACTCATTCCCAGATCAGTCTACTCCCCACAGAGCAGGACTGACTCATTACCAGAGCAGGACTGACTCATTACCAGAGAAGTCTACTCTCCACAAAGTAGGACTGACTCATTACCAGAGCAGGACTGACTCATTACCAGAGCAGTCTACTCCCCTCCACAGAGCAGGACTGATTCATTACCAGAGCAGTCTACTCCCTACAGAGCAGGACTGACTCATTACCAGAGCAGGACTGACTCATTACAAGAGCAGGACTGACTCATTACCAGAGCAGTCTACTCCCCACAGCTCAGGACTGACTCATTACCAGAGCAGTGTACTCCCCACAGAGCAGGACTGACTCCTTACCAGAGCAGGACTGACTCATTACCAGAGCAGTATACTCCCCCACAGAGCAGGACTGACTCATTACCAGAGCAGTCTACTCCCTACAGAGCAGGACTGACTCATTAGTAGAGCAGGACTGACTCATTACCAGAGCAGGACTGACTCATTACCAGACAGTCTACTCCCCACAGAGCAGGACTGACTCATTACCAGAGCAGGACTGACTCATTACAAGAGCAGTTTACTCCCTACAGAGCAGGACTGACTCATTACCAGAGCAGGACTGACTAATTACCAGAGCAGTCTACTACCCACAGAGCAGAACTAACTCATTACCAGAGCAGAACTGACTCATTACCAGAGCAGGACTGACTCATTACCAGAGCAGTTTACTCACTACAGAGCAGGACTGACTCATTACCAGAGCAGGACTGACTAATTACCAGAGCAGTCTACTACCCACAGAGCAGAACTAACTCATTACTAGAGCAGGAATGACTCATTACCAGAGCAGGACTGACTCATTACCAGGCAGTGTTCTCTCCACAGAGCAGGACTGACTCATTACCAGAGAAGTCTACGCCCCACAGAGCAGGACTGACTCATTACCAGAGAAGTCTACTCCCTACAGAGCAGGAATGACTCTTACCAGAGCAGTATACTCCCCACAGAGCAGGACTGACTCATTACCAGAGCAGTCTACTCCCTACAGAGCAGGACTGACTCATTACTAGAGCAGGACTGACTCATTACCAGAGCAGGACTGACTCATTACCAGGCAGTCTACTCCCCACAGAGCAGGACTGACTCATTACCAGAGCAGGACTGACTCATTACAATAGCAGTTTACTCCCTACAGAGCAGGACTGACTCATTACCAGAGCAGGACTGACTAATTACCAGAGCAGTCTACTACCCACAGAGCAGAACTAACTCATTACCAGAGCAGAACTGACTCATTACCAGAGCAGGACTGACTCATTACCAGAGCAGGACTGACTCATTACCAGAGCAGTCTACTCTCCACAGAGCAGGACTGACTCATTACTAGAGCAGGACTGACTCATTACCAGAGCAGGACTGACTCATTACCACGCAGTCTACTCCCCACAGAGCAGGACTGACTCATTACCAGAGCAGGACTGACTCATTACCAGAGCAGTCTACTCCCCACAGAGAAGGACTGACTCATTACCAGAGCAGTCTACTCTCGACAGAGCAGGACTGACTCATTACCAGAGAAGTCTACGCCACACAGAGCAGGACTGACTCATTACCAGAGCCGTCTCCTCCCGAAAGAGCAGGACTGACTCATTACCAGAGCAGTCTACTCCCCACAGAGCAGGACTGACTAATTACTAGAGCAAGACTGACTCATTACCAGAGCAGGACTGACTCATTACCAGAGCAATCTACTCCCCACAGAGCAGGACTGACTCATAACCAGAGCAGGACTGACTCATTACCACAGCAATCTACTCCCCACAGAGCAGGACTGACTCATTACCAGAGCAGTCTAACCCCCACCGAGCAGGACTGACTAATTACCAGAGCAGTCTACTCCCCACAGAGCAGGACTGACTCATTACTAGAGCAGGACTGACTCATTACCAGAGCAGGACTGACTCATTACCAGGCAGTCTACTCCCCACAGAGCAGGACTGACTCATTACCAGAGCAGGACTGACTCATTACCAGAGCAGTCTACTCCCCACAGAGAAGGACTGACTCATTACCAGAGCAGTCTACTCTCGACAGAGCAGGACTGACTCATTACCAGAGTAGTCTACGCCACACAGAGCAGGACTGACTCATTAACCGAGCAGTCTATTCCCTACAGAGCAGGACTGACTCATTACCAGAGCCGTCTCCTCCCGAAAGAGCAGGACTGACTCATTACCAGAGCAGTCTACTCCCCACAGAGCAGGACTGACTAATTACTAGAGCAAGACTGACTCATTACCAGAGCAGGACTGACTCATTACCAGAGCAGTCTACTCCCCACAGAGAAGGACTGACTCATTACCAGAGCAGGACTGACTCATTACCAGAGAAGTCTACTCTCCACAAAGTAGGACTGACTCATTACCAGAGCAGGACTGGCTCATTACCAGAGCAGTCTACTCTCCACAGAGCAGGACTGACTCATTACCAGAGCAGGACTGACTCATGACCAGAGCAGTCTACTCCCCACAGAGCAGGACTGACTCATTACCAGAGCAGTCTACTCCCCACAGAGCTGGACTGACTCATTACCAGAGCAGTCTACTCCCCACAGAGCAGGACTGACTCATTACCAGAGCAGGACTGACTCATTACCAGAGAAGTCTACTCTCCACAAAGTAGGACTGACTCATTACCAGAGCAGGACTGACTCATTACCAGAGCAGTCTACTCCCCTCCACAGAGCAGGACTGATTCATTACCAGAGCAGTCTCCTCCCGAAAGAGCAGGACTGACTCATTACCAGAGCAGTCTACTCCCCACAGAGCAGGACTGACTAATTACTAGAGCAAGACTGACTCATTACCAGAGCAGGACTGACTCATTACCAGAGCAGTCTACTCCCCACAGAGCAGGACAGACTCATTACCAGAGCAGGACTGACTCATTAACAGAGCAGTCTACACTCCACAGAGCAGGACTGACTCATTACCAGAGCAGAACTGACTCATTACCAGAGAAGACAACTCCCCACAAAGCAGGAGAGACTCATTATCAGAGCAGAACTGACTCATTACCAGAGCAGGACTGACTCATTACCAGAGCAGTGTACTCCCCACAGAGCAGGACTGACTCCTTACCAGAGCAGTCTACTCCCCACAGAGCAGGACGAACTCATTACCAGAGCAGTCTACTCTCCACAGACCAAGACTGACTCATTACCAGAGCAAGACGAACTCATTACCAGAGCAGTCTACTCCCCACAGAGCAGGACAGACTCATTACCAGAGCAGTCTACTCCCTACAGATTAGGACTGACTTATTACCAGAGCAGGACTGAGTCATTACCAGAGCAGTCTACTCCCCACAGAGCAGGACTGACTCATTACCAGAGCAGTCTACTCCCCACAGAGCAGGACGAACTCATTACCAGAGCAGTCTACTCTCCACAGACCAAGACTGACTCATTACCAGAGCAAGACGAAGTCATTACCAGAGCAGTCTACTCCCCACAGAGCAGGACTGACTCATTACCAGAGCAGTCTACTCCCTACAGAGCAGGACTGACTTATTACCAGAGCAGGACTGAGTCATTACTAGAGCAGTCTACTCCCCACAGAGCAGGACTGACTCATTACCAGAGCAGTCTACTCCCCGCAGAGCAGGACTGGCTCATTACCAGAGCAGTCTACTCTCCACAGAGCAGGACTGACTCATTACCAGAGCAGGACTGACTCATGACCAGAGCAGTCTACTACCCACAGAGCAGGACTGACTCATTACCAGAGCAGTCTACTCCCCACAGAGCAGGACTGACTCATTACCAGAGCAGTCTACTCCCCACAGAGCAGGACTGACTCATTACCAGAGCAGGACTGACTCATTACCAGAGAAGTCTACTCTCCACAAAGTAGGACTGACTCATTACCAGAGCAGGACTGGCTCATTACCAGAGCAGTCTACTCTCCACAGAGCAGGACTGACTCATGACCAGAGCAGGACTGACTCATGACCAGAGCAGTCTACTCCCCACAGAGCAGGACTGACTCATTACCAGAGCAGTCTACTCCCCACAGAGCTGGACTGACTCATTACCAGATCAGTCTACTCCCCACAGAGCAGGACTGACTCATTACCAGAGCAGGACTGACTCATTACCAGAGAAGTCTACTCTCCACAAAGTAGGACTGACTCATTACCAGAGCAGGACTGACTCATTACCAGAGCAGTCTACTCCCCTCCACAGAGCAGGACTGATTCATTACCAGAGCAGTCTACTCCCTACAGAGCAGGACTGACTCATTACCAGAGCAGGACTGACTCATTACAAGAGCAGGACTGACTCATTACCAGAGCAGTCTACTCCCCACAGCTCAGGACTGACTCATTACCAGAGCAGTGTACTCCCCACAGAGCAGGACTGACTCCTTACCAGAGCAGGACTGACTCATTACCAGAGCAGTATACTCCCCACAGAGCAGGACTGACTCATTACCAGAGCAGTCTACTCCCTACAGAGCAGGACTGACTCATTAGTAGAGCAGGACTGACTCATTACCAGAGCAGGACTGACTCATTACCAGACAGTCTACTCCCCACAGAGCAGGACTGACTCATTACCAGAGCAGGACTGACTCTTTACAAGAGCAGTTTACTCCCTACAGAGCAGGACTGACTCATTACCAGAGCAGGACTGACTAATTACCAGAGCAGTCTACTACCCACAGAGCAGAACTAACTCATTACCAGAGCAGAACTGACTCATTACCAGAGCAGGACTGACTCATTACCAGAGCAGTTTACTCACTACAGAGCAGGACTGACTCATTACCAGAGCAGGACTGACTAATTACCAGAGCAGTCTACTACCCACAGAGCAGAACTAACTCATTACTAGAGCAGGACTGACTCATTACCAGAGCAGGACTGACTCATTACCAGGCAGTGTTCTCTCCACAGAGCAGGACTGACTCATTACCAGAGAAGTCTACGCCCCACAGAGCAGGACTGACTCATTCCCAGAGAAGTCTACTCCCTACAGAGCAGGAATGACTCTTACCAGAGCAGTATACTCCCCACAGAGCAGGACTGACTCATTACCAGAGCAGTCTACTCCCTACAGAGCAGGACTGACTCATTACTAGAGCAGGACTGACTCATTACCAGAGCAGGACTGACTCATTACCAGGCAGTCTACTCCCCACAGAGCAGGACTGACTCATTACCAGAGCAGGACTGACTCATTACAATAGCAGTTTACTCCCTACAGAGCAGGACTGACTCATTACCAGAGCAGGACTGACTAATTACCAGAGCAGTCTACTACCCACAGAGCAGAACTAACTCATTACCAGAGCAGAACTGACTCATTACCAGAGCAGGACTGACTCATTACCAGAGCAGTCTACTCTCCACAGAGCAGGACTGACTCATTACTAGAGCAGGACTGACTCATTACCAGAGAAGTCTACGCCACACAGAGCAGGACTGACTCATTAACCGAGCAGTCTATTCCCTACAGAGCAGGACTGACTCATTACCAGAGCCGTCTCCTCCCGAAAGAGCAGGACTGACTCATTACCAGAGCAGTCTACTCCCCACAGAGCAGGACTGACTAATTACTAGAGCAAGACTGACTCATTACCAGAGCAGGACTGACTCATTACCAGAGCAGTCTACTCCCCACAGAGCAGGACTGACTCATAACCAGAGCAGGACTGACTCATTACCACAGCAATCTACTCCCCACAGAGCAGGACTGACTCATTACCAGAGCAGTCTAACCCCCACCGAGCAGGACTGACTAATTACCAGAGCAGTCTACTCCCCACAGAGCAGGACTGACTCATTACTAGAGCAGGACTGACTCATTACCAGAGCAGGACTGACTCATTACCAGGCAGTCTACTCCCCACAGAGCAGGACTGACTCATTACCAGAGCAGGACTGACTCATTACCAGAGCAGTCTACTCCCCACAGAGAAGGACTGACTCATTACCAGAGCAGTCTACTCTCGACAGAGCAGGACTGACTCATTACCAGAGTAGTCTACGCCACACAGAGCAGGACTGACTCATTAACCGAGCAGTCTATTCCCTACAGAGCAGGACTGACTCATTACCAGAGCCGTCTCCTCCCGAAAGAGCAGGACTGACTCATTACCAGAGCAGTCTACTCCCCACAGAGCAGGACTGATTAATTACTAGAGCAAGACTGAGTCATTACCAGAGCAGGACTGACTCATTACCAGAGCAGTCTACTCCCCACAGAGAAGGACTGACTCATTACCAGAGCAGTCTACTCTCGACAGAGCAGGACTGACTCATTACCAGAGCCGTCTCCTCCCGAAAGAGCAGGACTGAATCATTACCAGAGCAGTCTACTCCCCACAGAGCAGGACTGACTAATTACTAGAGCAAGACTGACTCATTACCAGAGCAGGACTGACTCATTACCAGAGCAGTCTACTCCCCACAGAGCAGGACTGACTCATTACCAGAGCAGGACTGACTCATTACCAGAGAAGTCTACTCTCCACAAAGTAGGACTGACTCATTACCAGAGCAGGACTGGCTCATTACCAGAGCAGTCTACTCTCCACAGAGCAGGACTGACTCATTACCAGAGCAGGACTGACTCATGACCAGAGCAGTCTACTCCCCACAGAGCAGGACTGACTCATTACCAGAGCAGTCTACTCCCCACAGAGCTGGACTGACTCATTACCAGAGCAGTCTACTCCCCACAGAGCAGGACTGACTCATTACCAGAGCAGGACTGACTCATTACCAGAGAAGTCTACTCTCCACAAAGTAGGACTGACTCATTACCAGAGCAGGACTGACTCATTACCAGAGCAGTCTACTCCCCTCCACAGAGCAGGACTGATTCATTACCAGAGCAGTCTCCTCCCGAAAGAGCAGGACTGACTCATTACCAGAGCAGTCTACTCCCCACAGAGCAGGACTGACTAATTACTAGAGCAAGACTGACTCATTACCAGAGCAGGACTGACTCATTACCAGAGCAGTCTACTCCCCACAGAGCAGGACAGACTCATTACCAGAGCAGGACTGACTCATTAACAGAGCAGTCTACACTCCACAGAGCAGGACTGACTCATTACCAGAGCAGAACTGACTCATTACCAGAGAAGACAACTCCCCACAAAGCAGGAGAGACTCATTACCAGAGCAGAACTAACTCATTACCAGAGCAGGACTGACTCATTACCAGAGCAGTGTACTCCCCACAGAGCAGGACTGACTCCTTACCAGAGCAGTCTACTCCCCACAGAGCAGGACGAACTCATTACCAGATTAGTCTACTCTCCACAGACCAAGACTGACTCATTACCAGAGCAAGACGAACTCATTACCAGAGCAGTCTACTCCCCACAGAGCAGGACTGACTCATTACCAGAGCAGTCTACTCCCTACAGATTAGGACTGACTTATTACCAGAGCAGGACTGAGTCATTACCAGAGCAGTCTACTCCCCACAGAGCAGGACTGACTCATTACCAGAGCAGTCTACTCCCCACAGAGCAGGACTGGCTCATTACCAGAGCAGTCTACTCTCCACAGAGCAGGACTGACTCATTACCAGAGCAGGACTGACTCATGACCAGAGCAGTCTACTCCCCACAGAGCAGGACTGACACATTACCAGAGCAATCTACTCCCCACAGAGCTGGACTGACTCATTACCAGAGCAGTCTACTCCCCACAGAGCAGGACTGACTCATTACCAGAGCAGGACTGACTCATTACCAGAGAAGTCTACTCTCCACAAAGTAGGACTGACTCATTACCAGAGCAGGACTGACTCATTACCAGAGCAGTCTACTCCCCTCCACAGAGCATGACTGATTCATTATTAGAGCAGTCTACTCCCTACAGAGCAGGACTGACTCATTACCAGAGCAGGACTGACTCATTACAAGAGCAGGACTGACTCATTACCAGAGCAGTCTACTCCCCACAGCTCAGGACTGACTCATTACCAGAGCAGTGTACTCCCCACAGAGCAAGACTGACTCCTTACCAGAGCAGGACTGACTCATTACCAGAGCAGTATACTCAACACAGAGCAGGAATGACTCATTACCAGAGCAGTCTACTCCCCACAGAGCAGGACTGACTCATTACCAGAGCAGGACTGACTCATTACAAGAGCAGTTTACTCCCTACAGAGCAGGACTGACTCATTACCAGAGCAGTACTGACTAATTACCAGAGCAGTCTACTACCCACAGAGCAGAACTAACTCATTACCAGAGCAGAACTGACTCATTACCAGAGCAGGACTGACTCATTACCAGAGCACTCTACTCCCCACAGAGAAGGACTGACTCATTACCAGAGCAGTCTACTCTCGACAGAGCAGGACTGACTCATTACCAGAGAAGTCTACGCCACACAGAGCAGGACTGACTCATTAACCGAGCAGTCTATTCCCTACAGAGCAGGACTGACTCATTACCAGAGCCGTCTCCTCCCGAAAGAGCAGGACTGACTCATTACCTGAGCAGTCTACTCCCCACAGAGCAGGACTGACTAATTACTAGAGCAAGACTGACTCATTACCAGAGCAGGACTGACTCATTACCAGAGCAGTCTACTCCCCACATAGCAGGACAGACTCATTACCAGAGCAGGACTGACTCATTAACAGAGCAGTCTACACTCCACAGAGCAGGACTGACTCATTACCAGAGCAGAACTGACTCATTACCAGAGCAGACTACTCCCCACAGAGCAGGAGAGACTCATTACCAGAGCAGAACTGACTCATTACCAGAGCAGGACTGACTCATTACCAGAGCAGTGTACTCCCCACAGAGCAGGACTGACTCCTTACCAGAGCAGTCTACTCCCCACAGAGCAGGACGAACTCATTACCAGAGCAGTCTACTCTCCACAGACCAAGACTGACTCATTACCAGAGCAAGACGAAGTCATTACCAGAGCAGTCTACTCCCCACAGAGCAGGACTGACTCATTACCAGAGCAGTCTACTCCCTACAGAGCAGGACTGACTTATTACCAGAGCAGGACTGAGTCATTACCAGAGCAGTCTACTCCCCACAGAGCAGGACTGACTCATTACCAGAGCAATCTACTCCCCACAGAGCAGGACTGGCTCATTACCAGAGCAGTCTACTCTCCACAGAGCAGGACTGACTCATTACCAGAGCAGGACTGACTCATGACCAGAGCAGTCTACTCCCCACAGAGCAGGACTGACTCATTACCAGAGCAGTCTACTCCCCACAGAGCAGGACTGACTCATTACCAGAGCAGTCTACTCCCCACAGAGCAGGACTGACTCATTACCAGAGCAGGACTGACTCATTACCAGAGAAGTCTACTCTCCACAAAGTAGGACTGACTCATTACCAGAGCAGGACTGGCTCATTACCAGAGCAGTCTACTCTCCACAGAGCAGGACTGACTCATTACCAGAGCAGGACTGACTCATGACCAGAGCAGTCTACTCCCCACAGAGCAGGACTGACTCATTACCAGAGCAGTCTACTCCCCACAGAGCTGGACTGACTCATTACCAGAGCAGTCTACTCCCCACAGAGCAGGACTGACTCATTACCAGAGCAGGACTGACTCATTACCAGAGAAGTCTACTCTCCACAAAGTAGGACTGACTCATTACCAGAGCAGGACTGACTCATTACCAGAGCAGTCTACTCCCCTCCACAGAGCAGGACTGATTCATTACCAGAGCAGTCTACTCCCTACAGAGCAGGACTGACTCATTACCAGAGCAGGACTGACTCATTACAAGAGCAGGACTGACTCATTACCAGAGCAGTCTACTCCCCACAGCTCAGGACTGACTCATTACCAGAGCAGTGTACTCCCCACAGAGCAGGACTGACTCCTTACCAGAGCAGGACTGACTCATTACCAGAGCAGTATACTCCCCACAGAGCAGGACTGACTCATTACCAGAGCAGTCTACTCCCTACAGAGCAGGACTGACTCATTACTAGAGCAGGACTGACTCATTACCAGAGCAGGACAGACTCATTACCAGAGCAGTCTACTCCCCACAGAGCAGGACTGACACATTACCAGAGCAGGACTGACTCATTACAAGAGAAGTTTACTCCCTACAGATCAGGACTGACTCATTACCAGAGCAGGACTGACTAATTACCAGAGCAGTCTACTACCCACAGAGCAGAACTAACTCATTACCAGAGCAGAACTGACTCATTACCAGAGCAGGACTGACTCATTACCAGAGCAGTTTACTCCCTACAGAGCAGGACTGACTCATTACCAGAGCAGGACTGACTAATTACCAGAGCAGTCTACTACCCACAGAGCAGAACTAACTCATTACTAGAGCAGGACTGACTCATTACCAGAGCAGGACTGACTCATTACCAGGCAGTGTTCTCTCCACAGAGCAGGACTGACTCATTACCAGAGAAGTCTATGCCCCACAGAGCAGGACTGACTCATTACCAGAGCAGTCTACTCCCTACAGAGCAGGACTGACTCATTACCAGAGAAGTCTACTCCCTACAGAGCAGGAATGACTCTTACCAGAGCAGTCTACTCGCCACAGTGCAGGACTGACTCATTACCAGAGCAGTCTACTCCCCACAGAGCAAGACTGACTCCTTACCAGAGCAGGACTGACTCATTACCAGAGCAGTATTCTCCCCACAGAGCAGGACTGACTGATTACCAGAGCAGTCTACTCCCTACAGAGCAGGACTGATTCATTACTAGAGCAGGACTGACTCATTACTGGAGCAGGACTGACTCATTACCAGGCAGTCTACTCCCCACAGAGCAGGACTGACTCATTACCAGAGCAGATCTGACTCATTACAAGAGCAGTTTACTCCCTACAGAGCAGGACTGACTCATTACCAGAGCAGGACTGACTAATTACCAGAGCAGTCTACTACCCACAGAGCAGAACTAACTCATTACCAGAGCAGAACTGACTCATTACCAGAGCAGGACAGACTCATTACCAGAGCAGTCTACTCCCCGCAGAGAAGGACTGACTCATTACCAGAGCAGTCTACTCTCGACAGAGCAGGACTGACTCATTACCAGAGAAGTCTACTCCCCACAAAGCAGGACTGACTAATTACTAGAGCAAGACTGACTCATTACCAGAGCAGGACTGACTCATTACCAGAGCAGTCTACTCCCCACAGAGCAGGACAGACTCATTACCAGAGCAGGACTGACTCATTAACAGAGCAGTCTACACTCCACAGAGCAGGACTGACTCATTACCAGAGCAGAACTGACTCATTACCAGAGCAGACTACTCCCCACAGAGCAGGAGAGACTCATTACCAGAGCAGAACTGACTCATTACCAGAGCAGGACTGACTCATTACCAGAGCAGTGTACTCCCCACAGAGCAGGACTGACTCCTTACCAGAGCAGTCTACTCCCCACAGAGCAGGACGAACTCATTACCAGAGCAGTCTACTCTCCACAGACCAAGACTGACTCATTACCAGAGCAAGACGAAGTCATTACCAGAGCAGTCTACTCCCCCACAGAGCAGGACTGACTCATTACCAGAGCAGTCTACTCCCTACAGAGCAGGACTGACTTATTACCAGAGCAGGACTGAGTCATTACCAGAGCAGTCTACTCCCCACAGAGCAGGACTGACTCATTACCAGAGCAATCTACTCCCCACAGAGCAGGACTGGCTCATTACCAGAGCAGTCTACTCTCCACAGAGCAGGACTGACTCATTACCAGAGCAGGACTGACTCATGACCAGAGCAGTCTACTCCCCACAGAGCAGGACTGACTCATTACCAGAGCAGTCTACTCCCCACAGAGCAGGACTGACTCATTACCAGAGCAGTCTACTCCCCACAGAGCAGGACTGACTCATTACCAGAGCAGGACTGACTCATTACCAGATAAGTCTACTCTCCACAAAGTAGGACTGACTCATTACCAGAGCAGGACTGGCTCATTACCAGAGCAGTCTACTCTCCACAGAGCAGGACTGACTCACTACCAGAGCAGGACTGACTCATGACCAGAGCAGTCTACTCCCCACAGAGCAGGACTGACTCATTACCAGAGCAGTCTACTCCCCACAGAGCAGGACTGACTCATTACCAGAGCAGGACTGACTCATTACCAGAGAAGTCTACTCTCCACAAAGTAGGACTGACTCATTACCAGAGCAGGACTGACTCATTACCAGAGCAGTCTACTCCCCTCCACAGAGCAGGACTGATTCAATACCAGAGCAGTCTACTCCCTACAGAGCAGGACTGACTCATTACCAGAGCAGGACTGACTCATTACAAGAGCAGGACTGACTCATTACCAGAGCAGTCTACTCCCCACAGCTCAGGACTGACTCATTACCAGAGCAGTGTACTCCCCACAGAGCAGGACTGACTCCTTACCAGAGCAGGACTGACTCATTACCAGAGCAGTATACTCCCCACAGAGCAGGACTGACTCATTACCAGAGCAGTCTACTCCCTACAGAGCAGGACTGACTCATTACTAGAGCAGGACTGACTCATTACCAGAGCAGGACTGACTCATTACCAGGCAGTCTACTCCCCACAGAGCAGGACTGACTCATTACCAGAGCAGGACTGACTCATTACAAGAGCAGTTTACTCCCTACAGAGCAGGACTGACACATTACCAGAGCAGGACTGACTAATTACCAGAGCAGTCTACTACCCACAGAGCAGAACTAACTCATTACCAGAGCAGAACTGACTCATTACCAGAGCAGGACTGACTCATTACCAGAGCAGTTTACTCCCTACAGAGCAGGACTGACTCATTACCAGAGCAGGACTGACTAATTACCAGAGCAGTCTACTACCCACAGAGCAGAACTAACTCATTACTAGAGCAGGACTGACTCATTACCAGAGCAGGACTGACTCATTACCAGGCAGTGTTCTCTCCACAGAGCAGGACTGACTCATTACCAGAGAAGTCTACACCCCACAGAGCAGGACTGACTCATTACCAGAGCAGTCTACTCCCTACAGAGCAGGACTGACTCATTACCAGAGAAGTCTACTCCCTACAGAGCAGGAATGACTCATTACCAGAGCAGTCTACTCGCCACAGTGCAGGACTGACTCATTACCAGAGCAGTCTACTCCCCACAGAGCAGGACTGACTCATTACCAGAGCAGGACTGACTCATTACCACAGCAATCTACTCCCCACAGAGCAGGACTGACTCATTACCAGAGCAGTCTAATCCCCACCGAGCAGGACTGACTCATTACCAGAGCAGTCTACTCTCCATAGAGCAGGACTGACTCATTACTAGAGCAGGACTGACTCATTACCAGAGCAGGACTGACTCATTACCAGGCAGTCTACTCCCCACAGAGCAGGACTGACTCATTACCAGAGCAGGACTGACTCATTACCAGAGCAGTCTACTCCCCACAGAGAAGGACTGACTCATTACCAGAGCAGTCTACTCTCGACAGAGCAGGACTGACTCATTACCAGAGAAGTCTACGCCACACAGAGCAGGACTGACTCATTAACCGAGCAGTCTATTCCCTACAGAGCAGGACTGACTCATTACCAGAGCCGTCTCCTCCCGAAAGAGCAGGACTGACTCATTACCAGAGCAGTCTACTCCCCACAGAGCAGGACTGACTAATTACTAGAGCAAGACTGACTCATTACCAGAGCAGGACTGACTCATTACCAGAGCAGTCTACTCCCCACAGAGCAGGACAGACTCATTACCAGAGCAGGACTGACTCATTAACAGAGCAGTCTACACTCCACAGAGCAGGACTGACTCATTACCAGAGCAGACTACTCACCACAGAGCAGGAGAGACTCATTACCAGAGCAGAACTGACTCATTACCAGAGCAGGACTGACTCATGACCAGAGCAGTCTACTCCCCACAGAGCAGGACTGACTCATTACCAGAGCAGTCTACTCCCCACAGAGAAGGACTGACTCATTACCAGAGCAGTCTACTCCCCACAGAGCAGGACTGACTCATTACCAGAGCAGGACTGACTCATTACCAGAGAAGTCTACTCTCCACAAAGTAGGACTGACTCATTACCAGAGCAGGACTGACTCATTACCAGAGCAGTCTACTCCCCTCCACAGAGCAGGACTGATTCATTACCAGAGCAGTCTACTCCCTACAGAGCAGGACTGACTCATTACCAGAGCAGGACTGACTCATTACAAGAGCAGGACTGACTCATTACCAGAGCAGTCTACTCCCCACAGCTCAGGACTGACTCATTACCAGAGCAGTGTACTCCCCACAGAGCAGGACTGACTCCTTACCAGAGCAGGACTGACTCATTACCAGAGCAGTATACTCCCCACAGAGCAGGACTGACTCATTACCAGAGCAGTCTACTCCCTACAGAGCAGGACTGACTCATTACTAGAGCAGGACTGACTCATTACCAGTTCAGGACTGACTCATTACCAGGCAGTCTACTCCCCAGAGAGCAGGACTGACTCATTACCAGAGCAGGACTGACTCATTACAAGAGCAGTTTACTCCCTACAGAGCAGGACTGACTCATTACCAGAGCAGGACTGACTAATTACCAGAGCAGTCTACTACCCACAGAGCAGAACTAACTCATTACCAGAGCAGAACTGACTCATTACCAGAGCAGGACTGACTCATTACCAGAGCAGTTTACTCCCTACAGAGCAGGACTGACTCATTACCAGAGCAGGACTGACTAATTACCAGAGCAGTGTACTACCCACAGAGCAGGACTGACTCATTACGAGAAGTTACGCCCCACAGAGCAGGACTGACTCATTACCAGAGCAGGACTGACTCATTACCAGAGCAGTGTTCTCTCCACAGAGCAGGACTGACTCATTACCAGAGAAGTCTACGCTCGACAGAGCAGGACTGACTCATTACCAGAGAAGTCTACGCCCCACAGAGCAGGACTGACTCATTAACCAGAGCAGTCTACTCCCTACAGAGCAGGACTGACTCATTACCAGAGCAGTCTACTCCCGAAAGAGCAGGACTGACTCATTACCAGAGCAGTCTACTCCCCACAGAGCAGGACTGACTAATTACTAGAGCAAGATGACTCATTACCAGAGCAGGACTGACTCATTACCAGAGCAGTCTACTCCCCACAGAGCAGGACAGACTATACAGAGCAGGACTGACTCATTAACAGAGCAGTCTACACTCCACAGAGCAGACTGACTATTACCAGTGCAGAACTGACTCATTACCAGAGCAGACTACGTCACACAGAGCAGGTCAGAGCAGACTGACTCATTACCAGAGCAGGACTGACTCATGACCAGAGCAGTCTACTCCCCACAGAGCAGGACTGACTCATTACCAGAGCAGTCTACTCCCCACAGAGCAGGACTGACTCATTACCAGAGCAGTCTACTCCCCACAGAGCAGGACTGACTCATTACCAGAGCAGGACTGACTCATTACCAGAGCAGTCTACTACTTCACAAAGTAGGACTGACTCATTACCAGAGCAGGACTGACTCATTACCAGATACCTCCACAGAGCAGGACTGATTCATTACCAGAGCAGTCTACTCCCCACAGAGCAGGACTGACTCATTACCAGAGCAGGACTACTCCTTACAGAGCAGGACTGACTCATTACCAGAGCAGTCTACTCCCCACAGAGCAGGACTGACTCATTACCAGAGCAGTGTACTCCCCACAGAGCAGGACTGACTCTTACCAGAGCAGGACTGACTCATTACCAGAGCAGTATACTCCCCACAGAGCAGGACTGACTCATTACCAGAGCAGTCTACTCCCCACAGAGCAGGACTGACTCATTACTAGAGCAGGACTGACTCATTACCAGTTCAGGACTGACTCATTACCAGGCAGTCTACTCCCCACAGAGCAGGACTGACTCATTACCAGAGCAGGACTGACTCATTACAAGAGCAGTTTACTCCCTACAGAGCAGGACTGACTCACCAGAGCAGGACTGACTAATTACCAGAGCAGTCTACTACCCACAGAGCAGGACTGACTCATTACCAGAGCAGAACTGACTCATTACCAGAGCAGGACTGACTCATTACCAGAGCAGTAACAGAGCAGGACTGACTCATTACCAGAGCAGGACTGACTAATTACCAGAGCAGTCTACTACCCACGCTCAGAGCAGGACTGACTCATTACCAGAGCAGGACTGACTCATTACCAGAGCAGTGTTCTCCCCACAGAGAAGGACTGACTCATTACCAGAGCAGTCTACGCTCCACAGAGCAGGACTGACTCATTACCAGAGCAGTCTACGCCATACAGAGCAGGACTGACTCATTACCAGAGAAGTCTACTCCCTACAGAGCAGGAATGACTCTTACCAGAGCAGTCTACTCGCCACAGAGCAGGACTGACTCATTACCAGAGCAGTCTACTCCCTACAGAGCAGGACTGACTTATTACCAGAGCAGGACTGAGTCATTACCAGAGCAGTCTACTCCCCACAGAGCAGGACTGACTCATTACCAGAGCAGTCTACTCCCCACAGTGCAGGACTGGCTCATTACCAGAGCAGTCTACTGTCCACAGAGCAGGACTGACTCATTACCAGAGCAGGACTGACTCATGACCAGAGCAGTCTACTCCCCACAGAGCAGGACTGACTCATTACCAGAGCAGTCTACTCCCCACAGAGCAGGACTGACTCATTACCAGAGCAGTCTACTCCCCACAGAGCAGGACTGACTCATTACCAGAGCAGGACTGACTAATTACCAGAGCAGTCTACTACCCACAGAGCAGAACTAACTCATTACTAGAGCAGGACTGACTCATTACCAGAGCAGGACTGACTCATTACCAGGCAGTGTTCTCTCCACAGAGCAGGACTGACTCATTACCAGAGAAGTCTACGCCCCACAGAGCAGGACTGACTCATTACCAGAGCAGTCTACTCCCTACAGAGCAGGACTGACTCATTACCAGAGAAGTCTACTCCCTACAGAGCAGGAATGACTCTTACCAGAGCAGTCTACTCGCCACAGTGCAGGACTGACTCATTACCAGAGCAGTCTACTCCCCACAGAGCAGGACTGACTCATTACCAGAGCAGGACTGACTCATTACCACAGCAATCTACTCCCCACACTTAGCAGGACTGACTCATTACCAGAGCAGTCTAACCCCCACCGAGCAGGACTGACTCATTACCAGAGCAGTCTACTCCCCACAGAGCAGGACTGACTCATTACTAGAGCAGGACTGACTCATTACCAGAGCAGGACTGACTCATTACCAGGCAGTCTACTCCCCACAGAGCAGGACTGACTAATTACCAGAGCAGGACTGACTCATTACCAGAGCAGTCTACTCCCCACAGAGAAGGACTGACTCATTACCAGAGCAGTCTACTCTCGACAGAGCAGGACTGACTCATTACCAGAGAAGTCTACGCCACACAGAGCAGGACTGACTCATTAACCGAGCAGTCTATTCCCTACAGAGCAGGACTGACTCCTTACCAGAGCAGTCTACTCCCCACAGAGCAGGACTGACTCATTACCAGAGCAGTCTACTCCCTACAGAGCAGGACTGACTTATTACCAGAGCAGGACTGAGTCATTACCAGAGCAGTCTACTCCCCACAGAGCAGGACTGACTCATTACCAGAGCAGTCTACTCCCCACAGTGCAGGACTGGCTCATTACCAGAGCAGTCTACTGTCCACAGAGCAGGACTGACTCATTACCAGAGCAGGACTGACTCATGACCAGAGCAGTCTACTCCCCACAGAGCAGGACTGACTCATTACCAGAGCAGTCTACTCCCCACAGAGCAGGACTGACTCATTACCAGAGCAGTCTACTCCCCACAGAGCAGGACTGACTCATTACCAGAGCAGGACTGACTCATTACAAGAGAAGTCTACTCTCCACAAAGTAGGACTGACTCATTACCAGAGCAGGAGTGGCTCATTACCAGAGCAGTCTACTCTCCACAGAGCAGGACTGACTCATTACCAGAGCAGGACTGACTCATGACCAGAGCAGTCTACTCCCCACAGAGCAGGACTGACTCATTACCAGAGCAGACTACTCGCCACAGAGCTGGACTGACTCATTACCAGAGCAGTCTACTCCCCACAGAGCAGGACTGACTCATTACCAGAGCAGGACTGACTCATTACCAGAGAAGTCTTCTCTCAACAAAGTAGGACTGACTCATTACCAGAGCAGGACTGACTCATTACCAGAGCAGTCTACTCCCCTCCACAGAGCAGGACTGATTCATTACCAGAGCAGTCTACTCCCTACAGAGCAGGACTGACTCATTACCAGAGCAGGACTGACTCATTACAAGAGCAGGACTGACTCATTACCAGAGCAGTCTACTCCCCACAGCTCAGGACTGACTCATTACCAGAGCAGTGTACTCCCCACAGAGCAGGACTGACTCCTTACCAGAGCAGGACTGACTCATTACCAGAGCAGTATACTCCCCACAGAGCAGGACTGACTCATTACCAGAGCAGTCTACTCCCTACAGAGCAGGACTGACTCATTACTAGAGCAGGACTGACTCATTACCAGGGCAGGACTGACTCATTAACAGGCAGTCTACTTCCCACCGAGCAGGACTGACTCATTACCAGAGCAGTCTACTCCCCACAGAGCAGGACTGACTCATTACTAGAGCAGGACTGACTCATTACCAGAGCAGGACTGACTCATTACCAGGCAGTCTACTCCCCACAGAGCAGGACTGACTAATTACCAGAGCAGGACTGACTCATTACCAGAGCAGTCTACTCCCCACAGAGAAGGACTGACTCATTACCAGAGCAGTCTACTCTCGACAGAGCAGGACTGACTCATTACCAGAGAAGTCTACGCCACACAGAGCAGGACTGACTCATTAACCGAGCAGTCTATTCCCTACAGAGCAGGACTGACTCCTTACCAGAGCAGTCTACTCCCCACAGAGCAGGACTGACTCATTACCAGAGCAGTCTACTCCCTACAGAGCAGGACTGACTTATTACCAGAGCAGGACTGAGTCATTACCAGAGCAGTCTACTCCCCACAGAGCAGGACTGACTCATTACCAGAGCAGTCTACTCCCCACAGTGCAGGACTGGCTCATTACCAGAGCAGTCTACTGTCCACAGAGCAGGACTGACTCATTACCAGAGCAGGACTGACTCATGACCAGAGCAGTCTACTCCCCACAGAGCAGGACTGACTCATTACCAGAGCAGTCTACTCCCCACAGAGCAGGACTGACTCATTACCAGAGCAGTCTACTCCCCACAGAGCAGGACTGACTCATTACCAGAGCAGGACTGACTCATTACAAGAGAAGTCTACTCTCCACAAAGTAGGACTGACTCATTACCAGAGCAGGAGTGGCTCATTACCAGAGCAGTCTACTCTCCACAGAGCAGGACTGACTCATTACCAGAGCAGGACTGACTCATGACCAGAGCAGTCTACTCCCCACAGAGCAGGACTGACTCATTACCAGAGCAGACTACTCGCCACAGAGCTGGACTGACTCATTACCAGAGCAGTCTACTCCCCACAGAGCAGGACTGACTCATTACCAGAGCAGGACTGACTCATTACCAGAGAAGTCTTCTCTCCACAAAGTAGGACTGACTCATTACCAGAGCAGGACTGACTCATTACCAGAGCAGTCTACTCCCCTCCACAGAGCAGGACTGATTCATTACCAGAGCAGTCTACTCCCTACAGAGCAGGACTGACTCATTACCAGAGCAGGACTGACTCATTACAAGAGCAGGACTGACTCATTACCAGAGCAGTCTACTCCCCACAGCTCAGGACTGACTCATTACCAGAGCAGTGTACTCCCCACAGAGCAGGACTGACTCCTTACCAGAGCAGGACTGACTCATTACCAGAGCAGTATACTCCCCACAGAGCAGGACTGACTCATTACCAGAGCAGTCTACTCCCTACAGAGCAGGACTGACTCATTACTAGAGCAGGACTGACTCATTACCAGGGCAGGACTGACTCATTAACAGGCAGTCTACTTCCCACAGAGCAGGACTGACTCATTACCAGAGCAGGACTGACTCATTACAAGAGCAGTCTACTACCCACAGAGCAGAACTAACTCATTACCAGAGCAGAACTGAATCATTACCAGAGCAGGACTGACTCATTACCAGAGCAGTTTACTCCCTACAGAGCAGGACTGACTCATTACCAGAGCAGGACTGACAAATTACCAGAGCAGTCTACTACCCACAGAGCAGAACTAACTCATTACTTGAGCAGGACTGACTCATTACCAGAGCAGGACTGACTCATTACCAGGCAGTGTTCTCTCCACAGAGCAGGACTGACTCATTACCAGAGAAGTCTACGCCCCACAGAGCAGGACTGACTCATTACCAGAGCAGTCTACTCCCTACAGAGCAGGACTGACTCATTACCAGAGCAGGACTGACTCATTACCACAGCAATCTACTCCCCACAGAGCAGGACTGACTCATTACCAGAGCAGTCTAACCCCCACAGAGCAGGACTGACTCATTACCAGAGCAGTCTACTCCCCACAGAGCAGGACTGACTCATTACTAGAGCAGGACTGACTCATTACCAGAGCAGGACTGACTCATTACCAGGCAGTCTACTCCCCACAGAGCAGGACTGACTCATTACCAGAGCAGGACTGACTCATTACCAGAGCAGTCTACTCCCCACAGAGAAGGACTGACTCATTACCAGAGCAGTCTACTCTCGACAGAGCAGGACTGACTCATTACCAGAGAATTCTACGCCACACAGAGCAGGACTGACTCATTAACCGAGCAGTCTACTCCCCACAGAGCAGGACTGACTAATTACTAGAGCAAGACTGACTCATTACCAGAGCAGGACTGACTCATTACCAGAGCAGTCTACTCCCCACAGAGCAGGACAGACTCATTACCAGAGCAGGACTGACTCATTAACAGAGCAGTCTACACTCCACAGAGCAGGACTGACTCATTACCAGAGCAGAACTGACTCATTACCAGAGCAGACTACTCCCCACAGAGCAGGAGAGACTCATTACCAGAGCAGAACTGACTCATTACCAGAGCAGGACTGACTCATTACCAGAGCAGTGTACTCCCCACAGTGCAGGACTGACTCATTACCAGAGCAGTCTACTCCCTACAGAGCAGGACTGACTCATTACCAGAGCAGGACTGAGTCATTACCAGAGCAGTCTACTCCCCACAGAGCAGGACTGACTCATTACCAGAGCAGTCTACTCCCCAAAGAGCAGGACTGGCTCATTACCAGAGCAGTCTACTCTCCACAGAGCAGGACTGACTCATTACCAGAGCAGGACTGACTCATGACCAGAGCAGTCTACTCCCCACAGAGCAGGACTTACTCATTACCAGAGCAGTCTACTCCCCACAGAGCAGGACTGACTCATTACCAGAGCAGTCTACTCCCCACAGAGCAGGACTGACTCATTACCAGAGCAGGACTGACTCATTACCAGAGAAGTCTACTCTCCACAAAGTAGGACTGACTCATTACCAGAGCAGGACTGGCTCATTACCAGAGCGGGCTACTCTCCACAGAGCAGGACTGACTCATTATCAGAGCAGGACTGACTCATGACCAGAGCAGTCTACTCCCTACAGAGCAGGACTGACTCATTACCAGAGCAGGACTGAGTCATTACCAGAGCAGTCTACTCCCCACGGAGCAGGACTGACTCATTACCAGAGCAGTCTACTCCCCACAGAGCAGGACTGGCTCATTACCAGAGCAGTCTACTCTCCACAGAGCAGGACTGACTCATTACCAGAGCAGGACTGACACATGACCAGAGCAGTCTACTCCCCACAGAGCAGGACTGACTCATTACCAGAGCAGTCTACTCCCCACAGAGCAGGACTGACTCATTACCAGAGCAGTCTACTCCCCACAGAGCAGGACTGACTCATTACCAGAGCAGGACTGACTCATTACCAGAGAAGTCTACTCTCCACAAAGTAGGACTGACTCATTACCAGAGCAGGACTGGCTCATTACCAGAGCAGGACTGACTCATTACCAGAGCAGGACTGACTCATGACCAGAGCAGTCTACTCCCCACAGAGCAGGACTGACTCATTACCAGAGCAGTCTACTCCCCACAGAGCAGGACTGACTCATTACCAGAGCAGGACTGACTCATTACCAGAGAAGTCTACTCTCCACAAAGTAGGACTGACTCATTACCAGAGCAGGACTGACTCATTACCAGAGCAGTCTACTCCCCACCACAGAGCAGGACAGATTCATTACCAGAGCAGTCTACTCCCTACAGAGCAGGACTGACTCATTACAAGAGCAGGACTGACTCATTACCAGAGCAGTCTACACCCCACAGAGCAGGACTGACTCATTACCAGAGCAGTGTACTCCCCACAGAGCAGGACTGACTCCTTACAAGAGCAGTCTACTCCCCACAGAGCAGGATGAACTCATTACCAGAGCAGTCTACTCTCCACAGAGCAGGACTGACTCATTACCAGAGCAGGACTGACTCATTACCAGAGCAGTCTACTCCCCACAGAGCAGGACTGACTCATTACCAGAACAGTCTACTCCCTACAGAGCAGGACTGACTCATTACAAGAGCAGGACAAACTCATTACCAGAGCAGTCTACTCCCCACAGAGCAGGACTGACTCATTACCAGAGCAGTCTACTCCCCACAGAGCAGGACTGGCTCATTACCAGAGCAGTCTACTCCCCACAGAGAAGGACTGACTAATTACCAGAGCAGGACTGACTCATGACCAGAGCAGTCTACTCCCCACAGAGCAGGACTGACTCATTACCAGAGCAGTCTACTCCCCACAGAGCAGGACTGACTCATTACCAGAGCAGGACTGACTCATTACCAAAGAAGTCTACTCTCCACAAAGTAGGACTGACTCATTACCAGAGCAGGACTGGCTCATTACCAGAGCAGTCTACTCTCCACAGAGCAGGACTGACTCATTACCAGAGCAGGACTGACTCATGATCAGAGCAGTCTACTCCCCACAGAGCAGGACTGACTCATTACAAGAGCAGTCTACTCCCCACAGAGCTGGACTGACTCATTACCAGAGCAGTCTACTCCCCACAGAGCAGGACTGACTCATTACCAGAGCAGTCTACTCCCCACAGAGCAGGACTGACTCATTACCAGAGCAGGACTGACTCATTACCAGAGAAGTCTACTCTCCACAAAGTAGGACTGACTCATTACCAGAGCAGGACTGGCTCATTACCAGAGCAGGACTGACTCATTACCAGAGCAGGACTGACTCATGACCAGAGCAGTCTACTCCCCACAGAGCAGGACTGACTCATTACCAGAGCAGTCTACTCCCCACAGAGCTGGACTGACTCATTACCAGAGCAGTCTACTCCCCACAGAGCAGGACTGACTCATTACCAGAGCAGGACTGACTCATTACCAGAGAAGTCTACTCTCCACAAAGTAGGACTGACTCATTACCAGAGCAGGACTGACTCATTACCAGAGCAGTCTACTCCCCACCACAGAGCAGGACAGATTCATTACCAGAGCAGTCTACTCCCTACAGAGCAGGACTGACTCATTACAAGAGCAGGACAAACTCATTACCAGAGCAGTCTACTCCCCACAGAGCAGGACTGACTCATTACCAGAGCAGTCTACTACCCACAGAGCAGGACTGGCTCATTACCAGAGCAGTCTACTCCCCACAGAGAAGGACTGACTAATTACCAGAGCAGGACTGACTCATGACCAGAGCAGTCTACTCCCCACAGAGCAGGACTGACTCATTACCAGAGCAGTCTACTCCCCACAGAGCAGGACTGACTCATTACCAGAGCAGGACTGACTCATTACCAGAGAAGTCTACTCTCCACAAAGTAGGACTGACTCATTACCAGAGCAGGACTGGCTCATTACCAGAGCAGTCTACTCTCCACAGAGCAGGACTGACTCATTACCAGAGCAGGACTGACTCATGATCAGAGCAGTCTACTCCCCACAGAGCAGGACTGACTCATTACAAGAGCAGTCTACTCCCCACAGAGCTGGACTGACTCATTACCAGAGCAGTCTACTCCCCACAGAGCAGGACTGACTCATTACCAGAGCAGTCTACTCCCCACAGAGCAGGACTGACTCATTACCAGAGCAGGACTGACTCATTACCAGAGAAGTCTACTCTCCACAAAGTAGGACTGACTCATTACCAGAGCAGGACTGGCTCATTACCAGAGCAGGACTGACTCATTACCAGAGCAGGACTGACTCATGACCAGAGCAGTCTACTCCCCACAGAGCAGGACTGACTCATTACCAGAGCAGTCTACTCCCCACAGAGCTGGACTGACTCATTACCAGAGCAGTCTACTCCCCACAGAGCAGGACTGACTCATTACCAGAGCAGGACTGACTCATTACCAGAGAAGTCTACTCTCCACAAAGTAGGACTGACTCATTACCAGAGCAGGACTGACTCATTACCAGAGCAGTCTACTCCCCACCACAGAGCAGGACAGATTCATTACCAGAGCAGTCTACTCCCTACAGAGCAGGACTGACTCATTACAAGAGCAGGACTGACTCATTACCAGAGCAGTCTACTCCCCACAGAGCAGGACTGACTCATTACCAGAGCAGTGTACTCCCCACAGAGCAGGACTGACTCCTTACCAGAGCAGTCTACTCCCAACAGAGCAGGATGAACTCATTACCAGAGCAGTCTACTCTCCACAGAGCAGGACTGACTCATTACCAGAGCAGGACTGACTCATTACCAGAGCAGTCTACTCCCCACAGAGCAGGACTGACTCATTACCAGAGCAGTCTACTCCCCACAGAGCAGGACTGGCTCATTACCAGAGCAGTCTACTCCCCACAGAGAAGGACTGACTAATTACCAGAGCAGGACTGACTCATGACCAGAGCAGTCTACTCCCCACAGAGCAGGACTGACTCATTACCAGAGCAGGACTGACTCATTACCAGAGCAGTCTACTCCCCACCACAGAGCAGGACAGATTCATTACCAGAGCAGTCTACTCCCTACAGAGCAGGACTGACTCATTACAAGAGCAGGACTGACTCATTACCAGAGCAGTGTACTCCCCACAGAGCAGGACTGACTCCTTACCAGAGCAGTCTACTCCCCACAGAGCAGGATGAACTCATTACCAGAGCAGTCTACTCTCCACAGAGCAGGACTGACTCATTACCAGAGCAGGACTGACTCATTACCAGAGCAGTCTACTCCCCACAGAGCAGGACTGACTCATTACCAGAGCAGTCTACTCCCCACAGAGCAGGACTGGCTCATTACCAGAGCAGTCTACTCCCCACAGAGAAGGACTGACTAATTACCAGAGCAGGACTGACTCATGACCAGAGCAGTCTACTCCCCACAGAGCAGGACTGACTCATTACCAGAGCAGTCTACTCCCCACAGAGCAGGACTGACTCATTACCAGAGCAGTCTACTCCCCACAGAGCAGGACTGACTCATTACCAGAGCAGGACTGACTCATTACCAGAGAAGTCTACTCTCCACAAAGTAGGACTGACTCATTACCAGAGCAGGACTGGCTCATTACCAGAGCAGTCTACTCTCCACAAAGCAGGACTGACTCATTACCAGAGCAGGACTGACTCATGATCAGAGCAGTCTACTCCCCACAGAGCAGGACTGACTCATTACCAGAGCAGTCTACTCCCCACAGAGCTGGACTGACTCATTACCAGAGCAGTCTACTCCCCACAGAGCAGGACTGACTCATTACCAGAGCAGGACTGACTCATTACCAGAGAAGTCTACTCTCCACAAAGTAGGACTGACTCATTACCAGAGCAGGACTGACTCATTACCAGAGCAGTCTACTCCCCTCCACAGAGCAGGACTGATTCATTACCAGAGCAGTCTACTCCCTACAGAGCAGGACTGACTCATTACCAGAGCAGGATTGACTCATTACAAGAGCAGGACTGACTCATTACCAGAGCAGTCTACTCCCCACAGCTCAGGACTGACTCATTACCAGAGCAGTGTACTCCCCACAGAGCAGGACTGACTCCTTACCAGAGCAGGACTGACTCATTACCAGAGCAGTATACTCCCCACAGAGCAGGACTGACTCATTACCAGAGCAGTCTACTCCCTACAGAGCAGGACTGACTCATTACTAGAGCAGGACTGACTCATTACCAGAGCAGGACTGATTCATTACCAGGCAGTCTACTCCCCACAGAGCAGGACTGACTCATTACCAGAGCAGGACTGACTCATTACAAGAGCAGTTTACTCCCTACAGAGCAGGACTGACTCATTACCAGAGCAGGTTTGACTAATTACCAGAGCAGTCTACTACCCACAGAGCAGAACTAACTCATTACCAGAGCAGAACTGACTCATTACCAGAGCTGGACTGACTCATTACCAGAGCAGTTTACTCCCTACAGAGCAGGACTGACTCATTACCAGAGCAGGACTGACTAATTACCAGAGCAGTCTACTACCCACAGAGCAGAACTAACTCATTACTTGAGCAGGACTGACTCATTACCAGAGCAGGACTGACTCATTACCAGGCAGTGTTCTCTCCACAGAGCAGGACTGACTCATTACCAGAGAAGTCTACGCCCCACAGAGCAGGACTGACTCATTACCAGAGCAGTCTACTCCCTACAGAGCAGGACTGACTCATTACCAGAGCAGTCTACTCCCCTCCACAGAGCAGGACTGATTCATTACCAGAGCAGTCTACTCCCTACAGAGCAGGACTGACTCATTACCAGAGCAGGATTGACTCATTACAAGAGCAGGACTGACTCATTACCAGAGCAGTCTACTCCCCACAGCTCAGGACTGACTCATTACCAGAGCAGTGTACTCCCCACAGAGCAGGACTGACTCCTTACCAGAGCAGGACTGACTCATTACCAGAGCAGTATACTCCCCACAGAGCAGGACTGACTCATTACCAGAGCAGTCTACTCCCTACAGAGCAGGACTGACTCATTACTAGAGCAGGACTGACTCATTACCAGAGCAGGACTGATTCATTACCAGGCAGTCTACTCCCCACAGAGCAGGACTGACTCATTACCAGAGCAGGACTGACTCATTACAAGAGCAGTTTACTCCCTACAGAGCAGGACTGACTCATTACCAGAGCAGGTTTGACTAATTACCAGAGCAGTCTACTACCCACAGAGCAGAACTAACTCATTACCAGAGCAGAACTGACTCATTACCAGAGCTGGACTGACTCATTACCAGAGCAGTTTACTCCCCTACAGAGCAGGACTGACTCATTACCAGAGCAGGACTGACTAATTACCAGAGCAGTCTACTACCCACAGAGCAGAACTAACTCATTACTTGAGCAGGACTGACTCATTACCAGAGCAGGACTGACTCATTACCAGGCAGTGTTCTCTCCACAGAGCAGGACTGACTCATTACCAGAGAAGTCTACGCCCCACAGAGCAGGACTGACTCATTACCAGAGCAGTCTACTCCCTACAGAGCAGGACTGACTCATTACCAGAGCAGGACTGACTCATTACCACAGCAATCTACTCCCCACAGAGCAGGACTGACTCATTACCAGAGCAGTCTAACCCCCACAGAGCAGGACTGACTCATTACCAGAGCAGTCTACTCCCCACAGAGCAGGACTGACTCATTACTAGAGCAGGACTAACTCATTACCAGAGCAGGACTGACTCATTACCAGGCAGTCTACTCCCCACAGAGCAGGACTGACTCATTACCAGAGCAGGACTGACTCATTACCAGAGCAGTCTACTCCCCACAGAGAAGGACTGACTCATTACCAGAGCAGTCTACTCTCGACAGAGCAGGACTGACTCATTACCAGAGAAGTCTACGCCACACAGAGCAGGACTGACTCATTAACCGAGCAGTCTATTCCCTACAGAGAAGGACTGACTCATTACCAGAGCCGTCTCCTCCCGAAAGAGCAGGACTGACTCATTACCAGAGCAGTCTACTCCCCACAGAGCAGGACTGACTAATTACTAGAGCAAGACTGACTCATTACCAGAGCAGGACTGACTCATTACCAGAGCAGTCTACTCCCCACAGAGCAGGACAGACTCATTACCAGAGCAGGACTGACTCATTAACAGAGCAGTCTACACTCCACAGAGCAGGACTGACTCATTACCAGAGCAGAACTGACTCATTACCAGAGCAGACTACTCCCCACAGAGCAGGAGAGACTCATTACCAGAGCAGAACTGACTCATTACCAGAGCAGGACTGACTCATTACCAGAGCAGTGTACTCCCCACAGAGCAGGACTGACTCCTTACCAGAGCAGTCTACTCCCCACAGAGCAGGACTGACTCATTACCAGAGCAGTCTACTCCCTACAGAGCAGGACTGACTCATTACCAGAGCAGGACTGAGTCATTACCAGAGCAGTCTACTCCCCACAGAGCAGGACTGACTCATTACCAGAGCAGTCTACTCCCCAAAGAGCAGGACTGGCTCATTACCAGAGCAGTCTACTCCCCACAGAGCAGGACTGACTCATTACCAGAGCAGGACTGACTCATTACCAGAACAGTCTACTCCCTACAGAGCAGGACTGACTCATTACAAGAGCAGGACAAACTCATTACCAGAGCAGTCTACTCCCCACAGAGCAGGACTGACTAATTACCAGAGCAGGACTGACTCATGACCAGAGCAGTCTACTCCCCACAGAGCAGGACTGACTCATTACCAGAGCAGTCTACTCCCCACAGAGCAGGACTGACTCATTACCAGAGCAGTCTACTCCCCACAGAGCAGGACTGACTCATTACCAGAGCAGGACTGACTCATTACCAGAGAAGTCTACTCTCCACAAAGTAGGACTGACTCATTACCAGAGCAGGACTGGCTCATTACCAGAGCAGTCTACTCTCCACAGAGCAGGACTGACTCATTACCAGAGCAGGACTGACTCATGATCAGAGCAGTCTACTCCCCACAGAGCAGGACTGACTCATTACCAGAGCAGTCTACTCCCCACAGAACTGGACTGACTCATTACCAGAGCAGTCTACTCCCCACAGAGCAGGACTGACTCATTACCAGAGCAGTCTACTCCCCACAGAGCAGGACTGACTCATTACCAGAGCAAGACTGACTCATTACCAGAGAAGTCTACTCTCCACAAAGTAGGACTGACTCATTACCAGAGCAGGACTGGCTCATTACCAGAGCAGGACTGACTCATTACCAGAGCAGGACTGACTCATGACCAGAGCAGTCTACTCCCCACAGAGCAGAACTGACTCATTACCAGAGCAGTCTACTCCCCACAGAGTTGAACTGACTCATTACCAGAGCAGTCTACTCCCCACAAAGCAGGACTGACTCATTACCAGAGCAGGACTGACTCATTACCAGAGAAGTCTACTCTCCACAAAGTAGGACTGACTCATTACCAGAGCAGAACTGACTCATTACCAGAGCAGTCTACTCCCCACCACAGAGCAGGACAGATTCATTACCAGAGCAGTCTACTCCCTACAGAGCAGGACTGACTCATTACAAGAGCAGGACTGACTCATTACCAGAGCAGTCTACTCCCCGCAGAGCAGGACTGACTCATTACCAGAGCAGTGTACTCCCCACAGAGCAGGACTGACTCCTTACCAGAGCAGTCTACTCCCCACAGAGCAGGATGAACTCATTACCAGAGCAGTCTACTCTCCACAGAGCAGGACTGACTCATTACCAGAGCAGGACTGACTCATTACCAGAGCAGTCTACTCCCCACAGAGCAGGACTGACTCATTACCAGAACAGTCTACTCCCTACAGAGCAGGACTGACTCATTACAAGAGCAGGACAAACTCATTACCAGAGCAGTCTACTCCCCACAGAGCAGGACTGACTCATTACCAGAGCAGTCTACTCCCCACAGAGCAGGACTGGCTCATTACCAGAGCAGTCTACTCCCCACAGAGAAGGACTGACTAATTACCAGAGAAGAACTGACTCATGACCAGAGCAGTCTACTCCCCACAGAGCAGGACTGACTCATTACCAGAGCAGTCTACTCCCCACAGAGCAGGACTGACTCATTACCAGAGCAGTCTACTCCCCACAGAGCAGGACTGACTCATTACCAGAGCAGGACTGACTCATTACCAGAGAAGTCTACTCTCCACAAAGTAGGACTGACTCATTACCAGAGCAGGACTGACTCATTACCAGAGCAGTCTACTCCCCACCACAGAGCAGGACTGATTGATTACCAGAGCAGTCTACTCCCTACAGAGCAGGACTGACTCATTACCAGAGCAGTCTACTCCCTACAGAGCAGGACTGACTCATTACCAGAGAAGGACTGACTCATTACCAGAGCAGTCTTCTCCCCACAGAGCAGGACTGACTCATTACCAGAGCAGTCTACTCCCCACAGAGCAGGACGAACTCATTACCAGAGCAGTCTACTCTCCACAGAGCAAGACTGACTCATTACCAGAGCAAGACGAACTCATTACCAGAGCAGTCTACTCCCCACAGAGCAGTACTGACATATAACAAGAGCAGGACTGACTCATTACCAGAGAAGTCTACTCCCCAAAGAGCAGGACTGACTCATTACAAGAGCAGTCTACCCCCCACAGTGCAGGACTGACTCATTACCAGAGCAGTGTACTCCCCACAGAGCAGGATGAACTCATTACCAGAGCAGTCTACTCTCCACAGAGCAGGACTGACTCATTACCAGAGCAGGACTGACTCATTACCAGAGCAGTCTACTCCCCACAGAGCAGGACTGACTCATTACCAGAGCAGGACTCACTCATTACCAGAGAAGTCTACTCTCCACAAAGTAGGACTGACTCATTACCAGAGCAGGACTGACTCATTACCAGAGCAGTCTACTCCCCACCACAGAGCAGGACAGATTCATTACCAGAGCAGTCTACTCCCTACAGAGCAGGACTGACTCATTACAAGAGCAGGACTGACTCATTACCAGAGCAGTCTACTCCCCACAGAGCAGGACTGACTCATTACCAGAGCAGTGTACTCCCCACAGAGCAGGACTGACTCCTTACCAGAGCAGTCTACTCCCCACAGAGCAGGACTGACTCATTACCAGAGCAGGACTGACTCATTACCAGAGAAGTCTACTCTCCACAAAGTAGGACTGACTCATTACCAGAGCAGGACTGGCTCATTACCAGAGCAGGACTGACTCATTACCAGAGCAGGACTGACTCATGACCAGAGCAGTCTACTCCCCACAGAGCAGGACTGACTCATTACCAGAGCAGTCTACTCCCCACAGAGCTGGACTGACTCATTACCAGAGCAGTCTACTCCCCACAGAGCAGGACTGACTCATTACCAGAGCAGGACTGACTCATTACCAGAGAAGTCTACTCTCCACAAAGTAGGACTGACTCAATACCAGAGCAGGACTGACTCATTACCAGAGCAGTCTACTCCCCACCACAGAGCAGGACAGATTCATTACCAGAGCAGTCTACTCCCTACAGAGCAGGACTGACTCATTACAAGAGCAGGACTGACTCATTACCAGAGCAGTCTACTCCCCACAGAGCAGGACTGACTCATTACCAGAGCAGTGTACTCCCCACAGAGCAGGACTGACTCCTTACCAGAGCAGTCTACTCCCCACAGAGCAGGATGAACTCATTACCAGAGCAGTCTACTCTCCACAGAGCAGGACTGACTCATTACCAGAGCAGGACTGACTCATTACCAGAACAGTCTACTCCCTACAGAGCAGGACTGACTCATTACAAGAGCAGGACAAACTCATTACCAGAGCAGTCTACTCCCCACAGAGCAGGACTGACTCATTACCAGAGCAGTCTACTCCCCACAGAGCAGGACTGGCTCATTACCAGAGCAGTCTACTCCCCACAGAGAAGGACTGACTAATTACCAGAGCAGGACTGACTCATGACCAGAGCAGTCTACTCCCCACAGAGCAGGACTGACTCATTACCAGAGCAGTCTACTCCCCACAGAGCAGGACTGACTCATTACCAGAGCAGTCTACTCCCCACAGAGCAGGACTGACTCATTACCAGAGCAGGACTGACTCATTACCAGAGAAGTCTACTCTCCACAAAGTAGGACTGACTCATGATCAGAGCAGTCTACTCCCCACAGAGCAGGACTGACTCATTACCAGAGCAGTCTACTCCCCACAGAGCTGGACTGACTCATTACCAGAGCAGTCTACTCCCCACAGAGCAGGACTGACTCATTACCAGAGCAGGACTGACTCATTACCAGAGAAGTCTACTCTCCACAAAGTAGGACTGACTCATTACCAGAGCAGTCTACTCCCCACCACAGAGCAGGACTGATTGATTACCAGAGCAGTCTACTCCCTACAGAGCAGGACTGACTCATTACCAGAGCAGGACTGACTCATTACAAGAGCAGGACTGACTCATTACCAGAGCAGTCTTCTCCCCACAGAGCAGGACTGACTCATTACCAGAGCAGTGTGCTCCCCACAGAGCAGGACTGACTCCTTACCAGAGCAGTCTACTCCCCACAGAGCAGGATGAACTCATTACCAGAGCAGTCTACTCTCCACAGAGCAGGACTGACTCATTACCAGAGCAGTATACTCCCCACAGAGCAGGACTGACTCATTACCAGAGCAGTCTACTCCCTACAGAGCAGGACTGACTCATTACCAGAGCAGGACTGAGTCATTACCAGAGCAGTCTACTCCCCACGGAGCAGGACTGACTCATTACCAGAGCAGTCTATTCCCCACAGAGCAGGACTGGCTCATTACCAGAGCAGTCTACTCTCCACAGAGCAGGACTGACTCATTACCAGAGCAGGACTGACTCATTACCAGAGCAGTCTACTCCCCACAGAGCAGGACTGACTCATTACCAGAGCAGTCTACTCCCCACAGAGCAGGACTGACTCATTACCAGAGCAGACTACTCCCCACAGAGCAGGACTGACTCATTACCAGAGCAAGACTGACTCATTACCAGAGAAGTCTACTCTCCACAAAGTAGGACTGACTCATTACCAGAGCAGGACTGGCTCATTACCAGAGCAGGACTGACTCATTACCAGAGCAGGACTGACTCATGACCAGAGCAGTCTACTCCCCACAGAGCAGGACTGACTCATTACCAGAGCAGTCTACTCCCCACAGAGTTGGACTGACTCATTACCAGAGCAGTCTACTCCCCACAGAGCAGGACTGACTCATTACCAGAGCAGGACTGTCTCATTACCAGAGAAGTCTACTCTCCACAAAGTAGGACTGACTCATTACCAGAGCAGGACTGACTCATTACCAGAGCAGTCTACTCCCCACAGAGCAGGACTGACTCATTACCAGAACAGTCTACTCCCTACAGAGCAGGACTGACTCATTACAAGAGCAGGACAAACTCATTACCAGAGCAGTCTACTCCCCACAGAGCAGGACTGACTCATTACCAGAGCAGTCTACTCCCCACAGAGCAGGACTGGCTCATTACCAGAGCAGTCTACTCCCCACAGAGAAGGACTGACTAATTACCAGAGCAGGACTGACTCATGACCAGAGCAGTCTACTCCCCACAGAGCAGGACTGACTCATTACCAGAGCAGTCTACTCGCCACAGTGCAGGACTGATTCATTACCAGAGCAGTCTACTCCCCACAGAGCAGGACTGACTCATTATCAGAGCAGGACTGACTCATTAACAGAGCAATCTACTTTTCACAGAGCAGGACTGACTCATTACCAGGGCAGTCTACCCCCCACAGAGCAGGACTAACTCATTACCAGAGCAGTCTACTCCCCACAGAGCAGAACTGACTTATAACCAGAGCAGGACTGACTCATTACCAGAGCAATCTACTCTCCACAGAACAGGACTGACTCATTGCCAGGGCAGTCTACCCCCCACAGAGCAGGACTAACTCATTACCAGAGCAGTCTACTCCCCACAGAGCAGATCTGACTTATAACCAGAGCAGGACTGACTCATTACCAGAGAAGTCTACTCCCAAAAGAGCAGAGCTGACTCATTACCAGAGCAGTCTACCCCCCACAGTGCAGGACTGACTCATTACCAGAGCAGTGTACTCCCCACAGAGCAGGACTGACTCCTTACCAGAGCAGTCTACTCCCCACAGAGCAGGATGAACTCATTACCAGAGCAGTCTACTCTCCACAGAGCAAGAATGACTCATTACCAGAGCAAGACGAACTCATTACCAGAGCAGTCTACTCCCCACAGAGCAGGACTGACTCATTACCAGAGCAGTCTACTCCCTACAGAGCAGGACTGACTCATTACCAGAGAAGGACTGACTCATTACCAGAGCAGTCTACTCCCCACAGAGCAGGACTGACTCATTACCAGAGCAGTCTACTCCCCACAGAGCAGGACGAACTCATTACCAGAGCAGTCTACTCTCCACAGAGCAAGACTGACTCATTACCAGAGCAAGACGAACTCATTACCAGAGCAGTCTACTCCCAACAGAGCAGTACTGACTTATAACCAGAGAAGGACTGACTCATTACCAGAGAAGTCTACTCCCCAAAGAGCAGGACTGACTCATTACAAGAGCAGTCTACCCCCCACAGTGCAGGACTAACTCATTACCAGAGCAGTCTACTCCCCACAGAGCAGAACTGACTTATAACCAGAGCAGGACTGACTCATTACCAGAGCATTCTACTCCCCACCGAGCAGGACTGACTCATTATCAGATCAGGACTGACTCATTACCTGAGCAGGACTGACTCATTACCAGGCAGTCTACTCCCCACAGAGCAGGACTGACTCATCACCAGAGCAGGAATGACTCATTACCAGAGAAGTCTACTCCCCAAAGAGCAGGACTGACTCATTCCCAGAGCAGTCTACCCCCCACAGAGCAGGACTGGCTCATTACCAGAGCAGTCTACTCCCCACAGAGCAGGACTGGCTCATTACCAGAGCAGTCTACTCTCCACAGAGCAGGACTGACTCATTACCAGAGCAGGACTGACTCAAGACCAGAGCAGTCTACTCCCCACAGAGCAGGACTGACTCATTACCATAGCAGTCTACTCCCTACAGAGCAGGACTGACACATTACCAGAGAAGGACTGACTCATTACCAGAGCAGTCTACTCCCCACAGAGCAGGACTGACTCATTACCAGAGCAGTCTACTCCCCACAGAGCAGGACTGACTCATTACCAGAGCAGTCTACTCCCCACAGAGCAGGAATGACTCATTACCAGAGCAGTCTACTCCCTACAGAGCAGGAATGACTCATTACCAGAGCAGTCTACTCGCCACAGTGCAGGACTGATTCATTACCAGAGCAGTCTACTCCCCACAGAGCAGGACTGACTCATTATCAGAGCAGGACTTACTCATTACCAGAGCAATCTACTCTCCACAGAGCAGGACTGACTCATTACCAGGGCAGTCTACCCCCCACAGAGCAGGACTAACTCATTACCAGAGCAGTCTACTCCCCACAGAGCAGAACTGACTTATAACCAGAGCAGGACTGACTCATTACCAGAGCATTCTACTCCCCACCGAGCAGGACTGACTCATTATCAGAGCAGGACTGACTCATTACCTGAGCAGGACTGACTCATTACCAGGCAGTCTACTCCCCACAGAGCAGGACTGACTCATCACCAGAGCAGGAATGACTCATTACCAGAGAAGTCTACTCCCCAAAGAGCAGGACTGACTCATTCCCAGAGCAGTCTACCCCCACAGAGCAGGACTGGCTCATTACCAGAGCAGTCTACTCCCCACAGAGCAGGACTGGCTCATTACCAGAGCAGTCTACTCTCCACAGAGCAGGACTGACTCATTACCAGAGCAGGACTGACTCAAGACCAGAGCAGTCTACTCCCCACAGAGCAGGACTGACTCATTACCATAGCAGTCTACTCCCTACAGAGCAGGACTGACACATTACCAGAGAAGGACTGACTCATTACCAGAGCAGTCTACTCCCCACAGAGCAGGACTGACTCATTACCAGAGCAGTCTACTCCCCACAGAGCAGGACTGACTCATTACCAGAGCAGTCTACTCCCCACAGAGCAGGAATGACTCATTACCAGAGCAGTCTACTCCTTACAGAGCAGGAATGACTCATTACCAGAGCAGTCTACTCGCCACAGTGCAGGACTGACTCATTACCAGAGCAGTCTACTCCCCACAGAGCAGGACTGACTCATTACCAGAGCAGGACTGACTCATTACCAGAGCAATCTACTCTCCACAGAACAGGACTGACTCATTGCCAGGGCAGTCTACCCCCCACAGAGCAGGACTAACTCATTACCAGAGCAGTCTACTCCCCACAGAGCAGAACTGACTTATAACCAGAGCAGGACTGACTCATTACCAGAGAAGTCTACTCCCCAAAGAGCAGGACTGACTCATTACAAGAGCAGTCTAACCCCCACAGTGCAGGACTGACTCATTACCAGAGCAGTGTACTCCCCACAGAGCAGGACTTACTCCTTACCAGAGCAGTCTACTCCGCACAGAGCAGGATGAACTCATTACCAGAGCAGTCTACCTTCCACAGAGCAAGACTGACTCATTACCAGAGCAAGACAAACTCATTACCAGAGCAGTCTACTCCCCACAGAGCAGGACTGACTCATTACGAGAGCAGTCTACTCCCTACAGAGCAGGACTGACTCATTACCAGAGCAGGATTGACTCATTACCAGAGTAGTCTACTCCCCACAGAGCAGGACTGACTCATTACAAGAGCAGTCTACTCCCTACAGAGCAGGACTGACTCATTACAAGAGCAGGACTGACTCATTACCAGAGCAGTCTACTCCCCACAGAGCAGGACTGACTCATTACCAGAGCAGTCTACTCCCCACAGAGCAGGACTGGCTCATTACCAGAGCAGTCTACTCTCCACAGAGCAGGACTGACTCATTACCAGAGCAGGACTGACTCATGACCAGAGCAGTCTACTCCCCACAGAGCAGGACTGACTCATTACCAGAGCAGTCTACTCCCTACAGAGCAGGACTGACTTATAACCAGAGCAGGACTGACTCATTACCAGAGCAGTCTACTCCCCACAGAGCAGGACTGACTCATTACCAGAGCAGTCTACTCCCCACAGAGCAGGAATGACTCATTACCAGAGCAGTCTACTCCTTACAGAGCAGGAATGACTCATTACCAGAGCAGTCTACTCGCCACAGTGCAGGACTGACTCATTACCAGAGCAGTCTACTCCCCACAGAGCAGGACTGACTCATTACCAGAGCAGGACTGACTCATTACCAGAGCAATCTACTCTCCACAGAACAGGACTGACTCATTGCCAGGGCAGTCTACCCCCCACAGAGCAGGACTAACTCATTACCAGAGCAGTCTACTCCCCACAGAGCAGAACTGACTTATAACCAGAGCAGGACTGACTCATTACCAGAGAAGTCTACTCCCCAAAGAGCAGGACTGACTCATTACAAGAGCAGTCTAACCCCCACAGTGCAGGACTGACTCATTACCAGAGCAGTGTACTCCCCACAGAGCAGGACTTACTCCTTACCAGAGCAGTCTACTCCGCACAGAGCAGGATGAACTCATTACCAGAGCAGTCTACCTTCCACAGAGCAAGACTGACTCATTACCAGAGCAAGACAAACTCATTACCAGAGCAGTCTACTCCCCACAGAGCAGGACTGACTCATTACGAGAGCAGTCTACTCCCTACAGAGCAGGACTGACTCATTACCAGAGCAGGATTGACTCATTACCAGAGTAGTCTACTCCCCACAGAGCAGGACTGACTCATTACAAGAGCAGTCTACTCCCTACAGAGCAGGACTGACTCATTACAAGAGCAGGACTGACTCATTACCAGAGCAGTCTACTCCCCACAGAGCAGGACTGACTCATTACCAGAGCAGTCTACTCCCCACAGAGCAGGACTGGCTCATTACCAGAGCAGTCTACTCTCCACAGAGCAGGACTGACTCATTACCAGAGCAGGACTGACTCATGACCAGAGCAGTCTACTCCCCACAGAGCAGGACTGACTCATTACCAGAGCAGTCTACTCCCTACAGAGCAGGACTGACTTATAACCAGAGCAGGACTGACTCATTACCAGAGCAGTCTACTCCCCACAGAGCAGGACTGACTCATTACCAGAGCAGTCTACTCCCCACAGAGGAGGAATGACTCATTACCAGAGCAGTCTACTCCCCACAGAGCAGGACTGACTCATTACGAGAGCAGTCTACTCCCTACAGAGCAGGACTGACTCATTACCAGAGCAGGATTGACTCATTACCAGAGTAGTCTACTCCCCACAGAGCAGGACTGACTCATTACCAGAGCAGTCTACTCCCCACAGAGCAGGACGAACTCATTACCAGAGCAGTCTACTCTCCACAGAGCAAGACTGACTCATTACCAGAGCAAGACGAACTCATTACCAGAGCAGTCTACTCCCAACAGAGCAGTACTGACTTATAACCAGAGCAGGACTGACTCATTACCAGAGAAGTCTACTCCCCAAAGAGCAGGACTGACTCATTACAAGAGCAGTCTACCCCCCACAGTGCAGGACTGACTCATTACCAGAGCAGTGTACTCCCCACAGAGCAGGATGAACTCATTACCAGAGGAGTCTACTCTCCACAGAGCAGGACTGACTCATTACCAGAGCAGGACTGACTCATTACCAGAGCAGTCTACTCCCCACAGAGCAGGACTGACTCATTACCAGAGCAGTCTACTCCCTAAAGAGCAGGCCTGACTCATTACAAGAGCAGGACTGACTCATTACCAGAGCAGTCTACTCCCCACAGAGCAGGAATGACTCATTACCAGAGCAGTCTACTCCCTACAGAGCAGGAATGACTCATTACCAGAGCAGTCTACTCCCCACCACAGAGCAGGACTGATTCATTACCAGAGCAGTCTACTCCCTACAGAGCAGGACTGACTCATTACCAGAGCAGGACTGACTCATTACAAGAGCAGGACTGACTCATTACCAGAGCAGTCTACTCACCACAAAGCAGGACTGACTCATTACCAGAACAGTGTACTCCCCACAGAGCAGGATTGACTCCTTACCAGAGCAGTCTACTCCCCACAGAGCAGGATGAACTCATTACCAGAGCAGTCTAATCTCCACTGAGCAGGACTGACTCATTACCAGAGCAGGACTGACTCATTACCAGAGCAGTCTACTCCCCACAGAGCAGGACTGACTCATTACCAGAGCAGTCTACTCCCTACAGAGCAGGCCTGACTCATTACAAGAGCAGGACTGACTCATTACCAGAGCAGTCTACTCCCCACAGAGCAGGAATGACTCATTACCAGAGCAGTCTACTCCCTACAGAGCAGGAATGACTCATTACCTGAGCAGTCTACTCGCCACAGTGCAGGACTGATTCATTACCAGAGCAGTCTACTCCCCACAGAGCAGGACTGACTCATTATCAGAGCAGGACTGACTCATTACCAGAGCAATCTACTCTCCACAGAGCAGGACTGACTCATTACCAGGGCAGTCTACCCCCCACAGAGCAGGACTAACTCATTACCAGAGCAGTCTACTCCCCACAGAGCAGAACTGACTTATAACCAGAGCAGGACTGACTCATTACCAGGCAGTCTACTCCCCACAGAGCAGGACTGACTCATCACCAGAGCAGGAATGACTCATTACCAGAGAAGTCTACTCCCCAAAGAGCTGGACTGACTCATTCCCAGAGCAGTCTACCCCCCACAGAGCAGGACTGGCTCATTACCATTGCAGTCTACTCCCCACAGAGCAGGACTGGCTCATTACCATAGCAGTCTACTCCCTACAGAGCAGGACTGACACATTACCAGAGAAGGACTGACTCATTACCAGAGCAGTCTACTCCCCACAGAGCAGGACTGACTCATTACCAGAGCAGTCTACTCCCCACAGAGCAGGACTGACTCATTACCAGAGCAGGACTGACTCATTACCAGAGCAATCTACTCTCCACAGAACAGGACTGACTCATTACCAGAGCAGTGTACTCCCCACAGAGCAGGATGAACTCATTACCAGAGCAGTCTACCTTCCACAGAGCAAGACTGACTCATTACCAGAGCAAGACGAACTCATTACCAGAGCAGTCTACTCCCCAAAGAGCAGGACTGACTCATTACCAGAGCAGTCTACTCCCCACTACTCCCCACTGACTCATTACAAGAGCAGTCTACCCCCCACAGTGCAGGACTGACTCATTACCAGAGCAGTGTACTCCCCACAGAGCAGGACTTACTCCTTACCAGAGCAGTCTACTCCCCACAGAGCAGGATGAACTCATTACCAGAGCAGTCTACCTTCCACAGAGCAAGACTGACTCATTACCAGAGCAAGACGAACTCATTACCAGAGCAGTCTACTCCCCAAAGAGCAGGACTGACTCATTACGAGAGCAGTCTACTCCCTACAGAGCAGGACTGACTCATTACCAGAGCAGGACTGACTCATTACCAGAGCAGTCTACTCCCCACAGCGGAGGAATGACTCATTACCAGAGCAGTCTACTCCTTACAGTGCAGGAATGACTCATTACCAGAGCAGTCTACTCGCCACAGTGCAGGACTGACTCATTACCAGAGCAGTCTACTCTCCACAGAGCAGGACTGACTCATTACCAGAGCAGGACTGACTCATTACCAGAGCAATCTACTCTCCACAGAACAGGACTGACTCATTGCCAGGGCAGTCTACCCCCCACAGAGCAGGACTAACTCATTACCAGAGCAGTCTACTCCCCACAGAGCAGAACTGACTTATAACCAGAGCAGGACTGACTCATTACCAGAGAAGTCTACTCCCAAAAGAGCAGAGCTGACTCATTACCAGAGCAATCTACCCCCCACAGTGCAGGACTGACTCATTACCAGAGCAGTGTACTCCCCACAGAGCAAGACGAACTCATTACCAGAGCAGTCTACTCCCCAAAGAGCAGGACTGACTCATTACAAGAGCAGTCTACTCCCTACAGAGCAGGACTGACTCATTACCAGAGCAGGACTGACTCATTACCAGAGCAGTCTACTCCCCACAGCGGAGGAATGACTCATTACCAGAGCAGTCTACTCCTTACAGTGCAGGAATGACTCATTACCAGAGCAGTCTACTCGCCACAGTGCAGGACTGACTCATTACCAGAGCAGTCTACTCTCCACAGAGCAGGACTGACTCATTACCAGAGCAGGACTGACTCATTACCAGAGCAATCTACTCTCCACAGAACAGGACTGACTCATTGCCAGGGCAGTCTACCCCCCACAGAGCAGGACTAACTCATTACCAGAGCAGTCTACTCCCCACAGAGCAGAACTGACTTATAACCAGAGCAGGACTGACTCATTACCAGAGAAGTCTACTCCCAAAAGAGCAGAGCTGACTCATTACCAGAGCAGTCTACCCCCCACAGTGCAGGACTGACTCATTACCAGAGCAGTGTACTCCCCACAGAGCAGGACTGACTCCTTACCAGAGCAGTCTACTCCCCACAGAGCAGGATGAACTCATTACCAGAGCAGTCTACTCTCCACAGAGCAAGACTGACTCATTACCAGAGCAAGACGAACTCATTACCAGAGCAGTCTACTCCCCACAGAGCAGGACTGACTCATTACCAGAGCAGTCTACTCCCTACAGAGCAGGACTGACTCATTACCAGAGCAGTCTACTCGCCACAGAGCAGGACGAACTCATTACCAGAGCAGTCTACTCTCCACAGAGCAAGACTGACTCATTACCAGAGCAAGACAAAGTCATTACCCGAGCAGTCTACTCCCAACAGAGCAGTACTGACTTATAACCAGAGCAGGACTGACTCATTACCAGAGAAGTCTACTCCCCAAAGAGCAGGACTGACTCATTACAAGAGCAGTCTACCCCCCACAGTGCAGGACTGACTCATTACCAGAGCAGTGTACTCCCCACAGAGCAGGATGAACTCATTACCAGAGGAGTCTACTCTCCACAGAGCAGGACTGACTCATTACCAGAGCAGGACTGACTCATTACCAGAGCAGTCTACTCCCCACAGAGCAGGACTGACTCATTACCAGTGCAGTCTACTCCTTAAAGAGCAGGCCTGACTCATTACAAGAGCAGGACTGACTCATTACCAGAGCAGTCTACTCCCCACAGAGCAGGAATGACTCATTACCAGAGCAGTCTACTCCCTACAGAGCAGGAATGACTCATTACCAGAGCAGTCTACTCCCCACCACAGAGCAGGACTGATTCATTACCAGAGCAGTCTACTCCCTACAGAGCAGGACTGACTCATTACCAGAGCAGGACTGACTCATTACAAGAGCAGGACTGACTCATTACCAGAGCAGTCTACTCACCACAGAGCAGGACTGACTCATTACCAGAACAGTGTACTCCCCACAGAGCAGGATTGACTTCTTACCAGAGCAGTCTACTCCCCACAGAGCAGGATGTACTCATTACCAGAGCAGTCTAATCTCCACTGAGCAGGACTGACTCATTACCAGAGCAGGACTGACTCATTACCAGAGCAGTCTACTCCCCACAGAGCAGGACTGACTCATTACCAGAGCAGTCTACTCCCTACAGAGCAGGCCTGACTCATTACAAGAGCAGGACTGACTCATTACCAGAGCAGTCTACTCCCCACAGAGCAGGAATGACTCATTACCAGAGCAGTCTACTCCCTACAGAGCAGGAATGACTCATTACCAGAGCAGTCTACTCGCCACAGTGCAGGACTGATTCATTACCAGAGCAGTCTACTCCCCACAGAGCAGGACTGACGCATTATCAGAGCAGGACTGACTCATTACCAGAGCAATCTACTCTCCACAGAGCAGGACTGACTCATTACCAAAGCAGTCTACCCCCCACAGAGCAGGACTAACTCATTACCAGAGCAGTCTACTCCCCACAGAGCAGAACTGACTTATAACCAGAGCAGGACTGACTCATTACCAGAGCATTCTACTCCCCACCGAGCAGGACTGACTCATTATCAGAGCAGGACTGACTCATTACCTGAGCAGGACTGACTCATTACCAGGCAGTCTACTCCCCACAGAGCAGGACTGACTCATCACCAGAGCAGGAATGACTCATTACCAGAGAAGTCTACTCCCCAAAGAGCTGGACTGACTCATTCCCAGAGCAGTCTACCCCCCACAGAGCAGGACTGGCTCATTACCAGAACAGTCTACTCCCCACAGAGCAGGACTGGCTCATTACCAGAGCAGTCTACTCTACACAGAGCAGGACTGACTCATTACCAGAGCAGGACTGACTCAAGACCAGAGCAGTCTACTCCCCACAGAGCAGGACTGACTCATTACCATAGCAGTCTACTCCCTACAGAGCAGGACTGACACATTACCAGAGAAGGACTGACTCATTACCAGAGCAGTCTACTCCCAACAGAGCAGGACTGACTCATTACCAGAGCAGTCTACTCCCCACAGAGCAGGACTGACTCATTACCAGAGCAGGACTGACTCATTACCAGAGCAATCTACTCTCCACAGAACAGGACTGACTCATTACCAGAGCAGTCTACTCCCCACAGAGCAGGACTGACTCATTACCAGAGCAGTCTACTCCCCACAGAGCAGGACTGACTCATTACCAGAGCAGTCCACTCCCCACAGAGCAGGAATGACTCATTACCAGAGCAGTCTACTCCTTACAGAGCAGGACTGACTCATTACCAGAGCAGTCTACTCCCCACAGAGCAGGACTGACTCATTACCAGAGCAGTCCACTCCCCACAGAGCAGGAATGACTCATTACCAGAGCAGTCTACTCCTTACAGAGCAGGAATGACTCATTACCAGAGCAGTCTACTCGCCACAGTGCAGGACTGACTCATTACCAGAGCAGTCTACTCCCCACAGTGCAGGACTGACTCATTACCAGAGCAGTGTACTCCCCACAGAGCAGGATGAACTCATTACCAGAGGAGTCTACTCTCCACAGAGCAGGACTGACTCATTACCAGAGCAGGACTGACTCATTACCAGAGCAGTCTACTCCCCACAGAGCAGGACTGACTCATTACCAGAGCAGTCTACTCCCTAAAGAGCAGGCCTGACTCATTACAAGAGCAGGACTGACTCATTACCAGAGCAGTCTACTCCCCACAGAGCAGGAATGACTCATTACCAGAGCAGTCTACTCCCTACAGAGCAGGAATGACTCATTACCAGAGCAGTCTACTCCCCACCACAGAGCAGGACTGATTCATTACCAGAGCAGTCTACTCCCTACAGAGCAGGACTGACTCATTACCAGAGCAGGACTGACTCATTACAAGAGCAGGACTGACTCATTACCAGAGCAGTCTACTCACCACAAAGCAGGACTGACTCATTACCAGAACAGTGTACTCCCCACAGAGCAGGATTGACTCCTTACCAGAGCAGTCTACTCCCCACAGAGCAGGATGAACTCATTACCAGAGCAGTCTAATCTCCACTGAGCAGGACTGACTCATTACCAGAGCAGGACTGACTCATTACCAGAGCAGTCTACTCCCCACAGAGCAGGACTGACTCATTACCAGAGCAGTCTACTCCCTACAGAGCAGGCCTGACTCATTACAAGAGCAGGACTGACTCATTACCAGAGCAGTCTACTCCCCACAGAGCAGGAGTGACTCATTACCAGAGCAGTCTACTCCCTACAGAGCAGGAATGACTCATTACCAGAGCAGTCTACTCGCCACAGTGCAGGACTGATTCATTACCAGAGCAGTCTACTCCCCACAGAGCAGGACTGACTCATTATCAGAGCAGGACTGACTCATTACCAGAGCAATCTACTCTCCACAGAGCAGGACTGACTCATTACCAGGGCAGTCTACCCCCCACAGAGCAGGACTAACTCATTACCAGAGCAGTCTACTCCCCACAGAGCAGAACTGACTTATAACCAGAGCAGGACTGACTCATTACCAGAGCATTCTACTCCCCACCGAGCAGGACTGACTCATTATCAGAGCAGGACTGACTCATTACCTGAGCAGGACTGAATCATTACCAGGCAGTCTACTCCCCACAGAGCAGGACTGACTCATCACCAGAGCAGGAATGACTCATTACCAGAGAAGTCTACTCCCCAAAGAGCTGGACTGACTCATTCCCAGAGCAGTCTACCCCCCACAGAGCAGGACTGGCTCATTACCAGAGCAGTCTACTCCCCACAGAGCAGGACTGGCTCATTACCAGAGCAGTCTACTCTACACAGAGCAGGACTGACTCATTACCAGAGCAGGACTGACTCAAGACCAGAGCAGTCTACTCCCCACAGAGCAGGACTGACTCATTACCATAGCAGTCTACTCCCTACAGAGCAGGACTGACACATTACCAGAGAAGGACTGACTCATTACCAGAGCAGTCTACTCCCCACAGAGCAGGACTGACTCATTACCAGAGCAGTCTACTCCCCACAGAGCAGGACTGACTCATTACGAGAGCAGTCTACTCCCTACAGAGCAGGACTGACTCATTACCAGAGCAGGACTGACTCATTACCAGAGCAGTCTACTCCCCACAGCGGAGGAATGACTCATTACCAGAGCAGTCTACTCCCTACAGAGCAGGACTGACTTATAACCAGAGCAGGACTGACTCATTACCAGAGCAGTCTACTCCCCACAGAGCAGGACTGACTCATTACCAGAGCAGTCTACTCCCCACAGCGGAGGAATGACTCATTACCAGAGCAGTCTACTCCTTACAGAGCAGGAATGACTCATTACCAGAGCAGTCTACTCGCCACAGTGCAGGACTGACTCATTACCAGAGCAGTCTACTCTCCACAGAGCAGGACTGACTCATTACCAGAGCAGGACTGACTCATTACCAGAGCAATCTACTCTCCACAGAACAGGACTGACTCATTGCCAGGGCAGTCTACCCCCCACAGAGCAGGACTAACTCATTACCAGAGCAGTCTACTCCCCACAGAGCAGAACTGACTTATAACCAGAGCAGGACTGACTCATTACCAGAGAAGTCTACTCCCAAAAGAGCAGAGCTGACACATTACCAGAGCAGTCTACCCCCCACAGTGCAGGACTGACTCATTACCAGAGCAGTGTACTCCCCCACAGAGCAGGACTGACTCCTTACCAGAGCAGTCTATTCCCCACAGAGCAGGATGAACTCATTACCAGAGCAGTCTACTCTCCACAGAGCAAGACTGACTCATTACCAGAGCAAGACGAACTCATTACCAGAGCAGTCTACTCCCCACAGAGCAGGACTGACTCATTACCAGAGCAGTCTACTCCCTACAGAGCAGGACTGACTCATTACCAGAGAAGGACTGACTCATTACCAGAGCAGTCTACTCCCCACAGAGCAGGACTGACTCATTACCAGAGCAGTCTACTCCCCACAGAGCAGGACGAACTCATTACCAGAGCAGTCTACTCTCCACAGAGCAAGACTGACTCATTACCAGAGCAAGACGAACTCAATACCAGAGCAGTCTACTCCCAACAGAGCAGTACTGACTTATAACCAGAGCAGGACTGACTCATTACCAGAGAAGTCTACTCCCCAAAGAGCAGGACTGACTCATTACAAGAGCAGTCTACCCCCCACAGTGCAGGACTGACTCATTACCAGAGCAGTGTACTCCCCACAGAGCAGGATAAACTCATTACCAGAGGAGTCTACTCTCCACAGAGCAGGACTGACTCATTACCAGAGCAGGACTGACTCATTACCAGAGCAGTCTACTCCCCACAGAGCAGGACTGACTCATTACCAGAGCAGTCTACTCCCTAAAGAGCAGGCCTGACTCATTACAAGAGCAGGACTGACTCATTACCAGAGCAGTCTACTCCCCACAGAGCAGGAATGACTCATTACCAGAGCAGTCTACTCCCTACAGAGCAGGAATGACTCATTACCAGAGCAGTCTACTCCCCACCACAGAGCAGGACTGATTCATTACCAGAGCAGGACTGACTCATTACAAGAGCAGGACTGACTCATTACCAGAGCAGTCTACTCACCACAGAGCAGGACTGACTCATTACCAGAACAGTGTACTCCCCACAGAGCAGGATTGACTCCTTACCAGAGCAGTCTACTCCCCACAGAGCAGGATGTACTCATTACCAGAGCAGTCTAATCTCCACTGAGCAGGACTGACTCATTACCTGAGCAGGACTGACTCATTACCAGAGCAGTCTACTCCCCACAGAGCAGGACTGACTCATTACCAGAGCAGTCTACTCCCTACAGAGCAAGCCTGACTCATTACAAGAGCAGGACTGACTCATTACCAGAGCAGTCTACTCCCCACAGAGCAGGAATGACTCATTACCAGAGCAGTCTACTCCCCACAGAGCAGGACTGACTCATTATCAGAGCAGGACTGACTCATTACCAGAGCAATCTACTCTCCACAGAGCAGGACTGACTCATTACCAAGGCAGTCTACCCCCCACAGAGCAGGACTAACTCATTACCAGAGCAGTCTACTCCCCACAGAGCAGAACTGACTTATAACCAGAGCAGGACTGACTCATTACCAGAGCATTCTACTCCCCACCGAGCAGGACTGACTCATTATCAGAGCAGGACTGACTCATTACCTGAGCAGGACTGACTCATTACCAGGCAGTCTACTCCCCACAGAGCAGGACTGACTCATCACCAGAGCAGGAATGACTCATTACCAGAGAAGTCTACTCCCCAAAGAGCTGGACTGACTCATTCCCAGAGCAGTCTACCCCCCACAGAGCAGGACTGGCTCATTACCAGAGCAGTCTACTCCCCACAGAGCAGGACTGGCTCATTACCAGAGCAGTCTACTCTACACAGAGCAGGACTGACTTATAACCAGAGCAGGACTGACTCATTACCAGAGCAGTCTACTCCCCACAGAGCAGGACTGACTCATTACCAGAGCAGTCTACTCCCCACAGCGGAGGAATGACTCATTACCAGAGCAGTCTACTCCTTACAGAGCAGGAATGACTCATTACCAGAGCAGTCTACTCGCCACAGTGCAGGACTGACTCATTACCAGAGCAGTCTACTCTCCACAGAGCAGGACTGACTCATTACCAGAGCAGGACTGACTCATTACCAGAGCAATCTACTCTCCACAGAACAGGACTGACTCATTGCCAGGGCAGTCTACCCCCCACAGAGCAGGACTAACTCATTACCAGAGCAGTCTACTCCCCACAGAGCAGAACTGACTTATAACCAGAGCAGGACTGACTCATTACCAGAGAAGTCTACTCCCAAAAGAGCAGAGCTGACACATTACCAGAGCAGTCTACCCCCCACAGTGCAGGACTGACTCATTACCAGAGCAGTGTACTCCCCACAGAGCAGGACTGACTCCTTACCAGAGCAGTCTATTCCCCACAGAGCAGGATGAACTCATTACCAGAGCAGTCTACTCTCCACAGAGCAAGACTGACTCATTACCAGAGCAAGACGAACTCATTACCAGAGCAGTCTACTCCCCACAGAGCAGGACTGACTCATTACCAGAGCAGTCTACTCCCTACAGAGCAGGACTGACTCATTACCAGAGAAGGACTGACTCATTACCAGAGCAGTCTACTCCCCACAGAGCAGGACTGACTCATTACCAGAGCAGTCTACTCCCCACAGAGCAGGACGAACTCATTACCAGAGCAGTCTACTCTCCACAGAGCAAGACTGACTCATTACCAGAGCAAGACGAACTCAATACCAGAGCAGTCTACTCCCAACAGAGCAGTACTGACTTATAACCAGAGCAGGACTGACTCATTACCAGAGAAGTCTACTCCCCAAAGAGCAGGACTGACTCATTACAAGAGCAGTCTACCCCCACAGTGCAGGACTGACTCATTACCAGAGCAGTGTACTCCCCACAGAGCAGGATAAACTCATTACCAGAGGAGTCTACTCTCCACAGAGCAGGACTGACTCATTACCAGAGCAGGACTGACTCATTACCAGAGCAGTCTACTCCCCACAGAGCAGGACTGACTCATTACCAGAGCAGTCTACTCCCTAAAGAGCAGGCCTGACTCATTACAAGAGCAGGACTGACTCATTACCAGAGCAGTCTACTCCCCACAGAGCAGGAATGACTCATTACCAGAGCAGTCTACTCCCTACAGAGCAGGAATGACTCATTACCAGAGCAGTCTACTCCCCACCACAGAGCAGGACTGATTCATTACCAGAGCAGGACTGACTCATTACAAGAGCAGGACTGACTCATTACCAGAGCAGTCTACTCACCACAGAGCAGGACTGACTCATTACCAGAACAGTGTACTCCCCACAGAGCAGGATTGACTCCTTACCAGAGCAGTCTACTCCCCACAGAGCAGGATGTACTCATTACCAGAGCAGTCTAATCTCCACTGAGCAGGACTGACTCATTACCTGAGCAGGACTGACTCATTACCAGAGCAGTCTACTCCCCACAGAGCAGGACTGACTCATTACCAGAGCAGTCTACTCCCTACAGAGCAAGCCTGACTCATTACAAGAGCAGGACTGACTCATTACCAGAGCAGTCTACTCCCCACAGAGCAGGAATGACTCATTACCAGAGCAGTCTACTCCCTACAGAGCAGGAATGACTTATTACCAGAGCAGTCTACTCGCCACAGTGCAGGACTGATTCATTACCAGAGCAGTCTACTCCCCACAGAGCAGGACTGACTCATTATCAGAGCAGGACTGACTCATTACCAGAGCAATCTACTCTCCACAGAGCAGGACTGACTCATTACCAAGGCAGTCTACCCCCCACAGAGCAGGACTAACTCATTACCAGAGCAGTCTACTCCCCACAGAGCAGAACTGACTTATAACCAGAGCAGGACTGACTCATTACCAGAGCATTCTACTCCCCACCGAGCAGGACTGACTCATTATCAGAGCAGGACTGACTCATTACCTGAGCAGGACTGACTCATTACCAGGCAGTCTACTCCCCACAGAGCAGGACTGACTCATCACCAGAGCAGGAATGACTCATTACCAGAGAAGTCTACTCCCCAAAGAGCTGGACTGACTCATTCCCAGAGCAGTCTACCCCCCACAGAGCAGGACTGGCTCATTACCAGAGCAGTCTACTCCCCACAGAGCAGGACTGGCTCATTACCAGAGCAGTCTACTCTACACAGAGCAGGACTGACTCATTACCAGAGCAGGACTGACTCAAGACCAGAGCAGTCTACTCCCCACAGAGCAGGACTGACTCATTACCATAGCAGTCTACTCCCTACAGAGCAGGACTGACACATTACCAGAGCAGTCTACTCCCCACAGAGCAGGACTGACTCATTACCAGAGCAGTCTACTCCCCACAGAGCAGGAATGACTCATTACCAGAGCAGTCTACTCCTTACAGAGCAGGAATGACTCATTACCAGAGCAGTCTACTCCCCACAGAGCAGGACTGACTCATTACCAGAGCAGGACTGACTCATTACCAGAGCAATCTACTCTCCACAGAACAGGACTGACTCATTGCCAGGGCAGTCTACCCCCCACAGAGCAGGACTAACTCATTACCAGAGCAGTCTACTCCCCACAGAGCAGAACTGACTTATAACCAGAGCAGGACTGAATCATTACCAGAGAAGTCTACTCCCCAAAGAGCAGGACTGACTCATTAACAGAGCAGTCTACCCCCCACAGTGCAGGACTGACTCATTACCAGAGCAGTCTACTCCCCACAGTGAAGGACTGACTCCTTACCAGAGCAGTCTACTCCCCATAGAGCAGGATGAACTCATTACCAGAGCAGTCTACTCTCCACAGAGCAAGACTGACTCATTACCAGAGCAAGACGAACTCATTACCAGAGCAGTCTACTCCCCACAGAGCAGGACTGACTCATTACCAGAGCAGTCTACTCCCTACAGAGCAGGACTGACTCATTACCAGAGCAGGAGTGACTCATTACCAGAGCAGTCTACTCCCCACAGAGCAGGACTGACTCATTACCAGAGCAGTCTACTACCTACAGAGCAGGACTGACTCATTACAAGAGCAGGACTGACTCATTACCAGAGCAGTCTACTCCCCACATAGCAGGACTGACTCATTACCAGAGCAGTCTACTCCCCACAGAGCAGGACTGGCTCATTACCAGAGCAGTCTACTCTCCACAGAGCAGGACTGACTCATTACCAGAGCAGGACTGACTCATGACCAGAGCAGTCTACTCCCCACAGAGCAGGACTGACTCATTACCAGAGCAGTCTACTCCCTACAGAGCAGGACTGACTCATTACCAGAGAAGGACTGACTCATTACCAGAGCAGTCTACTCCCCACAGAGCAGGACTGACTCATTACCAGAGCAGTCTACTCCCCACAGAGCAGGACTGACTCATTACTTGAGCAGGACTGACTCATTACCAGAGAAGTCTACTCTCCACAAAGTAGGACTGACTCATTACCAGAGCAGGACTGACTCATTACCAGAGCAGTCTACTCCCCACCACAGAGCAGGACTGATTCATTACCAGAGCAGTCTACTCCCTACTGAGCAGGACTGACTCATTACCAGAGCAGTGTACTCCCCACAGAGCAGGACTGACTCCTTACCAGAGCAGTCTACTCCCCACAGAGCAGGATGGACTCATTACCAGAGCAGGACTGACTCATTACCAGAGCAGTCTACTCCCCACAGAGCAGGACTGACTCATTACCAGAGCAGTCTACTCCCTACAGAGCAGGCCTGACTTAATTCAAGAGCAGGACTGACTCATTACCAGAGCAGTCTACTCCCCACAGAGCAGGACTGACTCATTAACAGAGCAGTCTACTCCCCTCAGAGCAGGACTGGCTCATTACCAGAGCAGTCTACTCTCCACGGAGCAGGACTGACTCCTTACCAGAGCAGTCTACTCCCCACAGAGCAGGATGGACTCATTACCAGAGCAGGACTGACTCATTACCAGAGCAGTCTACTCCCCACAGAGCAGGACTGACTCATTACCAGAGCAGTCTACTCCCTACAGAGCAGGCCTGACTTAATTCAAGAGCAGGACTGACTCATTACCAGAGCAGTCTACTCCCCACAGAGCAGGACTGACTCATTAACAGAGCAGTCTACTCCCCTCAGAGCAGGACTGGCTCATTACCAGAGCAGTCTACTCTCCACGGAGCAGGACTGACTCATTACCAGAGCAGGACTGACTCATGACCAGAGCAATCTACTCCCCACAGAGCAGGACTGACTCATTACCAGAGCAGGACTGACTCATTACCAGAGCAGTCTACTCTCCACAGAGCAGGACTGACTCATTACCAGAGCAGGACTGACTCATTACCAGAGCAGTCTACTCCCCACAGAGCAGGATTGACTCATTACCAGAGCAGTCTACTCCCTACAGAGCAGGATTGACTCATTACCAGAGCAGTCTACTCCCCACAGAGCAGGACTGACTCATTACCAGAGCAGGACTGATTCATTACCAGAGCAGTCTACTCCCCACAGAGCAGGACTGACTCATTACCAGAGCAGGACTGACTCATTACCAGAGAAGTCTACTCCCCAAAGAGCAGGACTGACTCATTACCAGAGCAGTCTACCCCCCACAGTGCAGGACTGATTCATTACCAGAGCAGTGTACTCCCCACAGAGCAGGACTGACTCCTTACCAGAGCAGTCTACTGCCCACAGAGCAGGACGAACTCATTACCAGAGCAGTCTACTCTCCACAGAGCAAGACTGACTCATTACCAGAGCAAGACGAACTCATTACCAGAGCAGTCTACTCCCTACAGAGCAGGACTGACTTATAACCAGAGCAGGACTGACTCATTACCAGAGAAGTCTACTCCCCAAAGAGCAGGACTGACTCATTAACAGAGCAAGACGAACTCATTACCAGAGCAGTGTACTCCCCACAGTGCAGGACTGACTCCTTACCAGAGCAGTCTACTCCCCACAGAGCAGGATGAACTCATTACCAGAGCAAGACGAACTCATTACCAGAGCAGTCTACTCCCCACAGAGCAGGACTGACTCATTACCAGAGCAGTCTACTCCCTACAGAGCAGGACTGACTCATTACCAGAGCAGGACTGACTCATTACCAGAGCAGTCTACTCCCCACAGAGCAGGACTGACTCATTACCAGAGCAGTCTACTCCCTACAGAGCAGGACTGACTCATTACAAGAGCAGGACTGACTCCTTACCAGATCAGTCTACTCCCCACAGAGCAGGATGGACTCATTACCAGAGCAGTCTACTCCCCACAGAGCAGGACTGACTCATTACCAGAGCAGTCTACTCCCTACAGAGCAGGACTGACTCATTACCAGAGAAGGACTGACTCATTACCAGAGCAGTCTACTCCCCACAGAGCAGGACTGACTCATTACCAGAGCAGTCTACTCCCCACAACAGAGCAGGACTGATTCATAACCAGAGCAGTCTACTCCCTACAGAGCAGGACTGACTCATTACCAGAGCAGTGTACTCCCCACAGAGCAGGACTGACTCCTTACCAGATCAGTCTACTCCCCACAGAGCAGGATGGACTCATTACCAGAGCAGTCTACTCTCCACAGAGCAGGACTGACTCATTACCAGAGCAGGACTGACTCATTACCAGAGCAGTCTTCTCCCCACAGAGCAGGACTGACTCATTACCAGAGCAGTCTACTCCCTACAGAGCAGGCCTGACTTAATTCAAGAGCAGGACTGACTCATTACCAGAGCAGTCTACTCCCCACAGAGCAGGACTGACTCATTAACAGAGCAGTCTACTCCCCTCAGAGCAGGACTTGCTCATTACCAGAGCAGTCTACTCTCCACGGAGCAGGACTGACTCATTACCAGAGCAGGACTGACTCATGACCAGAGCAATCTACTCCCCACAGAGCAGGACTGACTCATTACCAGAGCAGTCTACTCCCCACAGAGCAGGACTGACTCATTACCAGAGCAGGACTGACTCATTACCAGAGCAGTCTACTCCCCACAGAGCAGGACTGGCTCATTACCAGAGCAGTCTACTCTCCACAGAGCAGGACTGACTCATTACCAGAGCAGGACTGACTCATGACCAGAGCAGTCTACTCCCCACAGAGCAGGACTGACTCATTATCAGAGCAGTCTACTCCCTACAGAGCAGGACTGACTCATTACCAGAGAAGGACTGACTCATTACCAGAGCAGTCTACTCCCCACAGAGCAGGACTGACTCATTACCAGAGCAGTCTACTCCCCACAGAGCAGGACTGACTCATTACTTGAGCAGGACTGACTCATTACCAGAGAAGTCTACTCTCCACAAAGTAGGACTGACTCATTACCAGAGCAGGACTGACTCATTACCAGAGCAGTCTACTCCCCACAACAGAGCAGGACTGATTCATAACCAGAGCAGTCTACTCCCTACAGAGCAGGACTGACTCATTACCAGAGCAGTGTACTCCCCACAGAGCAGGACTGACTCCTTACCAGAGCAGTCTACTCCCCAGAGAGCAGGACTGACTCATTACCAGAGCAGTCTACTCTCCACAGAGCTGGACTGACTCATTACAAGAGCAGCACTGACTCCTTACAAGATCAGTCTACTCCCCACAGAGCAGGATGGACTCATTACCAGAGCAGTCTACTCCCCAAAGAGAAGGACTGACTCATTACCAGAGGAGTCTACTCCCTACAGAGCAGGACTGACTCATTACCAGAGCAGTCTACTCCCCACAGAGCAGTCTATTCCCCACAGAGCAGGACTGACTCATTACCAGAGCAGGACTGACTCATTACCAGAGAAGTCTACTCCCCAAAGAGCAGGACTGACTCATTACCAGAGCAGTCTACCCCCACAGAGCAGGACTGACTCATTACCAGAGCAGTGTACTCCCCACAGAGCAGGACTGACTCCTTACCAGAGCAGTCTACTCCCCACAGAGCAGGACGAACTCATTACCAGAGCAGTCTACTCCCCACAGAGCAGGACTGACTCATTACTAGAGCAGGACGAACTCATTACCAGAGCAGTCTACTCCCCACAGTGGACGAGCAGTACTGACTCATTACCAGAGCAGTCTACTCCCCACAACAGAGCAGGACTGGCTCATAACCAGAGCAGTCTACTCTCCACAGAGCAGGACTGACTCATTATCAGAGCAGTCTACTCCCCACAGAGCAGTACTGACTCATTACCAGAGCAGTCTACTCCCCACAGAGCAGGACTGACTCATTACCAGAGCAGGACTGACTCATTACCAGAGCAGTCTACTCTCCACAGAGCAGGACTGACTCATTACCAGAGCAGGACTGACTCATTACCAGAGCAGCCTACTCCCCACCACAGTGCAGGACTGATTCATTACCAGAGCAGTCTACTCCCTACAGAGCAGGACTGACTCATTACCAGAGCAGGACTGACTCATTACAAGAGCAGGACTGACTCATTACCAGAGCAGTCTACTCCCCAGAGAGCAGGACTGACTCATTACCAGAGCAGTCTACTCTCCACAGAGCTGGACTGACTCATTACAAGAGCAGGACTGACTCCTTACCAGATCAGTCTACTCCCCACAGAGCAGGATGGACTCATTACCAGAGCAGTCTACTCCCCACAGAGAAGGACTGACTCATTACCAGAGCAGTCTACTCCCCAGAGAGCAGGACTGACTCATTACCAGAGCAGTCTACTCTCCACAGAGCTGGACTGACTCATTACAAGAGCAGGACTGACTCCTTACCAGATCAGTCTACTCCCCACAGAGCAGGATGGACTCATTACCAGAGCAGGACTGACTCATTACCAGAGCAGCCTACTCCCCACCACAGTGCAGGACTGATTCATTACCAGAGCAGTCTACTCCCTACAGAGCAGGACTGACTCATTACCAGAGCAGGACTGACTCATTACAAGAGCAGGACTGACTCATTACCAGAGCAGTCTACTCCCCAGAGAGCAGGACTGACTCATTACCAGAGCAGTCTACTCTCCACAGAGCTGGACTGACTCATTACAAGAGCAGGACTGACTCCTTACCAGATCAGTCTACTCCCCACAGAGCAGGATGGACTCATTACCAGAGCAGTCTACTCCCCACAGAGAAGGACTGACTCATTACCAGAGGAGTCTACTCCCTACAGAGCAGGACTGACTCATTACCAGAGCAGTCTACTCCCCACAGAGCAGTCTATTCCCCACAGAGCAGGACTGACTCATTACCAGAGCAAGACTGACTCATTACCAGAGCAAGACGAACTCATTACCAGAGCAGGCCTGACTTAATTCAAGAGCAGGACTGACTCATTACCAGAGGAGTCTACTCCCTACAGAGCAGGACTGACTCATTACCAGAGTAGTCTACTCCCCACAGAGCAGTCCATTCCCCACAGAGCAGGACTGACTCATTACCAGAGCAGGACTGACTCATTACCAGAGAAGTCTACTCCCCAAAGAGCAGGACTGACTCATTACCAGAGCAGTCTACCCCCCACAGTGCAGGACTGATTCATTACCAGAGCAGTGTACTCCCCACAGAGCAGGACTGACTCCTTACCAGAGCAGTCTACTCCCCACAGAGCAGGACGAACTCATTACCAGAGCAGTCTACTCTCCACAGAGCAAGACTGACTCATTACCAGAGCAAGACGAACTCATTACCAGAGCAGTCTACTCCCTACAGAGCAGGACTGACTTATAACCAGAGCAGGACTGACTCATTACCAGAGAAGTCTACTCCCCAAAGAGCAGGACTGACTCATTAACAGAGCAGTCTACCCCCCACAGTGCAGGACTGACTCATTACCAGAGCAGTGTACTCCCCACAGTGCAGGACTGACTCCTTACCAGAGCAGTCTACTCCCCACAGAGCAGGATGAACTCATTACCAGAGCAGTCTACTCTCCACAGAGCAAGACTGACTCATTACCAGAGCAAGACGAACTGATTACCAGAGCAGTCTACTCCCCACAGAGCAGGACTGACTCATTACCAGAGCAGTCTACTCCCTACAGAGCAGGACTGACTCATTACCAGAGCAGGACTGACTCATTACCAGAGCAGTCTACTCCCCACAGAGCAGGACTGACTCATTACCAGAGCAGTCTACTCCCTACAGAGCAGGACTGACTCATTACAAGAGCAGGACTGACTCCTTACCAGATCAGTCTACTCCCCACAGAGCAGGATGGACTCAATACCAGAGCAGTCTACTCCCCACAGAGAAGGACTGACTCATTACCAGAGGAGTCTACTCCCTACAGAGCAGGACTGACTCATTACCAGAGCAGTCTACTCCCCACAGAGCAGTCTATTCCCAACAGAGCAGGACTGACTCATTACCAGAGCAGGACTGACTCATTACCAGAGAAGTCTACTCCCCAAAGAGCAGGACTGACTCATTACCAGAGCAGTCTACCCCCCACAGTGCAGGACTGATTCATTAACAGAGCAGTGTACTCCCCACAGAGCAGGACTGACTCCTTACCAGAGCAGTCTACTCCCCACAGAGCAGGACGAACTCATTACCAGAGCAGTCTACTCTCCACAGAGCAAGACTGACTCATTACCAGAGCAAGACGAACTCATTACCAGAGCAGTCTACTCCCCACAGAACAGTACTGACTCATTACCAGAGCAGTCTACTCCCCACATTGCAGGACTGGCTCATTACCAGAGCAGGACTGACTCATTACCAGAGCAGGACTGACTCATGACCAGAGCAGTCTACTCCCCACAGAGCAGGACTGACTCATTACCAGAGCAGTCTACTCCCTACAGAGCAGGACTGACTCATTACCAGAGAAGGACTGACTCATTACCAGAGCAGTCTACTCCCCACAAAGCAGGACTGACTCATTACTTGAGCAGGACTGACTCATTACCAGAGAAGTCTACTCTCCACAATGAAGGACTGACTCATTACCAGAGCAGGACTGACTCATTACCAGAGCAGTCTACTCCCCACAACAGAGCAGGACTGATTCATAACCAGAGCAGTCTACTCCCTACAGAGCAGGACTGACTCATTACCAGAGCAGTCTACTCCCTACAGAGCAGGACTGACTCATTACCAGAGAAGGACTGACTCATTACCAGAGCAGTCTACTCCCCACAGAGCAGGACTGACTCATTACCAGAGCAGTCTACTCCCCACAGAGCAGGACTGACTCATTACTTGAGCAGGACTGACTCATTACCAGAGAAGTCTACTCTCCACAAAGTAGGACTGACTCATTACCAGAGCAGGACTGACTCATTACCAGAGCAGTCTACTCCCCACAACAGAGCAGGACTGATTCATAACCAGAGCAGTCTACTCCCTACAGAGCAGGACTGACTCATTACCAGAGCAGTGTACTCCCCACAGAGCAGGACTGACTCCTTACCAGATCAGTCTACTCCCCACAGAGCAGGATGCACTCTTTACCAGAGCAGTCTACTCTCCACAGAGCAGGACTGACTCATTACCAGAGCAGGACTGACTCATTACCAGAGCAGTCTACTCCCCACAGAGCAGGACTGACTCATTACCAGAGCAGTCTACTCCCCACAGAGCAGGACTGACTCATTACCAGAGGAGTCTACTCCCTACAGAGCAGGACTGACTCATTACCAGAGCAGTCTACTCCCCACAGAGCAGTCTATTCCCCACAGAGCAGGACTGACTCATTACCAGAGGAGGACTGACTCATTACCAGAGAAGTCTACTCCCCAAAGAGCAGGACTGACTCATTACCAGAGCAGTCTACCCCCCACAGTGCAGGACTGATTCATTAACAGAGCAGTGTACTCCCCACAGAGCAGGACTGACTCCTTACCAGAGCAGTCTACTCCCCACAGAGCAGGACGAACTCATTACCAGAGCAGTCTACTCTCCACAGAGCAAGACTGACTCATTACCAGAGCAAGACGAACTCATTACCAGAGCAGTCTACTCCCCACAGAACAGTACTGACTCATTACCAGAGCAGTCTACTCCCCACATTGCAGGACTGGCTCATTACCAGAGCAGTCTACTCTCCACAGAGCAGGACTGACTCATTACCAGAGCAGGACTGACTCATGACCAGAGCAGTCTACTCCCCACAGAGCAGGACTGACTCATTACCAGAGCAGTCTACTCCCTACAGAGCAGGACTGACTCATTACCAGAGAAGGACTGACTCATTACCAGAGCAGTCTACTCCCCACAGAGCAGGACTGACTCATTACTTGAGCAGGACTGACTCATTACCAGAGAAGTCTACTCTCCACAATGTAGGACTGACTCATTACCAGAGCAGGACTGACTCATTACCAGAGCAGTCTACTCCCCACAACAGAGCAGGACTGATTCATAACCAGAGCAGTCTACTCCCTACAGAGCAGGACTGACTCATTACCAGAGCAGTGTACTCCCCACAGAGCAGGACTGACTCATTACCAGAGCAGGACTGACTCATTACCAGAGCAGTCTACTCCCCACAGAGCAGGACTGACTCATTACCAGAGCAGTCTACTCCCTACAGAGCAGGCCTGACTTAATTCAAGAGCAGGACTGACTCATTACCAGAGCAGTCTACTCCCCACAGAGCAGGACTGACTCATTAACAGAGCAGTCTACTCCCCTCAGAGCAGGACTTGCTCATTACCAGAGCAGTCTACTCTCCACGGAGCAGGACTGACTCATTACCAGAGCAGGACTGACTCATGACCAGAGCAATCTACTCCCCACAGAGCAGGACTGACTCATTACCAGAGCAGTCTACTCCCCACAGAGCAGGACTGACTCATTACCAGAGCAGGACTGACTCATTACCAGAGCAGTCTACTCTCCACAGAGCAGGACTGACTCATTACCAGAGCAGGACTGACTCATTACCAGAGCAGTCTACTCCCCACAGAGCAGGACTGACTCATTACCAGAGCAGTCTACTCCCTACAGAGCAGGATTGACTCATTACCAGAGCAGTCTACTCCCGACAGAGCAGGACTGACTCATTACCAGAGCAGGACTGATTCATTACCAGAGCAGTCTACTCCCCACAGAGCCGGACTGACTCATTACCAGAGCAGGACTGACTCATTACCAGAGCAGTCTACTCCCCACAGAGCAGGACCGACTCATTACCAGAGCAGGACTGACTCATTACTAGAGCAGTGTACTCTCCACAGAGCAGGACTGACTCATTACCAGAGCAGGACTGACTCATTACCAGAGCAGTCTACTCCCCACCACAGAGCAGGACTGATTCATTACCAGAGCAGTCTACTCCCTACAGAGCAGGACTGACTCATTACCAGAGCAGGACTGACTCATTACAAGAGCAGGACTGACTCATTACCAGAGCAGTCTACTCCCCAAAGAGCAGGACTGACTCATTACCAGAGCAGTCTACTCTCCACAGAGCTGGACTGACTCATTACCAGAGCAGAACTGGCTCATGACCAGAGCTGACTGACTCATTACCAGAGCAGTCTACTCCCCACAGAGAAGGACTGACTCATTACCAGAGGAGTCTACTCCCTACAGAGCAGGACTGACTCATTACCAGAGCAGTCTACTCCCCACAGAGCAGTCTATTCCCCACAGAGCAGGACTGACTCATTACCAGAGCAGACTACTCTCCACAGAGCTGGACTGACTCATTACCAGAGCAGGACTGACTCATTACCAGAGCTGATTGACTCATTACCAGAGCAGTCTACTCCCCAAAGAGCAGGACTGACTCATTACTTGAGCAAGACTGACTCATTACCAGAGAAGTCTACTCCCCAAAGAGCAGGACTGACTCATTACCAGAGCAGTCTACCCCCCACAGTGCAGGACTGATTCATTACCAGAGCAGTGTACTCCCCACAGAGCAGGACTGACTCCTTACCAGAGCAGTCTACTCCCCACAGAGCAGGACGAACTCATTACCAGAGCAGTCTACTCTCCACAGAGCAAGACTGACTCATTACCAGAGCAAGATGAACTCATTACCAGAGCAGTCTACTCCCCACAGAGCAGTACTGACTCATTACCAGAGCAGTCTACTCCCCACATTGCAGGACTGGCTCATTACCAGAGCAGTCTACTCTCCACAGAGCAGGACTGACTCATTACCAGAGCTGTCTACTCCCTACAGAGCAGGACTGACTCATTACCAGAGAAGGACTGACTCATTACCAGAGCAGTCTACTCCCCACAGAGCAGGACTGACTCATTACTTGAGCAGGACTGACTCATTACCAGAGAAGTCTACTCTCCACAATGTAGGACTGACTCATTACCAGAGCAGGACTGACTCATTACCAGAGCAGTCTACTCCCCACAACAGAGCAGGACTGATTCATAACCAGAGCAGTCTACTCCCTACAGAGCAGGACTGACTCATTACCAGAGCAGTCTACTCCCTACAGAGCAGGACTGACTCATTACCAGAGCAGGACTGATTCATTACCAGAGCAGTCTACTCCCCACAGAGCCGGACTGACTAATTACCAGAGCAGGACTGACTCATTACCAGAGCAGTCTACTCCCCACAGAGCAGGACTGACTCATTACCAGAGCAGGACTGACTCATTACCAGAGCAGTGTACTCTCCACAGAGCAGGACTGACTCATTACCAGAGCAGTCTACTCCCCACCACAGAGCAGGACTGATTCATTACCAGAGCAGTCTACTCCCTACAGAGCAGGACTGACTCATTACCAGAGCAGGACTGACTCATTACAAGAGCAGGACTGACTCATTACCAGAGCAGTCTACTCCCCAAAGAGCAGGACTGACTCATTACCAGAGCAGTCTACTCTCCACAGAGCTGGACTGACTCATTACCAGAGCAGAACTGGCTCATGACCAGAGCTGACTGACTCATTACCAGAGCAGTCTACTCCCCACAGAGAAGGACTGACTCATTACCAGAGGAGTCTACTCCCTACAGATCAGGACTGACTCATTACCAGAGCAGTCTACTCCCCACAGAGCAGTCTATTCCCCACAGACCAGGACTGACTCATTACCAGAGCAGACTACTCTCCACAGAGCTGGACTGACTCATTACCAGAGCAGGACTGACTCATTACCAGAGCTGACTGACTCATTACCAGAGCAGTCTACTCCCCACAGAGCAGGACTGACTCATTACTTGAGCAGGACTGACTCATTACCAGAGAAGTCTACTCCCCAAAGAGCAGGACTGACTCATTACCAGAGCAGTCTACCCCCCACAGTGCAGGACTGATTCATTACCAGAGCAGTGTACTCCCCAAAGAGCAGGACTGACTCCTTACCAGAGCAGTCTACTCCCCACAGAGCAGGACGAACTCATTACCAGAGCAGTCTACTCTCCACAGAGCAAGACTGACTCATTACCAGAGCAAGACGAACTCATTACCAGAGCAGTCTACTCCCCACAGAGCAGTACTGACTCATTACCAGAGCAGTCTACTCCCCACATTGCAGGACTGGCTCATTACCAGAGCAGTCTACTCTCCACAGAGCAGGACTGACTCATTACCAGAGCAGTCTACTCCCTACAGAGCAGGACTGACTCATTACCAGAGAAGGACTGACTCATTACCAGAGCAGTCTACTCCCCACAAAGCAGGACTGACTCATTACTTGAGCAGGACTGACTCATTACCAGAGAAGTCTACTCTCCACAATGTAGGACTGACTCATTACCAGAGCAGGACTGACTCATTACCAGAGCAGTCTACTCCCCACAACAGAGCAGGACTGATTCATAACCAGAGCAGTCTACTCCCTACAGAGCAGGACTGACTCATTACCAGAGCAGTCTACTCCCTACAGAGCAGGACTGACTCATTACCAGAGAAGGACTGACTCATTACCAGAGCAGTCTACTCCCCACAGAGCAGGACTGACTCATTACCAGAGCAGTCTACTCCCCACAGAGTAGGACTGACTCATTACTTGAGCAGGACTGACTCATTACCAGAGAAGTCTACTCTCCACAAAGTAGGACTGACTCATTACCAGAGCAGGACTGACTCCTTACCAGATCAGTCTACTCCCCACAGAGCAGGATGCACTCTTTACCAGAGCAGTCTACTCTCCACAGAGCAGGACTGACTCATTACCAGAGCAGGACTGACTCATTACCAGAGCAGTCTACTCCCCACAGAGCAGGACTGACTCATTACCAGAGCAGTCTACTCCCTACAGAGCAGGCCTGACTTAATTCAAGAGCAGGACTGACTCATTACCAGAGGAGTCTACTCCCTACAGAGCAGGACTGACTCATTACCAGAGCAGTCTACTCCCCACAGAGCAGTCTATTCCCCACAGAGCAGGACTGACTCATTACCAGAGGAGGACTGACTCATTACCAGAGAAGTCTACTCCCCAAAGAGCAGGACTGACTCATTACCAGAGCAGTCTACCCCCCACAGTGCAGGACTGATTCATTAACAGAGCAGTGTACTCCCCACAGAGCAGGACTGACTCCTTACCAGAGCAGTCTACTCCCCACAGAGCAGGACGAACTCATTACCAGAGCAGTCTACTCTCCACAGAGCAAGACTGACTCATTACCAGAGCAAGACGAACTCATTACCAGAGCAGTCTACTCCCCACAGAACAGTACTGACTCATTACCAGAGCAGTCTACTCCCCACATTGCAGGACTGGCTCATTACCAGAGCAGTCTACTCTCCACAGAGCAGGACTGACTCATTACCAGAGCAGGACTGACTCATGACCAGAGCAGTCTACTCCCCACAGAGCAGGACTGACTCATTACCAGAGCAGTCTACTCCCTACAGAGCAGGACTGACTCATTACCAGAGAAGGACTGACTCATTACCAGAGCAGTCTACTCTCCACAGAGCAGGACTGACTCATTACTTGAGCAGGACTGACTCATTACCAGAGAAGTCTACTCTCCACAATGTAGGACTGACTCATTACCAGAGCAGGACTGACTCATTACCAGAGCAGTCTACTCCCCACAACAGAGCAGGACTGATTCATAACCAGAGCAGTCTACTCCCTACAGAGCAGGACTGACTCATTACCAGAGCAGTGTACTCCCCACAGAGCAGGACTGACTCATTACCAGAGCAGGACTGACTCATTACCAGAGCAGTCTACTCCCCACAGAGCAGGACTGACTCATTACCAGAGCAGTCTACTCCCCTACAGAGCAGGCCTGACTTAATTCAAGAGCAGGACTGACTCATTACCAGAGCAGTCTACTCCTCACAGAGCAGGACTGACTCATTAACAGAGCAGTCTACTCCCCTCAGAGCAGGACTTGCTCATTACCAGAGCAGTCTACTCTCCACGGTGCAGGACTGACTCATTACCAGAGCAGGACTGACTCATGACCAGAGCAATCTACTCCCCACAGAGCAGGACTGACTCATTACCAGAGCAGTCTACTCCCCACAGAGCAGGACTGACTCATTACCAGAGCAGGACTGACTCATTACCAGAGCAGTCTACTCTCCACAGAGCAGGACTGACTCATTACCAGAGTAGGACTGACTCATTACCAGAGCAGTCTACTCCCCACAGAGCAGGACTGACTCATTACCAGAGCAGTCTACTCCCTACAGAGCAGGATTGACTCATTACCAGAGCAGTCTACTCCCCACAGAGCAGGACTGACTCATTACCAGAGCAGGACTGATTCATTACCAGAGCAGTCTACTCCCCACAGAGCCGGACTGACTCATTACCAGAGCAGGACTGACTCATTACCAGAGCAGTCTACTCCCCACAGAGCAGGACTGACTCATTACCAGAGCAGGACTGACTCATTACCAGAGCAGTGTACTCTCCACAGAGCAGGACTGACTCATTACCAGAGCAGGACTGACTCATTACCAGAGCAGTCTACTCCCCACCACAGAGCAGGACTGACTCATTACCAGAGTAGGACTGACTCATTACCAGAGCAGTCTACTCCCCACAGAGCAGGACTGACTCATTACCAGAGCAGTCTACTCCCTACAGAGCAGGATTGACTCATTACCAGAGCAGTCTACTCCCCACAGAGCAGGACTGACTCATTACCAGAGC